>NW_028317949.1:19942500-20266666 GCF_062004578.1 Staurois parvus | reverse complement strand
GAGAAGAGCGAGCCAGTGAGACGAAGAAGAGCGAGCCAGTGAGACGAAGAAGAGTGAGCGAGAGAGAAGAGCGAGCCAGTGAGACGAAGAAGAGTGAGCGAGAGATACATACTGAGGAGTGATAAAGAGAGACATTCAGAAGAGTGAGCGAGAGAGAAAAGACTCGGTTGGTGAATCCACACATCAAACTTGTCACAAATCCTGGCGTGCATTTTTCCCCCAAATGGATAGCAGACCCTTATCCCAGCAGGCAGGTACCGCACGCCTTCAAAGATTTATTTCCTTTGTTGATTTTCCTGCTTCGCTCACACTATATGCAATTGAAAATTACTCTTTAAGTTGCCAATTTTACTGTGTTTTCTAGAGAATTACTAACTAGTTGTGTTTTCAATTGTGTGTAGCATTGCGATTTCTATTTGAGTCTAGATGTTAAATTGCTAATAAATGGCCACAATTCTCAAATACCTTTGAACTCTCGCTGCAACAAATGGTGTATGTTAA
Organism: Staurois parvus; assembly: GCF_062004578.1. Taxonomy (NCBI): domain Eukaryota; kingdom Metazoa; phylum Chordata; class Amphibia; order Anura; family Ranidae; genus Staurois; species Staurois parvus. Next base: position 20,266,165 of record NW_028317949.1, on the reverse strand, counting down.
TACACTCACATTCATTATATCCAATATCAGGTACGATGTCAATGCAAAAATCGCACCTGAAATTGCACACCCTGGATGTGACTTGTCATGTGATTGGCATGGCCAGCAGCTTGCTCTTTGCATGGCAAATTGCACCCAATGTTACTGGGGGCCAACACCACTGTCACATCTAATCCGATGTGGCAATTGCCCAACTCACAGTGAAGTTGCACGAGTTCACAATCCAATTGGATGTGAACAGAGCCTACAGTGGCCAATAGGGTGCGACTTGGTCTACGATTTGCAAGTCGCCTGTCATGCCAATTGCATGGCAATCGCAAACAATGTTACTGGGGGCCACATTAAAGCAGATTTCTAAGTGGTGTTATTGACACCACAGTCACATCATGTGACTTGCATAGAAGTTGCATGATTTCAAAGTCGGGGTACATGGTGATTTCAAGTGCAATTTGCAAGACATCCAACACCGATCTCTCAGCAAATTGCATGAAAAGTAGTGTATTCATTACTCTATTATTACTTGCGGCTCCGACCAAGTTTGAACCACAACAATATGAACGCTACAATAGCGTGCACATTGAGTGGGACTTGGCATGTGATTTGCACAACATGCAAGTTGTAAATTGTCTGCAAAGTCGCACCCTATTGTCTGCTATTAGAGCGACCACATGGGTGCGTTTCAAACACTGATTTCTATAGTAGTACATGTTCTACTTTAGTGGCAATTTGCATAGAGATCTGTGTCAGATGTCTTGAAAATTGCATTGAAATGGTCAACTTTACTGTAAGTTGCATTATTTGAAAATCAGCTTTGGTGATGTTTGATTTCTGGAGTGTTTTACCAATTGATGGGAAATTCACCATACTAGTCAAATCGATTTGTCATTTTCAGTATTGCATACAAGATGTGGTCATGTGACTGTCTTAACTCATGCGAGAATCTGGAGGGAATTGTGACCATAGTAGCAATAACGGTTCCAATTGGGGTTCCCTTTCACATCCCTGCTCAATGTTCTGTTGTATGCTGCACATGTACATTTCACTGTATATATCTTTCTGATTTGCGGGGCCTGTATACCAAGGGTTAATGCAGCTAGGAAGCGGATTCATCAGGTGAAAACACTTTCACTGACCAAATTGGTGGGTGTGGCTTAATTGGGTGTGGGGCCTTGTTTGGCACGCTCCAAATACAACCTAGCTTATATAAAGATGTGCAGTAGGGAGTGATTTGGCCTGTTACTAGGCCGGGTGGTTTGTGACTAAGTCCTTGCATGGTGTGGTTTGGGGGAAGAAGAGATTTTGTGCTGAATTGCCCCAGACACCACTCAGGCTGTGTTTGGAAGTGGGCTGGAAATGTTTGCATATTTTCGGCCTTGTAAAGTGTTTGTGTGTTATTGCACAATGATTGTGTTTTTTCTCTTTGCATTGAAAGCCTCACACATGTCAATCATTTTGTTTAAAATCTGCTCTTGTTTTAATTTTGTTTGCTTATTGAGACTCCAATGCATTTTTCTGACAAACCTGCTGACAAATGTATGTGTAGGGGATTTGTAGAGGTGGGAGGGGATTTGTAGAGGTGGGAGGGGTTTTTCACATATGTCTTGTTTTCTTTATATTTTGATGTGTAGACTTTTTTTGTGAATGGATCTTTATACTAAATGATTGTGTAAGTAAACCTTATGTGCACGAAAATGTTACTTGATTCATCTTCCCCTTTGTTTCCTGCTATAACCTGAGCACACACAGTTCATTAGAAGTATCTTTAGATTGTAAGCTCTTATGAGCAGGAGTGTTTTATTTTTGCCACATCAATCCTATTTTTGTGACTCACCAAGATATTGACTGTACCTACTTGTTCCTGCTGACCAAATAAATGAAGATATATTTGATCAATAAATGTTTCACCGATGTTTTTGTGTTTATTTTATGTTCAATATATGAACAACCTTAATAGTTACTTTGTATACTTATATAATCTGCTCAAATGTAGCTTGTAAGAGCGTGAATATGCAAGTGTGTGCAAACTGGCTTTTTCAAAACCAAACAAAAAAATAAAAAACCTGCTTGCACCACAATATTGTTATGTACTAATGAATATGTCACATTCACTGTGCAGCCAGCTACAGGTTTTCTACAATTTGATTTACAGTAATAAAATAGTCCCCACTGTATGTTAATTTTTGGCCTTTGGCAACAAAGATATATTAGCCAAGGTTTAAAAAGAAAAAAATCACTAAAACACACATTCGCGAAAGCTATCATAGCCGTGCATAGAAATGAGCGATCGTGCATAGATATGCGCGATCGTGCACAAATAAACGCCAAACAGGTGTCCCCCATGGCGCACGAGCAGCTATCCTCCTGGAAGTCCGTCATCTGGTGTGCGCGCACCCGGAAGTGGTTGTGGGGAGTGTAAGTGGATGAGAAGTGGTTGGAGGTTTTGTGTTGGTTGAAAATTTTGATAACTTTATTGGCATTTGGACATGGCGAGAGCACAGTTCTCAACTGAGGAGATGATCCTTATATGTAAAGTAACTGTGGCCATTGCAAATATGTTTAGAACATGTGAGGGACAAGTAATTGTAATTTTGTGGGTGGGGCCTAGCAGAAGCTCACTTGGTGCACATGCTACTTATCTGTACATTAGCTCCTGGGTATTGATGGGTCAATGATATTAACCACTTGCCTACTGGGTACTCATACCCCCTTCCTGTCCTGGCCAATTTTCATCTTTCTGCACTGTTACCCTTTGAATGACAATTGTGCGGTCATGCCACATTGTACCCATCTTAAATTTGTATCAGTTTTTTCAGACAAATAGAGCTTTCTTTGGGTGGTATTGACTTGCTGCTGTGAGTTTTATTTTTTGCTCGATAAACCACAAAATAGCTCATAATGAATAAAAGTCTGTTTATATTATAACATTTGGTAAACTGGTAATTTAGCAACACTGATGTGCGTTGATGAGGCGGCACTGCTGGCCACAGGTGGGCGGAACTGTTGGGTGGCACTGGTGGGCACTGATCATCGGGGCCGACCCCTGCTTTGATAACTGCTGGTTCTCGGCAGTACTTTCCACACATTCTGACAGCGTGATGAAAGTGCAGCCAAGACCCGGCAAATGCATTTCCCGGTGATCAGCGTGTCATTGGACATGGCTGATCACATGGTAAAAAGCCGCTGTGATTGGTCTTTACCACATCACGTGATCAGTTGTGTCCTTAGGACACAGCAATCACGGAGAGCGCGTTCTGCCAGGATGTCATATGACACCCTCCCAGAGCTGCCTGGATGCAGTGTAGCGTTATTCGGCTATCTGCGGTCGCCAAATAGGTAACCAGCTAGGCCTTCATGGCTAATCTTTGAATATCTGGACATGTATACTGCGTATAATGCATTACATTCTACAATGTGTTGGTGTACATGGTATTACAGTGTGCAATGCGTTGCTGGATTCTGCATGACAGTGGACAGCGTATCACAGTGTGCAATGCGTAGCTCCAGCCTGCATGACAGTGTACAGTGCATTACAGTCTACAATGTGTGGGTGTACACGGTATTACTTTGTACAGAGTATTACAGTCTACAATGTGTGGGTGTACACGGTATTACTTTGTACAGTGCATTACAGTCTACAATGTGTGGGTGTACACGGTATTACTTTGTACAGAGTATTACAGTGTGCAATGCGTTGTACACTGCAGTCTGCACTAAAGCATTTTACACTCATGCACTGTACACACTAACGCATTTGACATTTCTAGTGTGCAATGCGTTAGTGTGCAATGCCTTGGACAGTACAATGCATTTGCAGTATTGGTGTATGTTTATTAAGCACAGATAATTCATCTGATTTTAGTTATCAAGGAGAAGTCTTCTCTGTCCCCCTGTTTATGAGGTGGAGGACAATTGTTTTCCGAAGAGGAGAGGAGACATTTTTTCAAGGAGATCTGTATAGATTTCCAGAGATATGTGTAGATGGTTGAGGGGCTGCATGTGATCTCCGGAGATAATTGTGATTAATGATCACCTGAGTTAAACCAGTGAATGAAAAGTGTAAAAAAACATGGATTGAAAATAATCTGCACTGACCACTGTGCTTTGTCAAGCCACATATTGGCACATTCTGGTGTCACACAGATGCGATGTGAAATTTGCAGTGTTTTCTGTGCAAGCGCTGCACTGCATCACAACCGCAACCCCTTCATGCCACCTGCTGCGGCTTTCTAGGTGAAGTTACCAACACACCAATATTGGTACACAAAGCGTATTGCGATTTGCCAAATTGGATGGCATGCCTATTCACACCCATGTGCATACCCTGAAAAAGGGTCCTGCACATTTTTGGCCCGGATGCGGTGCAATTTGAGGTGTGCAAAATGTTTGTCTCTAATTGCAACGCACACAAATTGCATGTGATTTGCCCAGGAGTGCGGTGTTAGACCACAATGCATGTATGTGAAGCCACAATAAAAGGATGTGGATTTAGTCTATTTTTACTTGCGCATGTTAACATTATGTAAGTGCGTTATTCTTCTGTTTAACATGCTATAGAAATGCAACATGCATTTGGATGTAGTGTTTTTGTATGTGCATTTTGGAAGTATTCTAAACACACATTGACCCTAGGGCCACACCATATCTTATGCAGGCCATAGATGGGTCGAAAATCGGCCGATTTTTCGGCCGAAAATAAAATCGGCCGATTTTCGGATCGTTAGTGGGCTATTTGTTCGGCCGTTTTTCGGTATTTTGGCAGATTTTTTTTTTCGGTAAAGTTGGAAAAAAACGGCCGAATTTGCCGATCGGCCGATTTTCGCGGCAATGATGGGCAAATCGGCCGATTTTTTTACTGATAAAAAATCTGCACATGAGCAGTGACCTGCAAGAGGAAGACAAAAAGAAGAAGAGGATGATGATGATGAAGATGATGAAGAAGAGGATGATGATGATGAAGAAGAAGATGATGAAGAGGAAGAAGAGGATGATGATGAAGAAGAAGAGGAAGAAGAAGAGGAAGAAGAAGGATGAAAAATGAGAGGAATTCCAGTATGGCAAAAAGTGTCCCTGCAGAGAGCTCCGCTATTTCTTTGACAGTTCCTTGACATTTACAGCGGTTGCAACATTGTATCTATTTGTTTCCGAATAAAAACATCTGTATCCGAAATGGATACAAATACATTGTTGCAACCGCTATAAATGTCAAAGAACTGTCAAAGAAATAGCGGAGCTCTCTGCAGGGACACTTTTTGCTGGCTGTAGACGGGATGAAAATCGGCCGATTTTTTTTTTACCATTGCTGGTAACGTCGGCCGCTTGAACAACCGATTTTTCATTTTTTAAAAGAAAAATCGGCTGTTTTTCTCCCCGTCTATGGCCTGCATAAGCATTAGTGTGCCTGGGGGAGGGGGGGACCTTTGGCCTTTCCAAACACAGTAGATGCTCCAAGAATGTTTCCTTGAACTCTTGAAATGGTTAAAAAGGAAAGACACTCTAGATAGCCTGCACTGAGAATTGACTGTCATGATGACGTGTCAATGATTATTTGCTCTCATTTTTCAGGAGTGGTACTGCTTGCGGTTGAAGCTGGTAGAAATCCACCTTCACGTCCTCCACTCACCTTCACTTGTGGCCAGTGGATATTTTGTGGCCGCAGGCAAGAACTGGCATCGAGGACCTGCATAATGACCCTGGCATGCCAGAGGTGGTTTGGAAGCAGCACAGCAATTTGACCATCCCTTTCCTCTATGTTGGTTTTAGGGGTGCAGAATTGCTTCTCGTTCGTGAACGGACTGTCGCCGGATATCAGAGTCCCCATATTTTCAAGATATGTTTTAGCCATGTTGGCTTATTTTTATGTTATTTTCCAAGTGTGTCGCACCTAACCGCACAGTAGTGTGGTGCCATGCGTATTTGTGGCTGTGAATGGGGCTGTTTTTAATAGACGTGTGTAGGTGCAACAACGTTTTCATCATGGTACCTGCGCACATCTACATAGGGCATTGCATTTCTTTGCTGTGCTGGAAAATGTGTGTTCTTGCATGCGTTTCTGCACCACCAATGGTGTGAACAAGTTCACACTATAGAAACAGTCTAGATGTGTTCCTGATGGGTTTTTTTCATGCCCTTTTGGCATGCATGTTTAGTGTGTTCCAGTACATTTTGGATGCGTTTTGGACATGTTTACATTGCATTTTTGTATCCCTTCCACTTATTTTTTTCTATTTTCTTTGTATTCAATGTAGTTAGGGACATGTGCGTTTTAGTACATTCAAGGACGTTTCAATGTGTTCCAGTACAGTTCTGTGCAGAAACAATGCAGCGTGGTCAACTTTGTTTACAGCACCTGCAATGCATTGAAAATGCAAGCGCTGATGTGAACTATGACATTGACAACCATATAACCTTCTTTCTGTGCGTTTGTGATGCTGAAAAAGCAACTGAAACACATGTAGTGTGAACTGGCCCTAAAGGTTATTAGAGGTCAGGGAACAGGACTGACCAGGAATTGTGAATTCAATCAGACTAGTGGTGAGATACAATCAGCAATTGTATAATAATGTGAGATCTGAGCTGTAGCTGATAGAAAATGAGACACATTCACTTGATTAGTAAATAGATAGTTAAAGAGTGGGGCGGTGATCCATAGATTTGCATATGGGACAGGTGATGATTGGGTGGGGGAGGGGGTCAAGTTGTATAAGGAGACAGATTTAAAAGAGAAAAAAGTTACAATGAAATATATACGGCATGAAACTTGCACATGACCTAATTGGCAGAAGAACAGTACGCAAGTAACATTCATCCACTTTCTAGTCATTAGGCAAAATCATAATTGATTGATCAATATTCCTGCCACAACCCAGAAAATTGATCTCCATTTTTTTGGGATGTTGCCAAGACTGGGATTAGAACCCATGACCCAAGTGCTGTAAGTTCTGAGCTCTAACCACTAAACCACTGTGGGAAACACAGTTTGAGTTATAATGTAGAATAGTTACATTGTTTAAAAATGATAAAGCGAGCGCTGGTCAAATGATATAGACTAGTAAAATGGTCTTACACAAGATAAATATAACCACGAACAGTAGTGCATGAACTCGTGAAAGGTCATCCACCCCTGTGACAGTGTACTACACTATTGAGCACCTTTCTGGCTCCTGTGGCTGAGCTAATTCCTCCCCAGGACCATTTGGGCACCCACCCTGATGGATGGATGGATGGAGCTGGATGACTAACCCATAGCTGCCAGCATACCGCTGCACCCCCAGATGTGCGATGTGTATAACCCATGCACATTAATACTTTTGTTCTGGTGAGTGTAGATCAGTCCCAAGGGTGGTTTACCTTTCACGAGTTCATGCACTACTGTCCGTCACGGAGAGACCACACGTGCCATTCATAGGAACTCTCTGAGTTGGTACTCTCACACGAAGGACATTCCATTATTCAGGAATGATTCTATGAACTTATTTTAGCACGATTTACCAGTTTACATCATTATTGCAATTCTTTGCACTTTTTGGTTTTTACATGCGTTCATTATTGATCACATGCATTTATAGCGCTGCACTTGTCTTTAACATACAATAGTTATGTGATTAAAGAGAATGAAGATATATAACTATATTGGGAAATTAGAAGTATATAAATTATTTGAGATATAAGTGTGAAAAATTTGAAAATAAAATGTATGACATTCATTAGTAAATGCAATACTTTCCTGATCATTTTGGAGAAACAGCCAAAAAAATAGCAAAAGAGAATTTTCAGAATGTAATAGTACAGCTGTATTAGAATTTTCTATCAGAAAAACGCCAATGTTAATAAAGCCCGCGCTTGTGCGCCATCTAGCGAATATATCCGGTATTGCACCTAAAAATGTGCCAGACGGGATACCACATTCACTAATGGCAAAGTAGTCAGTAGACGCTCGTTAATGAGCTTGCTAGACGCTGGTCAGACGACTGATTGATTGACCGGAGTCTGCCTGAATGGTCAGTCTCTGCTATTACACTCACATCTTAGTGAATCAGGGCCATAGCGTCCATCGATCACCTTGCCGTTCATACTGTCACAATACACTTTAACAATACATGCCATGACTGTGCTGTGCATTATAGTGCATTACAAAATACTGTTAAATGCACCCCAATACACATCTACAGTGTGCTGCAATGCACTTGCATTATACCACACTGCAGCACACACACACACATACATTTGCTCTGTACATTAAATTATGCTACAGAATCTATATTCTTATGTGCTGAGGTGTGTTGAAAGTCAACCAGTTTTGAATGGACTGCCTATTAATATTCACCTTGTTGCATGAACATGTGTTTTCACTAAGCTGAAATTAATTGTTGAGGCCTTCAAGGCATGAGCAATTGCAGTTTTGCCAAATTATCACCAACCCAAGATGAGTTTCTGTAAAACCTTGAAGAGTTATAAGACTCTAGTAGTTAAGAGCCTCTTACCCCTGGTTCACATATATGCGGCTGTGCAGGCCGCATTTTGCGCAGGCACGAGAGCCCATTTATTTGAATGGACTCCCGTGTCCCGTGACACGCAGGGAAGAAGTCCCTGCACTTCTTCTGAAAACGCAGCCCACACGGGAACCTCAGATCCCAGTATGGTTGCGTTTTCCAGTGCGGGCGGCGTGCCATTAGAGCTAATGACACCCGCCTGCGGGTCCGCATTCAATAATAAAAGTATTTAATTAAACTGTAAAAAATCTAAAAGTAAACTAGCCATTCTGTTAATTTTCTTCCAGGTATCGCTCGTAGCCGAGTGGAAAGCAGGGACAGTGAGGTGTCTGCAAATAATTGGCAATCATACTGGTAATGTACACCATTACTTGATCACTAGATCGCTAGTTTATATATTGCTCTAGATTTTACACCAAATAGTAATGTATGTATGTACAGAGCTCTAACTGTAATGATGAAGTTTACATAGGGTGACCAGATTTCCAAAATAAAATCCAGGGATATCCTACTGACCAAACTAACTTTTCACTGCACCCACAATATTACCCTAGTCTACTAATTTGACTTACCACCAAAGCCACACAAATATCAGGTGCAACTGCTGCAGCAAGGTGGCATTTCCTCCACTTCCTCACCTTGTAGACTTGCACTAGCTGGGAGGGTGTGTGATGTTGTGAAACTGAACTGGGAGCTGATGCCAACACGGCTCCCCTTCCTCCTTCTCCAGGGACAGGCAGGATAAAATATGACAGGTGCAATGTGAATAACCACTCAACCTGTGGTGCCATTTTTGAATTGGGATAGAATACCACACAGTTTGCACATACTGTTTCTGAAATGGCAATGAAATTGGGGAAATTTTTTTTATCAGGAGACAGCCTTGTAAGATTGGGTACTGTCCCCAGAAAGCAGGGATATATGGTTGCCCTAACATACCATACTATTATAAATAATACTAATAATTAACCATTTAAGTCCACTATGAGAATGCAGTGTACTATTCAAGTGTTCATTCACACCAAATGCAACTGAAAAAACCTTAAAATGTAACATATATTTGCAGCTAAATAGAATTAGAGGAGAGACTATGAAAAAATAGTTAGAAATTGTTATAAACAGAATTTTAGATCTAATACTGTATTTCATAGTTAGCTCCATACATACTTTATTTAGCATCATGGAGATTAAAATGTGAGCAAGGTCTGAGTGTATGATGTGTACCTTTAATCAGTTGCATGTTATACAGAAATTCTAATTATGTAGGAATACATTGAAATCTTTCTTTAGGTGCACTGGGTATAATGTATATAAATAATATATGCTAAATCATTCATTTGGTGTAACATCAGGTTCTGAGAAATAGCGTACCCTAGGCTTTAAAGTAAACCTTGCCAAAGTACAAATGTATTCTTTATGATTTTTGTATTTTTGTCTTTTCGGAAGCAAGTGAGAAAGGTGCATACAAATGTCTACCAGCTCTTCTGCTGAAAGCATATCTAAACCCAAGAGAGTCCTTGGATCTGGTGGCTGTATTTTTTTCTTTTATTCAGGTTCTTGGTTTTTAATTTTACTTGATGATCCTGCCAGCGACACATATTTTTGCCTTGGGGGGTGATAGCACTCACTCGGCGTACTGTATTGGTGGAGGAGGAGCATTGTCACCCTAAGAAAATCTCACGATTTTAGATGCACACCCTTATCCTTATTCTCATAAAAATTAATACAATTTGGGAATGTGTTCTGTAGTTCACAGAAGAGAATGCTGATAATACAGTATTATTGATATTGAAATTTAGAATAGTTAATATTGAAATTTCAGTGCACAGGAAGTTGCAAGGACACTGGATTTCTGACAAAAGCAACCAGGATTTTTCTGTACTTGCAGAAAATGAATAAAGCCTGAAAAAAAAAACACCGCATCTATGGTGTCATATACAAAATTGTGTTCTTGGTATGAACAACAATAGGAGATTGCTTTACAATACAATCACTGCGCACGCACAATAGAATTCCCTAGATTTTTTTTCTTTTTTGTTCTAGTGTGTTACTCTTAACAATCCAGGATTAACCTGGGTGTGGTCTATGAATGAGTTTAGGTAATCCATAACATACATAAATTATGCAGAAATATGTATGGGGCTGTCACTTTCTGATTTTGCAAGGCTTTGTCTTTGGTTCCAGTATTTTGACCAAACACAAGTATACAGTTCACAAAAGTCAGTAAAAAAGTTGGAAGGCCTTATTTGCATATTTGTTCTGGGTCAGGGATTTTAAAAGTAGTCAAAGGTAATGACAGCCAAGAAACATTTTCATAAGGAGATGTCACCACTAGGTACTCCTATGGATAGGACATTTTTTTCTACTAGGATCACTTACTTAATATTTTGAGAAAAGCACCTTTTGATATCTTAGAAAAAAAACAAAGTAGGTACTATAACAGGGGCGGACTGACAACTCATGGGGCCCCTGGGCAATAGGGGATCATGGGGCCCCTGTGTTCTTGCCCACACTCAAACCACACCCAAAAAAGCCTATGAAAAGGTACCAGGGGCATCTCATGGGGCCCCCCACGGACCCCAGGCCCTCGGGCAGTGCCCGATTGCCCGAATGGTCAGTCCGCCCCTGTACTATAACATTCTACAACACTAAGTATAGGAGCCATAGTCTGTGTTTAAAGAATCCAGGGTCAGTTCACTAAGCTGCCACTGAGTTATTTTAACTGCATATGTCAAGCTCTCATATTCATTATCATCTAGGTGTTGAATACTTTTTTTTCTCAGGGGGAGTATTTTATCCAAACCTGCAATGGCTTTTGTTTTCTAATCTCCCCACCTCATAGAGCGCCACAGTTAATTTCAGCTAGGATGTAGTAGCATTTCTCTAAGCAAGCACCCATTGAATATAATCTTTGTGAATTGAATTTTAAGGCAAAATGCCTCAATAACTGTGAACAACAATTATTTTCTTTAGTTTTGTAGGGGAAAGCAAGAACCTCTTACGTTAAGCTGGCCATAGAAGGTATGAATCTTGATCAGTTCAGCAGGGACTGGCCAGAATTTGAACCATCTATAGGCAGACGGATTGTACCCAATTTGATTGCTGTACGACCATCATGTTGGCGTTTTACATGCGATTATTGCCAGAGGCTATAGCTGCTAGCAATAATCACTGTGCTCTCCCAGCAGGGGTGGTTCTCTGCCCCCCCGCCGGGAAAACACAATGACTCCACAGAAGGGATTCCCCCATCAACATTGACTGAGTTGATAGGGGAATCAAGCGATTTTCTTTCCCTCAACCCATGGTTGCAGGAAAGAAAATCACATTTTCTGTGGCCTGCCTTACTGACATAAAACCCATTCTTCCTGTCTGGTATAAGAATGTGAGCAGGACAGAAAATAAGGGTAGATCTCTATAATGGAGCCCCAGATAGTTTTAAAAACCTGAAAGGTGCCCTAACCCTTCCCAATCTATCCAAAACTAAAAAAAGAAAAGGTTTTTGATAGACATACACATCAGTCCCCTTTGTTCTCCCCAATCTCTGTTTTAGCCTTTTTTTCTCCATCAAGATACAGCTCAACATAGGCCCCACTTATGTAACATTTCAAAAATCATGGTGTGACAAGATGGGCAGTTTTAAACAACATACCTCCATTTTTCCACAGTTCTGGAAAATTGGATGTCTTGTTTAAAGCCCCCCAAGCTTATTAATTGAACAAAGTCACCCACGAATGTTGATAGCACACTTCTTCATTCATTAATCACACAGCTCTTGCGTTTGTCCCATACAGTTCATTCTCTCACCCACCATGTTGAAACATTCTGACAATTTATTCTTCAGTACCACATTCTTATTTTTCTTAATAGTTTCTGCTTGTGTGTCTAGTTATCAAGGATACATGTGTAGGGAACTGTTATTTTATACACTAGTTGTGGTTTGTTTACATTCATATATAGCCACTACCATAGAGGTCCCATTACAGACAAGTCCCTAGGTGTGCTTCCTGCCCCTACAAGGAGGTCAAGAAACCCCAGGATGTTATATAGTTTGTTTTTCCAGGAAGTATCAGGCAGAGGGTGCCAGCCTGCCATGTGCTGTGTATCTGGGGAGAACTGTATGGTGATTCTGTGAGTAATGATCCAGATTAACAAGGCTGCTATCTATCTAGTTGTTACTGAAGCAGATTAGGTCTGCCTCTGTTATATTTCAACTTCTGTATTGGAACCCTAATATCTCTGTAAGAGAGAGATTTGTGGTTCATTATCATTATTCTATTTACACACTGCAGAATCCTTATAGTTGTCTATATATCTATATATATAGATCAGTGTTTTCACCTGCATAAGACTGTCAAGTGAACTTTCTGTTAATTGCAGTGTATCTTTGCAGCCTCTTTGCTTAAAGCCATAGCACCCTTATTGGTCTGGATCTCCCTTTAGCTAGGATTAGCATAGGGAGCGTTGGATAGATTAGGCTAGAGGTAGGTTAGGCATCCGATGGCCACTTAGACAGATAGAGGCCCGGTTGCGGTGACAGCCCAGTTTAGGGATAGGGACTAAGAGTAAGGAGAGATAGGGCATTTTATCCTTTTAGGTGATGCATCGCTGATCTTCAGACAAGCAGTGCAATCATCCGCATAGAACGTGTTACTTGGACGCCATCGCAGCATCTGAAGTGGACACGTGCATCTTATTGACTCTCACCTCTCCAGGGGCCCCTGCAACTGGACTACGCTATAACCCATGGTTGGAGGTATTCTGTATACCACATGCACATATACCCGGTGTAACAAGGCTAGCTCGGCAGCGGGTGTGTGTGACCCCCTGGATGGGTGCACAACACAAAAAGATAGGCACAGCACAACAATAGTGGAGGTGAAAACAAACAGGTGCAATTTATTTACAATATTTACAGAAAAAATGATAAACCAAAAAGAAACATCAAAATAAATCCTGGCCAACTTGGCTACTTACTGCAACAACAGCTTTTCCCTAGCTACCCACTAGGTACAGCCTGCTGCTATACCTAGTTGCTAGTACTGGGAGGTTAGCCACACAGGCTTTGGTCTCTCTGCACACAGATAACAGGTCAGCTCCCCAGACAGTTCAGGCACAGATCTGGTTCCAGGGTGGAGCAACTCCCTAAGCACTCTGGGAAGCTTTATACAGGTGTTAATGAGCCCACTACCTTCAGCTGGGCTCATTATCTCAGTGCTGAAGGACTCAGCACTTCCCTCTAGTGGTACAAATCCCCATAAACCCTGAACCTCGGACAAATATATCGTCCATCCAGGACGCAACCAGGTGATTTCACCTGCCTACTGTCACATACCCCCCCCTCTTGTTTCAACCTTGGGGTTGTAACACCAGTAGCCAGGCAGGCGTGTACCCGGGATAAAGCATCCACATTTCCCATCTGAACACCAGGGCGATGCTTCACCGTGAAGGTAAATTCCTGTAGGGCCAGAAACCACCTATTTACCCTTCTATTGGTCTCCTTATTTTGAGCCATCCATTTCAAGGGAGCGTGATCTGTGATCAGGTCAAAATGTCTGCCCAGCAGATAGTACCGAAGGGAATCTAGGGCCCACTTTACCGCTAAACACTCCTTCTCAATCGTGGCGTAATTTTCCTCGTGAGACTTTAGCTTTCGGCTGAGATAGATTACTGGGTACTCCTCCCCCTGCCAAACCTGGGACAGCACTGCTCCTAAGCCAACATTGGATGCATCCGTCTGGACCACAAAGTCTTTTGAGAAGTCTGGTGAGTATAGGACTGGCTGGCTACATAAGGCCCTTTTTAAAGACAGGAAGGCTGCTTCAGCATCAGGGGACCACTTAACCATGACAGACTCCTTCCCTTTTGTCAGGTTGGTTAGGGGTACTGCCATAGAAGCAAAATGGGGAATGAATCGCCGATAGTAGCCAGCAATTCCTAGAAAAGCCCGTACCTGCTTTTTGTTATTTGGGCGAGGCCAATTCTGTATTGCTTCCACTTTGTTTATCTGAGGTTTTATTACCCCTCTCCCAATAGTGTACCCCAGGTACTTGGCCTCCTCCTGTCCAATCGTACACTTCTTTGGGTTGGCCGTAAACCCAGCTTTCCGTATTGAGTCTAGCACAGCCTGAACTTTTGGCAAATGTGAGGCCCAGTCTGCGCTATGGATAATCACATCGTCCAAGTACGCTGCAGCATACTTCTGATGGGGACGAAGAATCTGATCCATTTTTCGCTGAAAGGTGGCCGGTGCATTCTGTAACCCGAACGGCATTCTTTTATACTGGAATGACCCTTCTGGGGTTACAAATGCAGTCTTCTCCTTTGCCGACTTAGCTAGGGGAATTTGCCAATAACCTTTCGTCAAGTCTAGTGTTGTCATGTACCGGGCTGCTCCCAGTCGGTCGATTAGTTCATCTATCCTTGGCATGGGGTAGGTGTCAAATTTTGTAACTTTATTCAACTGTCGAAAGTCGTTACAAAATCGCCAGCTCCCATCTGGTTTGGGCACCAACACTATGGGGCTGGACCAGTCACTTTGGGACTCCTCTATCACCCCCAAATCTAGCATTCTCTGTACTTCCCCACGTATTGCCTCCCGTCGAGCCTCTGGGATTCTATAGGGTTTCAGTTTTACTCTTTCACCCGGTGGGGTGATAATGTCATGCTCCACCCCCGAGGTTTGTCCCGGCAGCTCAGAAAAAACCTCTGTGTTGCGGAGCACAAACTCTTTAGCCTCCTGTTTTTGAATTGTAGACAACGTGACTGCTATTCCAACCTCCGGAACCAAGTAGTTAGATGGCGCTGGTGACAAACCCTCAGCAACTAGGGATTCCCTGTCCCTCCAGGCCTTTAGCAGATTAATGTGGTAGATCTGCTCCGGTTTCCGCCTTCCTGGTTGTCTGACCCTGTAATTCACCTCACTCACTTTCTCAATCACCTCGTATGGGCCATGCCATTTGGCCAGGAATTTGCTTTCAACCGTAGGGATTAGCACTAGCACTCTATCTCCTTCAGCAAACGACCTGGTCTGGGCCCCCCGATTGTACACCCTCTGCTGCGCTAACTGTGCTTGGGACAAATGTTCCTTTACGATAGGCATGACCTGGGCAATTCTATCTTGCATTTGGGCGACGTGCTCAATCACACTCCGGTGGGGAGAACTCTCACTTTCCCAAGTTTCCTTGGCGATATCTAACAGCCCCCTTGGGTGTCTCCCATAGAGCAACTCAAATGGTGAAAACCCTGTGGAGGACTGGGGTACCTCCCGGATGGCAAACATCAAATAGGGTACTAAATAATCCCAACCCCTTCCATCCTTATCTACCACCTTCCTTAGCATTTGTTTCAGGGTTTTGTTGAACCTTTCCACCAACCCGTCAGTTTGGGGATGATACACAGAGGTGCGCAACTGTTTTACCTTGAACAGTTTGCACAGCTCTTTCATCACCCGGGACATAAAGGGGGTTCCCTGGTCCGTCAGCAGTTCCTTTGAAATACCCACTCGGCTGAAAACGAGGAATAGCTCCTTAGCTATTGTCTTGGCAGAGGTATTTCGGAGTGGAATTGCTTCTGGATAGCGGGTGGCATAGTCGAGTATGACCAACAGGTACTGATGCCCCCTAGCGGATTTCACCAGCGGACCTACCAAATCCATGGCAATCCTTTCAAAGGGGACCTCAATGATGGGAAGAGGTACCAGTGGACTACGGAAATGGGGCATAGGGGCCGACTTCTGACACACAGGGCAAGAGAAACAGTAATTTTCCACCTCCTTAATGACCCCAGGCCAATAGAACCGCTGCAGTACTCTTTCCCGTGTTTTCTCCGCCCCCAAATGACCCCCAAGGATGTGTCCATGGGCCAACTCCAACACCAACTTCCTGTAAGGTCTGGGCACCACCAGTTGCTCAATGGTTTCTTCTGCCCCCTGAGCAACTCGATAGAGTAGGTCCCTTTCCACAAGGAAGTATGGATAAGCAGCAGTTTTCTCAGGACTCACTAGTTGGCCATCTACTTTTACTACATTTTCCCGGGCTTTTATCAGCGTGGGGTCTTTCAGCTGTTCGGTGGCAAAATTTTCCCTATGCACCTCTAAGTCCGAGAAATCCACAACCGGCAGATTTTCATCTGAGGAGGCGGGCTCCTCCCCAGTTCCTTGGGTCTCCCCAGCTAGTACCGACAAGGGGAACTTGGGAGAGACCTCACCACACTCAGACGCTTTCTGGGATTCACCTTCCTGGTCTGCAGGGGAGACAGTGGGGGGGTCAGAACAATCCCAGAGTTCCCAGAATTTTGGAAAATCCCTCCCCACAATGGCATCATGTGGTAAATGAGGTACCAATCCTACCTGATGAGACAGGTTACCTTTGGGGGTCTCAAAAAACACAGTAGCCACGGGATACTCCCTAGTGTCCCCATGCACACAAATCACTGCCACCTTTTTATGCCCAGAGAGCTTTGTAGTGACCATCTCCTCTCTTATCAAGGTTACCAGGCTACCTGAATCCAGCAACCCCACAATATTATTTCCATTAATAGTCATTTTGCACAAATGTTTCTCAGTGCCCGGGCTGGCCGTGCATACCACTGTCGCAAACAGCGACTGACGTCTATTGCTCAGAAAGTCACACTGCATAGGCTCATCCACCACTGGGCAATTGGCTGCAATGTGTCCCTCTTGCCGGCAGCGGTAACAAATAATTTTTTTTCACCGCTTCTTGCGGCCTTGGCCTTCTTGGCCGCTCTTGCCAGACATTGGGTAATACTCCCACCCTCTCACTCTCTCCACCCTCACCCCTTGTAGTCATCTTACCCGCCGCTGGGGATGGTCTGGTCTTAGGGTGGAAAGTCCGTAAGTCTCTGGAAGAAGAGGTCAGGTTCTCAGTAGCCAAGTATCTCTCCACTAGATCCACCAGCTTGTCTGTAGTTTCTGGGTCTCCATGGCTGACCCACTTTTGAATAGTATTAGGCAGAGACCTTAGGAACCGATCCATGACGACACATTCCACAATTTTTGGGGCGGTCAAAGTCTCTGGCTGCAGCCACTTCCTGCTCAGGTGAATGAGATCATACATCTGTGACCTGGGAGGTTTCCCAAGCCGAAAAGTCCAATTATGTACCCGCTGAGCACAGACAGCGAGGGTAACACCCAACCGGGCCAAAATTTCCACTTTTAGCACATCATAGTTTTTGGCTTGGTCCGGCTCCAGGTCATAGTAAGCTTTTTGCGACTCTCCAGTTAATAATGGGGCCATCAATCCAGCCCACTGTTCTTTAGGCCACTTTTCCCTTTCAGCAGTCCTTTCAAAGGTGGTTAGAAACACCTCTGGATCATCCTCTCCAGTCATTTTTGGCAATAAACGGCCCACAGAAAATGATGGTGTTTTACCAGAATCATCACCAGCCTCAGTCTGCTGCCTCTGCTGGAGCTGCTTCAAAACAGCCTCAATTTGTTGCTGGTGTTTCTGGTCCTGTTGCACCAGCAATTCCCTATGGCGGACCTCTGCTTGTTCCAAGGCCTTCTGCTGGGCTGCAATGCTCTGCTGGAAACTTGCATTTGCCTGCTGTTGATTGGCATTTGCCTGTTGTTGATTGGCATTTGCCAGAGCCAACTGTCTGATTATCTCCTCCATGCTGGCCTTTAGTTACCACAACTGCCCGCATCCTCCACCATATGTAACAAGGTTAGCTCGGCAGCGGGTGTGTGTGACCCCCTGGATGGGTGCACAACACAAAAAGATAGGCACAGCACAACAATAGTGGAGGTGAAAACAAACAGGTGCAATTTATTTACAATATTTACAGAAAAAATGATAAACCAAAAAGAAACATTAAAATAAATCCTGGCCAACTTGGCTACTTACTGCAACAACAGCTTTTCCCTAGCTACCCACAAGGTACAGCCTGCTGCTATACCTAGTTGCTAGTACTGGGAGGTTAGCCACACAGGCTTTGGTCTCTCTGCACACAGATAACAGGTCAGCTCCCCAGACAGTTCAGGCACAGATCTGGTTCCAGGGTGGAGCAACTCCCTAAGCACTCTGGGAAGCTTTATACAGGTGTTAATGAGCCCACTACCTTCAGCTGGGCTCATTATCTCAGTGCTGAAGGACTCAGCACTTCCCTCTAGTGGTACAAATCCCCATAAACCCTGAACCTCGGACAAATATATCGTCCATCCAGGACGCAACCAGGTGATTTCACCTGCCTACTGTCACACCGGGTATATTTGCAACCTCCCAATTTATGGTAAATTGTAATTCCTGAATGTTATTCTTATGCATCCTGTTTTATGTGGCTGCTTTATATAAACTTTGCATTAATCTCATACAGGTGTGGTGACATGTTTTCATGTTAGAAATATAAGCTGGGTGCATTAATACTGGTATGTATAGTTACTTTAAGTTGTCTACCTGTTACATTCCTAGAAAGGGGTGAGTCTCCTCAATTGCAGGATCCCTATTCTAGGTGGAGGCACTGCCATTTGTATTATCACAACCCCCTCTTCCATATAGCGAAGGCTCAGGATTGTCTACTCATATACAGGTTAGCGCCATAGCTTGTTTGGTGTGGGCCATTTCACATAACCCCCCCCCCCAAAACAGGGCTACACATACATATAAGCATTTGTTGTAATGTGTACATGTAAATAGAGTACAACCTAGTGTTTTTTGCTGATAAGAAGTAGGGAGCACTACTGATATGTGAATAATAGTGTGCGGCTAGCGGGCACCACCACCACCACCACCCCTGGTTACACACTTAATATTTACATGTGCGAGCTGAATGAATGTGGCATTCTGGGTATGTACAACCACTTATGAATAAGTCGACAAGTGGCCAACAATGGTCGACAAGTAAACATTGTGGCAGCAGAGCCAGCATGATTAAGTGTTGCAGTCTCCAAGTCTGCTCTGACGATTGGTGGAAGAAGCAATTTCTACCTTGTATAATTTGATTGGCCAGGGGGATATGGGGGAGCAACATGCATGGTTGGAAGCCACATTTTCCCATCAGGCTTGCTCTGATGGCTGCTGGAAGGAGCTGTTCTGCCTGTGTATAGTTTAATTAAAGTGACCAATTAAATTATATACAGGCAGGAATGGTTCCTCCTATCAGGCATCAGAGTGGACCTGATGGGAAAATGATTACCACAAGAACAGTCTGAACATTAGCTCTGCCCATACTGTTGTTAGGATGCAGGAGGCTTGAGCCATGTAGCATCCTAGCAATTAATAGTGCACATTTTTGCTGTATGCCTGTAAACAATAGAGGAACTTTTTTACGTGCATACAGTGTACGGACAACATTTTTAAACAGGCTCTTGATACCAGCTTCTGGCAGTAAGATCCAGCATTGATGGACGTATTCTAATACACCCGTCTGCATAAGACCTTAGTAAGGTAAGATCGTCCTTTAGTTTTTTGTTTTTTTTTTGCATCTTTGATAAACCTTTCTAAGTAGGTAGCCATATCAAGGTACAATACACAAAAACATATTTTGTCAATACTGTCATCTATTCAATATTCTTACAAGTAATATGACAGTTTTCATTAATAATAATTCTTTGATGGCAAACTGCTGAAATGGAAATTACCAATACAAAATATGCATATTCCCTTCTGTTTTATTCAGCACATAGATACCAATCATCTTCATTAGCAAGCAAAACATATTAATTGGAAGTGATAATGCTCCACTGGGTACATAATTATGTATATCATGCAGGCCACAGCATGTATACATATTAAAACTCTTGAGCAGTGTTGAGTATACATATGAATGATAACAATCCTAACATGCCTGATAAATTGAGAAATTAAAAAAGGTGTTGCTGACGATAAAAGAAAATAATACATTTTGAGAATATTCTGCTGGAGATGTTGTATTTTCCCATGGTATGAAAAAAAAATGTGTAAATTAGAAGATTTACCAGTATTGCCAGTGCATAAAGCTGACCTATACCAATTTATACCAATCAACCTGACCTTTTAGAAATGTAACATTACTTTACTCAACTGTGTCTGCTCTTATTGGACAATGGTAATAAGGAGATGCAAATACTATGCTAACGAACCGTAAGGCTGGCATTTCCAACAAATCTTCTATTCACCACAGTCCTGTGAGCTTAAAGTAGTTTCACATCACAGAAATCAGGACTTAACGTGAAGTTGATGTGTTTTTCTGGTTTATTAGTTTCTGGAGGCCTTGTAGAAGCTGCTAACCATTGTAATTCTTTGACTCTAACATGATGTGCATGGTGTGCTTCCTGACATTCACAGCTAACAACGGTATGTTAAACATTATTTAGTACTTATTAGACATGGTGCTACTAGAAACAGATGGGTTGTAGCGACATTTTAAAATGGGATTCTTAAGAAATTGCCATGATCTGTATCACCAGCATCCCACAACAGTATGTTAATACTGACTGTGTACAATTTATCAACCTGACATGTTAATAAACCAACGTGTCATGGCAGACAGTCAGAATTCATTATTTTAATTAAGTGACTACGCAAATGTAATTTGGTTACTATTAGCCATTGCACACTGCATTAATAAATAGACCAGTGTGTGAAGGAGGGAAGAGCAACTGGAGGATGCCCATGTTAACACAGGTAACAGAAACAAAGCCCACAAGGGTAGTTCCCTGGCAGAAAATAAGTGTGAAGTCTGGATTTATTGCATTTATTTATTATGTTCACTCACTTCCTGTCTCAGAGACAGTGATCATCAATCTGGAAGTGAATGGAAATCTCCCCAAAAGAGCACTGACATGAACAAATACCCAATGGAGGTTCTAAACCTTCTCTGCTCTACCATAATACTTGTTTTATTCTTTGTGTTTCTGCTGTGAAGATTTGGGGATGGGAGATAAGAAGTGCAAAGAAATTTCAAAACTTGCGTGATACATTTTTGGTGTACTGCAGAACAACAAACTCAAAGAGGTGTTGGGCACTTTTAATGTAGTCAGATTAAGAAGGAAGACTTAAAATAAACTCAATAGTTTTGGCAGCGCAGCTCACACACAGCAAAGTTTCTGTTGATGGGCACCCAACAATAGCTTAAAACAAAGAAATACGGTAAGAAATGGAACAATGGTCCAAGATCCAAGATAATTCTAACTATTGGAACAAAAGTCATATATGGACATTTAACACATCTCGGGACAACATTACTCCCTCTTCATCAAGTCTCAACACAGGATAAAAAACTGCTGACAAGCTGTTACTCCATGTGGTAAGTTCAGTACTGGTTGTAATATAGAACTGTCATTGAGCCCATCTAAGTTTTGTCCTGTGTTGAGTCCTGATGATGGGGAGTGCTATTGTCATCAAAATACGATGGCTGTTTGTATATTACTTTTTTTTGCTCACAATTAGATATAGAGTCCTCCTCTAGCTAGGCTGTTAGGCTAAGTGTAGTTATTGGCTTTGCTGTAGTCGGTGGAGTTAGTGGAGAAGTGATCTATTGTTTTTGTCTGGTCAGGGCTTTCTAAGCTGGGTGCTTGAATCATCAGGCCGACCACACCATCAGTAGGACACTCTGTCACCAATTCGGCCATCACTTTGGTCTTACAAGCTTTGATATGTGCTAATTTTGTGAGTATGTTTTTTGTCTTTTTTAACATTTTAATAAACCTTGGATAATGTGCTAGGTGCTTGCGCCACCTCTGTGCTTTTTTTCTGCTTGATTTCTCCTACCTGCATCTAAGAGAAGATTCCAGAATATAGGGCAGGGAAAGTCAAGTATCCAGTTATGAATTTTTATCATTCTTCAGTCAATCCCTGAAAGGGGGTATCCAGAAGATGGCTGGAGAGGTGATACATGTTTGGGATGCTTGAACAGAGGGGTCTTTCCTCTTCACAGAGGATTCCAGCGCTCTTGGGGCTGCTGACCCTGGAAGGCAGCCAGTATTGAGAAGAGTTGCAGTTTAGCCTTCAGGAGCTGCTGGGCTGAGGACCTGGAAAAGAGTTGCTATGGAAATTTTCCTTTAGAACATCAGCCTGTAGTCCTGGTCTGGAGACAGCTTTTACCCCTCTCACAAAAGAGTGTTGAATGGATGCTGGGTGGAAGACAGCTTCTGAGATATTGTGAGTAGGACCTTACAGTGGACTTTTGGGTGTGCTTGTGCTGAAAGGGAATTAAAATGTTGTGAAAAAGTATTTACCCCCTTCCTGATTTTTATTTTAATTTTTTGCATATTTGTCACACTTAAATGATTCAGATCATCAGACAAATTTTAATATTACACAAAGATAACCTGAGTAAATACATAATGCAGTTTTAAATGATGATCTCACTTATTAAGGGAAAAAGCTGTCCAAGCCTGCCTGGCCCTATGTGAAAAAGTAATTGCTGCAATGAATGAACTATGATTTTTTTTAATGCTGAGTTAAATTTCACTTGCCACACCCAGGCCTGATTAATTCCAGACCTGTTGAATCAAGAAATTACTTAAATAAAAGCTGTCTGACAAAGTGAAGCATGCTAAAAGATCCCAAAAAGCAACACATCATGCCTTGATCTAAAGTAATTCAAGAACAGATGAGAAACAAAGTAAGCAACATGTATCAGTTTGAAAAAGGTTACAAAGCCATTTCTAAGGCTTTGGTACTCCAACAAACCACTGTAAGAGCCATTATCCACAAGTGGAGAAAACTTGAAACGGTGGTGCAGCTTCCCAGGATTGGCCGGCCTACTGAAAGTACTCCAACAGCACAACAATGACTCATCCAGGAGGTCATAAAAGAACCCAAAATAACATCCAAAGAACTGCAGGCCTCACTTCCCTCAGTTAAGTGTTCACGATTCAACAATATGAAAGAGACTGGGCAAAAATGGCATCCATGGGAGAGTTCCAAGGTGAAAGCCACTGCTGACCAAAAAGAACACAAAGCCTCACCTTAAATTTGCAAAAAAAATCTTGATTATCCCCAAGACTTTTGGGCAAATATGCTGTGGACTGATGAGACAAAAGTTGACGTTTTTGGAAGGTGTGCATAATACACAGCATTTCATAAGAAGGACATCATACCAACAGTCAAACATGGTGGTGGTAGTGTGATGGTCTGGGGCTGCTTTGTAGCTTCAGGACATGGACAATATGCCATAATTGATGGTACCATGAATTCTGTGCTCTACCAGAAAATCCTGAAGGCGAATGTCCGGCCATAAGTTTATGATCTCATGCTCAAGCACATTTGGGTTTTGCAGCAGGACAATGATCTGAAACACACCAGCAAGTCCACCTCTGAATGGCTCAAAAAACATAATTAAGGTTGTAGCCTGGCAAAGGCTGGACTTAAATTCAATTGAGATGCTGTGGCATGACCCTAAACAGGCTTTTTATGCTTGAAAACCCTCCAATGTGGTTGAATTCCACAAAGAAGAGTGCACCAAATACCTCCACAGCGATGTGAAAGACTCAATGCCAAATATCACAAACACTTGATTGCAGTCATTGCCGCCAAGGGTGGCACAACCAGTTATTAGGTTTAGGTGGCAGTTCTTTTTTCACATAAGGTCAGGCAGGTTTGGGCAGCTTTTTCCCTTAATAAATAAAATTATCATTTTAAAGCTGCATTTTGTATTTACTCGGGTTACCTTTGTGTAATAAAATTTGTTTTTTAATCTGAATCATTTAATTGTGAAAAATATGCAAAAAAAAAATCGGGAAGGGGGCAAATATTTTCTCACAGCACTGTAGATACCAGAGAATACTGAATGGACTGAGACTAGTGTTATAGGGTTCCAGCAATAGTGGCATGCCTTATTACCTTTAGTAAAGGCAGTTTAGAGAAAGTAAATGGGAAGTTGTCCTCCTGTTATTTACTTCTACCATTTTGGAGTATCCTGTACCCTGAGCCCCTCTCCTGTTTCAAATTATTGAGCAATAAATTCTTGTGTTGTTGGAACTGTGCTTGTTACTGGCAGCCTCTGTACTACCATCAAGGGAGAACCTGTCTTTCCAGTGTCCCCTCTGGGGTGAGTGCATTACCATGGACTATTTTATATGGTTTTGGTCTGGTGCTCCTTACTGTTTTTCTATGCATTGAGCTACTGTTTTGGTCTGGACCTCCTTGCTGTTTATTCAAAGTGAAAGGATCTAGATAACCTCCATTTTGTTTTTGTACGCCATTTTAAGTATTAAGTTAGCTTTTTGCAGATATATTAGAAGTTTATTGAAACTGTTTTAGTTGTTCAAGGATGTATCAACAGAAGCTAACATGACCCTGACAATGTCTTTGTCTGGTTGTTTCTCAGAAATCTAGCCAAAACAATTTGTACCAAGAAATGTATATGTCATGTTTCATGTAGTTAGCTCATGATGGAAACTTACAAGTTACAGTTTTTGAAACTTGCTCCCCCCTCCCTTATTTTTTCTGTATCCTATATAATCTTAGTAATGTCTAATAAACTTTGAACATCTCTGAACAAAAGCTGCTGTTATTTCCGTGTTCAAGGGGTGTTCCCAGAATTCTGCTGATAGACCAGGAATCTCTCCACAGATCGGGAGTCTCTGAGGGGATAAAGAAAATCATCCTTTCACAAAGTTTTTGATGTAGGTAGATTTTATAACTTATGTGCCCACATAAAGGTATGGGACAGCAAAGTTGAACTAAATATCACCCAAACCGTACTCTCCGCTCATCGCAAGACCTCCTACTCTCTAGCTCCCTTGTCTCCTCCTCCCATGTTCATCTCCAGGACTTCTCCAGAGCTTCCCCCATCCTCTGAAGCTCTCTACCCCAATTTATCAGACTATCGCCTACTCTGCTCACTTTTAGGCGATCTCTGAAATCCTATCTCTTCAGGGAAGCCTATCCTGCCCTCAGCTAATACTGGAATCTTCTACTCTTCCAACCAGTTCATCCCCCACAGTAACTACCTTTTGTACCACTAGCCCCTCCCTCCTAGATTGTAAGCTCCAAGGAGCAGGGCCCTCAAATCCCTTTTGTATTGAACTGTATTGTTGCTGTATTGTCTCCCACAGGGGCGGACTGACCATTTGGAAACTCGGGCACTGCCCGAGGGCCTGGGGTCAGTAGGGGGCCCCATAAGATGCCCCTGGTACCTTTTTCATAGGCTTTTTTGAGTTTGGGCAAGGACACAGGGGCCCCCATGATCCCCAATTGCCCGGGGGCCCCATAAGTTGTCAGTCCACCCCTGGTCTCCCGTTATATTGTAAAGCGCTAAGCAAACTGTTGGCACTATATAAATATTTTTGGGCCCCAAGTGCTCTACTCCTGAGTCCCAGAGCTCTCTACCTGGTTTCTAAGTGAATCTCAGCCCTTCTCATTGTGGTTTGTGGTGCTAAATTGGCCAGCAGCCAATCAGGGGCCAGCCTAGGAAGTCTTCATTCCCCAAAGTTGCAGGGGCTGGTCCTCTTCAGTGCTAGCAACAGCCAATCAGGGCATGGTCAAAACTCCTCTCTCCCTACAGCTGTCCTTTATAAGAGAGAAGAGAAAAAAAGTCCCTGTTACTCTCTATTCTGTCAACACTGTTAGGCAGTATTTAAAAAGCCCAGCCCAGTGCTACATATGATTTTAGAGTTTGACCAAAGATACGCTATAAATACAGGCACCCAGAGGTGTTTGCAGCAGATTTCAGTATCTCCTGCTTTTTCTGAATTTTGGGCCGTTGTAACAATTAAGGCTGTGACATTTTTGTGTAGAAGCTTTTCTGATCCTTCCCACATTCTCACATACCTATCACCCTATTATTATGGCCAAATTGGAATGTCCAGAATGCAGACAGAGGCCAGAAAGTTTCAGGACTGTAAGGAAGTGTTAGAGCATTGCTTGTTATCTTCTGGGTTCCTGCACTTCACATCTGTCTACAGCTTTTTTTTTTTAACATGACCAAGTGCCTTGACATCACACTCATGTTCTGTCTTATCTTCTTACAAATGAGTTAGCTGAAGTGATCACTGAGATACAAAAAAGTACTCAGTGCAGTTAATACTGCAGAGCAAAAGCAGTAAGCTGTTTCTGAGAGATGCAACTTATCGGCTGTCCAACTGCACTAAAGCTGGCCAAACACTTGGCAGTTTTGTTTTCCATTTCAAAGCATTCTATCAGCTTTCAACCACAGTAATTGGCAATCGTGCTTTCATTTGTTTTCCAGTTTTCAGGGACCAAACAATCAAAATCACAGTGGAAGCCAATCTGAACCTCTACAGTGCCAGTGGAAAGGTGCTTTTAATCAATCTCTACGCCAATATTGATCATTTGGTTACTGAAAACTAGGAATCAATTAAATCAATGGGTGGGAAATTGTTGTAGCTGTAAGATGATAGAAAGCTTCAAAATTGCCAATCAAATTGGCAAGTATCTGACAATTTTGCTTTGCACCAAGGGGGTGAAGGTAGGTAACACTTGTCAGGAGGTGATCAGAATTGTCAGGAGGTGAGGAAAGGAAATGTCATATTATACTGCTGTTATCACATCTTTTCTAGATAAAGGCAGTGTCTGTAATTGTTTGAAAACATATTTTGGCTAAAACTTTCTGAATGACAGAATGTGGTGACGGCTACTGTCGCTCTCCAAGGTGCTAGTTAAGGATGGAAGATGCTTCATGGAACTTGTACAAATATAAAGAATAACAAAACAAACTTAGTTTTGTTTAAAATAATGAATGCTTTAAATGTTTGCAGGTCCTGGTAAAGTATATTGACACAGGCCCATTGAATACTGAAACTATACTATTACAGCCAGTTGTGTAGCAGTACAACGGGATATAAAGAATATTAATTTTAATAAATATGCACATATCTACAAATGGTAGAAAAACATTTTTTGTAAGTGTATAAGATGACCCCACTACACTGCATTGTGCATTCCATGCTTTATTTACCATACAGGAAATAAAAGATATGGTATAACTATAAGTAAACAGGCCGTTGCTTTTTAAATATAAACCTTCCTAGCACGTCTGATGAAACGCCCGTGAAAGATGGCCATGCAATTTAGAACAACACCACTTGTTTTTTTTTTTATTATCCGTCGTGAAGGTCAGCCTTGAGAGTTTCTCCCCCTTTTTCCATAACGCAAGAGCAGAAAATAAGCTTTAAAATGCTTTGTAGATCAATGCCCTTTAAGGGTAAACATTGGTATAGGTGAAAATGGATGTTATAGATGCCTGTTGCTAAATGCACTTCAATGTTGAAAGGGCCCTTAGATTAGAGTAGCATACTGCTTTTCTGTGCTTTCAATAGTTCCAGAAATGGCAATGTAAATTTGAAAGTGTAGTCTCAATAGCAATGGATCGGTTTGTCAGTTTAATATGTGTATTGGTTGATAGTGAAGCCCACAGTGGTGCAAATTGTTATATTCTATAATATTTTGGAAATAGGCTGAACTTCAAGCCCACATCTAACTACAGAGATTAAATAGATATATGGAAGCTGTTTATTCAACATCAACAAAGTTGTATTTTTAATCTATCCTGATGTTCACAGCTCTGCCACACAACAGTGTCTGTCTGGCAGGGCAGGAGAACTGACTTTTCTATGCTGCAGATAAGTAACACTGATAGTCATCCTTTGATTGGACAGTAAAAAGAGAAGCAGCAGGCTGATGAGCCTATCTCTCTTTCACTCTGCTCCCTCCTCCCATCAGCATGTTCCTAGTTAATACACGAGCACGACATCATAGTTTACTGGCTCATTGTGCTGTTTTTCGCTCTTTAGTCTGAACTCTGTTGTACATGGGGCTGCAGGAGGCTAACAGCAAGCAACATTCAGGTACTTACAATGCTTGCAAATAAAAAGAAATACAATGAATGATGTATGAATGAATAAAGAGTTGCATTTATTTGTGTCTTTTATATGTGCCTGGAGTTCAGCATAAATATATCAATGTCCAAAGTGCAGTGCCATAGCAATCAATAAACAATCTTCCATTTTCTTACTATTCTAGTTGGATACACTTTGAAATTTATTGCTGGTAGGTAAATTGACTCCTGTCTAAATTGGCCCTAGTATGTGTATGTATGAATGTAAGTTAGAGATCTTAGATTGCAAGTTCCTTCAGGGTTAGGGACTGATGTGAATGCACAATATGTGTAAAGCGCTGCATAAATTGATGGTGCTATATAAGTACTATTATTTTATATATATATACAGTTGTGTTCAAAATAATAGCAGTCAGACATCACTAACCTGATCAATCACTGTTTTTGGTAGAAATGCTATTTCTACATGGCAAATAATTTACTAGCAGGTGTAGTAGAGTAATAGAAATCCAACAGACCCAACAGTCATGACATGCATGCTGCTGATTCTGTGTAATTGACTCACTAATTGAAAGGGGCATGTTCAAAATAATAGCAGTGTGGAGTTCTACTAGTGAGGTCATTCATTCTTTGAAAAATGGGTGGCAATTATTGCCCTTATTTAAGGAAGGAAGGCAGTAAATGTTGTACATGCTGGTTACAGTGCATTTCTCTCTGAAATTCTGAGGAAAATGGGTCATTCCAGACATTGTTCAGAAGAACAGCGTACCTTGATTAAAAAGTTGATTGGAGAGGGGAAAACATATAAAGAAGTGCAGAAAATGTTGCTCAGCTAAAATGATGGCAAATGCTTTAAAATGGCAACCAAAACCTGAAAGACGTGGAAGAAAGCGAAAAACTACCATTCGAATGGATAGAAGAAAAGCCAAAATGGCAAGGACTCAGCCAACAACCAGCTCCAGGAAGATCAAAGAAGGTGTAAAGTTACCTGTGAGTACTGTTACAATTAGAAGACGCCTATGTGAAGCCAAGCTATCTGCAAGAAGCCCCCGCAAAGTTCCACTGTTGAAAAAAAGACATGTGCTGAAGAGGTTACAATTTGCCAAAGAGCACATTGACTGGCCTAAAGAGAAATGGCACAACATTTTGTGGACTGATGAAAGTAAGATTGTTCTTTTTGGGTCTAGTGGCCAGAGACAGTTTGTCAGACGACCCCCAAACACTGAATTCAAGCCACAGTACACTGTGAAGACAGTGAAGCATGGTTGCGCAAGCATCATGATATGGGGATGTTTCTCATACTACGGTGTTGGGCCTATTTATTGCATACCAGGGATCATGGATCAGTTTGAATACATCAGAATACTTGAAGAGGTCATGCTGCCTTATGCTGAAGAGGAAATGCCCTTGAAATGGATGTTCCAACAAGACAACGACCCCAAACACACCAGTAAACGTGCAACATCTTGGTTCCAGACCAACAAGATTGACGTTATGGAGTGGCCAGCCCAATCCCGGGATCTTAATCCAATAGAAAACTTGTGGAGTGACATCAAAAATGCAGTTTCTGAAGCAAAACCAAGAAATAGAGAAGAACTGTGGAATGTAGTCCAATCATCCTGGGCTGGAATACTTGATCACAGGTGCCAGAAGTTGGGTGACTCCATGCAACACAGATGTACAGCAGTTCTCAGAAACAGTGCTTATACAACTAAATATTCATTAAGTGATTCAAAGGAAAGCAAAATCTTCAAACATTTTTCAGTTTATATAGTGAATGTTTGAGTTTGTAAAGAAGAATACAAACACTGCTATTTTTTTGAACAGTCTAATATTCACTTTTCTTCAATTTGTTTAGAGGAAAAACACAAATTTGATATATTTTTCTTCATGTTTTGATTTGGAATAGAATGTGTAATGTTCCCAATGCATTTGTGTGTATGGAAATAAAAGCTATTAGAAGGATTTTGAGCTTTATTCACTTTTTTTCAACACACTGCTATTATTTTGAACACAACTATATATATATATATTTATATATAACTATTTAATTATTTATTCTTGTTTTATCACATTTTTGACATCACCATTGCTCTCTGACTGGCGTAAAGCAGAATTAAACCTAAAAAAGCACCAAAAAGTAGAATTTTTATGACAGACCCTATTGGCCTTTTTTGTCACAAACTCTTTTTCTGCCTGTCAGCATTTATTTTTTTATCAGTTTTGCATGTGCAGCTCAGCATACATTTATGACACCACTCCGCAATGAGGTGACTCCCTTGCACATGCATGAAAATGATATCATCATGGCTCGGTTAATCAAGTGGGCGAAGAGTTATAACATAGAAATTTAGACCAGAAGAAGATGGAAGCATTTGGTCTGTAGCACTGGAAGTGATCACTTGGCAGGTAAGTCTCCCATAATGTGCTAATATGATGCACATGCTAGAAAATGATGGCTCCCGGGGGCCCAAGTTATTTTTTTTTTTAAATGTTGAGGTTTAATTCCACTTCAATAGTGGTTTGTGTAGGCAAACCTAATAATTATGTTTGGCTTTATGCTTAGGTTTAAAGCTCATTTCCGGAAAATGTATAATTATCCCTTACAGTGGAGCTGTGCCTGCACTGCAAGTATTAATAGCTTGTTTTGTCTAGGGTAAAGAAGAAAAAGTTTTACTTACTGGATCCTCCTCTCCTACAGCAAATGGCACTCCCCCACACTTTGGTGGTGGACTGTTCCTCAACATCATGTTCAAAGCAGAGCTATGGAACCTGCTTTAGTCTTCATTATATCAGGATGCTAGATTGCTGCAACATGGGGAAGAAGAAGCTGTGGGGGTTGGTTTAGCTGGAGTGCAGGATCGGGTAGGTAAGTCTTTTTTTTTGGTTCCCATAGACCAAAATGAAAAATTAACCCTTGCAGTGCAGGCAGAGCCCCACTGCAAGAGACAATTTTTTAATTGTCTGCACTTGGGCTTTAACATTATATTGTGTACAAGACAGAATGGACAGAAAACAAACTGAGCCTATAGAGAACCGTGAGTCATAAAGTTGGCTGCAGGTAGCTGCTTTAGGATCAGATTGCATACAATTTGTTTATTATGAGTTCGGTATGAGTTTTTGTCTTTTCTCAGTGTTCTTCAGCAAACTCCATATTCTACTAGGTAGAGTCACCAACAGAAATACTTTGTTTTCCTCTTTCAGGGTTCACAGCAGCTATTGTTAGTTAAGAGCATGTTAACATTGTGTATTATATTGTCGTGTCTTTAAATAACTGTAAAAGAAAATAAATAGAAAATTGTGTATATAGCAGAGCCAAACTTAATATCTGAAAATTGTTATTTAAAACCTTTGATTAGAAGAGGAAGAAAATAATGTTCACAGCAGGGTGCTTACACTACCAGTTACAGTATAATTCTGCATTTAAAAAAATGACCTATAAGTACTAAACACAAAATAATTTCCCCTTTAATAGCAATAAAAGTTCTCAGCTGGAACACCATTTTTTTTAGCAATTGTGATTTATTCCTAATGTTGTTAAACTAATACATTTGCATTGAGGCACACGATGGTGACGCACAGAGTGACTGCACAGTTAATGCACTCCTACCAGGAAAGCAGTCAGGATGGCATCAGTTTCAATTTATGCACACAAGTATTTTAATTAAACGGAATCAATATAGAAATACATTATTTTAGGAGTTTACAGTGGCAGATTACAACATGAAAATGTCTGATTCATTTAGCTCAGTAGAATTTTAATAGCACATAGCATTTTTACATACTTTAGAAAGCAATTAAAAACTGACACAATAAACACTTGCCTGGCTTTAAAAAGCTGCATCTTTACAAGTATTCACAAATTAGATTTCCATTTTTTTTTTCATAAACTGAAAAATACATATTCATGAGTTGTCTCTACATTAACATATTAGAATTTATTTTTGTAAGCTTAGTCGTACAAATAGCCTAAGTTGATATAGCGTGTTAGCCTTACAATGTGTTACAGGAAGAGGTCTCACATAAAAAATTAGTAGATGGAAACCCTTACTGGATGCCAGTTAAAGCGGTAGTCAACTGGGCCCCTACAAGTTAATGCCAATGACATTATGGCAGATTTAGGTTTTAAAAGGAGCCCTCCAGGGGCTCGCTGTCATCGTTGCAGGTGCTTCCATTTTCACACAGTCATCCAACCAGGTTTGCAATCTCTGGTCGTTTAAATGGCCAGGCCACAATTACGTCAATCCTGTGTATACACACGGGAGCCACAATTGTATCACAGTGCTCTCTGCATTGACTGCACATTCAGTGTGCCCTAAATGCATGCACATGTGATGTATTTGGCAGGAACCAATGTATTAACTCTTAAACGGTGCATGTTTAGGAGATGTTCACTGTACCTTCAGGTAAACATTACTACAAACTTACAAGTGGTTGTAAAGACTGACCGTTTTTTCACCTTAATTCATTTTCTGCATTAAGATTAAAAACATTCTATTGTCAGCTCCCCCCAAATACTTACCTGAGTCCGATCTCGATCCAGTACTGTGCCTGAGAGCAGAGGAGCTGCAGTGACGTCACCACGTACCGGACTGACATTACGGCGAGTACTGACAGAGTGTGATCACACTTCTGAGAGGCTGAGCATCACCGCAGCTGGCGGTTTTATTTCTATATGCGTGTTGTTTACTAATACCATGTGAGTGCATAATGGGAGCACAATAAATAGTGTTTGTTATACCTTGGATAAGGCACCATATATTTTTATCTTCTTTCTTCCATGGGTCATATGAGGAGACATTGAGCATTGAAGTAAGGAGAGGTTCTAGGAGGGAGAAAACCTCACATCTACACAGACTCAGAAGATAGTCTGTAGGCTCTCATCTACATCAACAGAAGCAATTTGAAAAGGAGAGTATATCACCAATATCTTCTTCCTGCTGAATCCTAAAAACTTTTTTGCACATTTTTCTTTTTTTTGCACATTTTTGCACATTTTTTGCTGCTGAACTTTATGAATTGATATATTTTTTAATTATTTTTATTATTTTTATTTATTTATATTTCATTAATATATATACAGTTTATAGTTTGCTTTGCATCATTTGCACATTGGATCATATGAATTTACACAAAAATGTTTTTATTTTTATATATTTATATTTAGTTTATTTGTACACTGGCACAGTGAAATTAATTAATTTATTTACCTATTTTTAATGAAATAATCACATTGTATAAATATCATAATTTGATTTAATTATATATTTTTAAGTTTTATTAAACACTAGGATATTATAATAGGACTAATCTAGGTAATTCAGGTAAAAAGCTGATTAGATGATAGCACCACAGTATATATGAATTAATGGTATTTTTTTTTTTTTTTAAGTCCGCAAACGTGCAACTATAACGTAAAAACCTGTAAGTGTTCACAAAAAATGTGCAAGTGCAAAACACCACACGAAAAAGTGCACTTAGGGGTGTGCTGTGTCCAACCCCTAAAGGGGCTTGGACCGCTTACCCTGATCCCCCGGGGCACGAAGCTCCTGACAGGGACAAGGTTCCCAATTGGTCCTCCTGGCCAAAAGGCCTGGTGGACCACCGTTCCTTGTGTCCAGCCGAAGCCAGACACCCAGTACTTGGTCAGGGGGCTCTCCCGAAGAAAAGCCCCCTAGGGATCAGGGGAGGAAGGAACCAAAAGGCCACACATCCTCCCCCTAGACTTCAGGGTAGGCCCGAGGACCCACACCCTCCATCCGTGAAAACACACGCATAAGTAACAGAAAAGTGACAAACGTGGGAGGTGAAATAAATTAAATAATAATAATGAATTAATGGTATTGCTATAGTAATATACTATATATAGCATAGGTAAGGTAATGTTAGAGCGCGGATAATTATTTACTGCTCTCTCCCTCCCTGCTCACTGGACTCAGTGAGAGCAATGGAAGCCATTGGTTTCTGCTGCTATCAATCAAATCCAGTGATGAGCGAATAGGGGGGTGAGACCGAGCTGAACTGCATGTGTCAATAGACTCATTTAGTTTGGATCAGGATCAAGCCCACCATAGGAAGTGGATTCCTGTGGTGGCACCGGAGAAGAGACGGAGCCCAGAGCACGGGTGGGGGACCCCCAGAAGAGGAGGTCTGGCGCTGCTTTATGCAAAACCATTGCACAGAGCAGGTAAGTATAACATGTTCGCTCGTTTAAACCTTTACGATCCCCTAAGAAAAAAAGAAAGTTAACTGCCACTTTAATTTGTTAATGCACCTTTGCAAAAACAATTGCCTTTTTAAATCATGGAATACTGTTTGCACCCTGTCGTTCATCCTTTGTTGCAATTTAGTGCTGCTGACTATGGGACTGTAGGCAGTATTCTCTATTCAATAATATAAAGACCACAACTCTTCTTGTTGTTTGGTGCTAACTTGGCCACGGCCGTTTTATTATTGGTTTAAATATTATTTTTCTAATAACACGTTTATTTATACATATAGACTTACTAATCATTGTAAAACCTTTTTAAACTTAAATTCATATTACTCAAAAATCCCAGCTTAGTCATTATGACTCAAGCTGCACTTATTAACAAAATACACTTATCAACCATACTCAGCAAGTATACAACATTTTAAATGTACATACGTTTATTATTTCGTAATCTGTAAATAATAAATACCAATAGCAAATATCCATTCTAATAACACTTCATTAACACATATTGACTTAAATCATAGCACTCAAAACTTGAGCTTAGTCACTATGACTCAATCTGCACTGAATAATATACTTACCAATAATAATTGGCCGTGACGAAATAGGGCGGGAGGGAGCACCACAAAGATGCCTCCCAGGATATTGATGATGACCGTTAGCAGACCCCCTTTATATAGCCTTCTCCTCCTTCAAACTCTTTACCTCATTGGTCAATTTTACCTTCCAGGAATGTCCAGGTGTAGTGGGGGGCTAAAAACCGCCCCTTTCTGGAATATTCCTTATTATATCATATACCCTGGGGTGGACTTGAAACTTCACAGGTGTAATGGGGGGCTTAGAACTGCTTTTTTCCATAAGCTTCCCCATTATATTGATATACCATGGGGGGGCTTGAAAATTCTGATGGTTTTTTCTCCCCTCATGCCAGTTGGGGTACTGAAAACTCTCCTGCGTTCTATAATGTTCCCCCACTGTAAATATACAGTGGGGCGGA
The DNA here is from genome assembly GCF_062004578.1 of Staurois parvus. NCBI lineage: Eukaryota > Metazoa > Chordata > Amphibia > Anura > Ranidae > Staurois > Staurois parvus. The sequence goes on along the minus strand of NW_028317949.1, from coordinate 20,230,722 downwards.
CTTGAAACCTTATCTCCCTGCCACAGTCCCACAACAAAAATGGGCCCTTATTTTCCCCTTTTCTTTTACCATTCTAGCCAATAGAATGAGTCTATGCCCATAGGCTTCTAAACACTGTATGCCTTTAATTGCACGTAATTACATACCAAAATAAGTATTTTTTTTTCTCTGGATCTTTCTGCCAGCTCTTGGCAGAAATACCCAGGAGAGATGGAATTGTTTTAACGTGCCCATCAGCATGGGGCCTTAGACTTGCAGCAAGATAAAAGCAAGGCATACCACCGGGCAGTATGTCTCCACTGCTCCTTTTCTTCAGTTTTTATATTCTAATCCTGAAATGTAGACAATCTTCTGTGGCCAGCACATATACGTACCCTTTGATATTAAATAACATTTAAAAAATGTATATTCTCCCCCCTTCCCCCCACCTCCTCTAAGTTACATCACAGAATGCATGATACATTATACATACAGTAGCTTCAATAAATTGTAGATAAAACAGGTTATAAATAGTTCAATTGTATTCTTGTGGTTCATTCCTTCCAGGTATAGGGTCACAACTATTTTTTCAGTCTCTTCCCTTCTAATTAAACTACGCCACTTTTATCACATGCCAAAATTCTGAAATCTGACATTGTCACTTTTCCTTTCTACCTCTTATCTGCTCTTACAACTGTCTCCTCTTCTCCTAGCTCTATCATCAAATACTAGGCTCTCTTTTTATTCCACATCCACTGCCCATCACTCAGTGTAACTTTGCAGCTAGCTGCTTCAAATATTGTACCTAATTAAGGTCCCTATTCCATTCTAGCTTGCCCTCACCAATGCTTAATGCTCACCTCTAGCAGCAAGTAGAACAGCGGTATCTTGACGCCTGCTCCCTGTCACCCAGAAGTTCTACTAAGTGCTTATTTGCCATATGTAATACTCGCCTGCTATACATTTGTCTTTCTGATGCTACATGTCTTCATTCAACAGAGCAGTGGAAAAATTAACAGCTCAGAAGACATTATCAGGGAAAATAATATCATACAACAATGGCATTGAACTAAATATATCCAAACTCTTCTAACAGGCAGTAGAACGTATCAATGGTAAAAATTATTTTAAGGGTCCTATATTTAATAACAGAAAAACCTTTATTTTATCTGGCAGCTGTAAGTATTTTTATACATATATTATTTAAAATTTCAGGTTGCCATTGCTAAATGTTGCATATGTCTATATTTTCTCTATTTAATCTTGATACCTATACTCATACTAGTTTAAAGATATTCATTTTCTAATAGATTACCAGTTTGATTGCAAAAAAGCAGAAAACCCATTCAGTTTAACAGTCAGCTGCACTGACTGCAAATGACCCCCTCAGATACCAGTCTACCATTGACTCAGCAACTTGGCACTGATTGGCATTCTTTGGAGAGGAGAAAACCATTGCCTGTTTTGTTCTGAAAGCCATTGAAATGTCTGGTTTATAGAATAATGTGTGTTGTTGGCTGCAAAAAGCCATTGAAATGGGCAGGTTTATTCAAGGAGCTTATGGCTATAAAAACCTACTGACATTGATTTATTTTCAGCAAGATGCTTTGAGGGTAGACAAAGCATTCCTTTGTATCTGGAGAAGGTCAACCAATGCTCCTTGGTCCACACCATAGAGGCTTTTAACTGGTGAAACTAAAGAGGCCTAGATGAATGGGGGCAGCGGTGATGTGCGCGATTACATTAGTCTGATGTCTGTGAGTGTTCACAGAAAGCTAAAAATGGAGCTTTATAATATTCTATATTGCCAATATTAAACAATATTCCCTTATGCATAAGAAAGTTTCCTTGGTGAAATACCAGTATGTGCATTGCATAGCCTGGACCACATGTTGTTGATTCATATCTTTTTGTGATGTTTGCTTTACCTTGTCCTTTCTAAGACTGAATTTGAATGGAAGGGTCTGTCTTCATCATTAGGATTTAATTGCTTGCCTTTCAGCAGCTAAAGAGACTTGAACTAGGTTCACACTTGCTCTTTTAAAAAAAATGATCCTGGGTTGGATCCCTTTTCTGAGCAAGTTCCTGAATGCCTGGTTTTTTTTCTTTCTCTTTGCCGAACTGGTAGTTTTCAATTGCAATAATCCCTGCAACTGCAAGCCATGTGTTTGCAGGGTGGCCCCCTTTGACGTGAATGAGCGGGTTTGACATGCAGTACCATCTGCCATGTTAAATTTGTGTTACAGCCACGGCATGTGAATGGCCTTCTCCAGCTGTATAGTAGTCTTTAGGTAGGTGGTCAGAGATGGTAAAACCACAGCTCAACTGCCTGTTTTTAACGCAACCCCCCTTCCCAAGCTGCCCATGTGAAAGAGGCCTTGCAGAGTAATGCACTTCAATGAAGTACCTTTTGTAGAAAGTGTCTGAGAGCTCACTTAATTTCATTTACAGCTGAACTCCAGGCCGATATAAAACACACATAGTAATGCAGCTTTGTAATCATTAATAGATCATAAAATGCTTTTATAAAATTCAAGCGATATAAGTACCTAAATCTGACCTGGTATTAGTCTCTTGTAATTACCATACAGCAAGGCTTGGGTGTGAGAAGATGAAGCAGTACAATGAGCCAATCAGTTCATATGCTTTCAATAACTATGTCATGGGAACAGAAGGCAGAGTGCCAAAGTGATAAGCTCAACACTGTCCTGCTACTCATGTACCTGTCCAGTTACAAGCTGGGGCAGGTCCAGGATGACCAGGGCTCAGAAAAAGTGGTTTGAATGATGCTGGCCATCAGCCTGAGGACATCTAATGGCAGAAAAAAGTATGGCAGTGGAAATCTTTGGATTGAATGTAAATACTGTAGCAAAAGCTTGTTTTGTTATTTTTTAATTTAAAGGGATATTTATTTCTATCTTGATTTTGACTGGAGTTTTGCATAAAATATTTGCCCAAGCTTTAAAAAAAACCCATATAGCCAACTAGATAAACAGAAAGTGAGATATTGAAAGGTTATTCTGCACACAAATAGAGTACCTAATGTTTTAGGCTGCAGGGAAGTCACAATTTTGTTTTTCCATTTTGAAGAAAATTGTAGTGGTTTAAGTTTGAAAGGTCAGTATTAATACCATTAAACAGAAATTAACATTCACCAGGGTGAGAGTGGACTTTTCATAATCTGCAATTGAGCACAGCATACTGGTACATTAGGGCAAAATTACCTCCTAGCTTGGCCCCCTCCATTTTCTCTGCCACTTCTTCTATAACTGGCGCTTTCTTCCTTCAGCCAATGGGTGGCCAATTGCATTGCACTTTCACTATCCTGACACTTGGCTCTGTTCTCGGCATCTTACAGAGTGCGCATCACCCTGTGCATGCACTGCAGGCCGTATACACACAGAAGAAAAATGACTAGAAATAAGGAGAAGTAGTTTTTTTTGGCTGTAGCGTCACAAGTCTCTTCTACCAAAAAAATTCATATATCAGTTGTACATGCTTTATTTTATTTTTTTTATATAGTCAGTGGAGTTTTCCTTTAAGTCCTGAAGCAAGCCATTTTAAGAGATAAATAATTTAACTTTAGTCTCCTACAAGCTGTTTATACATAATATTAGCTTTTCCTTTGTGGCAATGTTCAAAGTTTTCTTTAATGTTAATTTTAAACAACACATACTATAAATATGGACTGCGAAGCGTTTTAACAAATCTTTTTGTTACTGCAGGAATAGTGTTCAAATGTCTTTCCTTGTTTTAAGAAAGAACAAAAAGAAAGATGTACCAAAATAGAATTTTCATTCTAGTGTAATGAATAATACATAGAACCAGAACTCAGGAGAATCGCCCCTTTTCAGCTGCCATACAGTAAGCCTAATACACCTTTTATATCATTGGATAGGTGCAGCAGAAGACGAGAAAAATGTGCATGCTTGATTCTTCTGTCCTTGAAACAGAAAGGTGAAGCTTGCTATCTGAAATAATAAACATAATGACAGTAGCAAATTACAAACATCCCAATTCGAATAGGGGCAGAAACTACTTCAGCTGGCATTTAGAAATAAAATACTTAAAATTCAGTCCTATTCTACAAAACTCTCCAGAGATATTATAGGTATAGCGCTAACTTCAATTAATAAAGTGTATGCATCACATATCTGATAGTATGATCACCTTGTAGATGGATCAATGAATGATCGAACTAATGGAATCAGAGGATACCAAGGAGTTGTCAGGTGGATATCACGAAAGAGAGAATGTGACCTTTGGTGATTTTAGATGTCATATATATTTAGTAGGTTTCTTTGTGAAGAGGTGACAGATGTGGGAAGTTTTTACAAGATTCTATATTTGCGCGAATTGGACCAGCGGAAGTCTTACAGACACACATAAACCTTAGGACAAAATACAATTTAAAGTATAACTTAAGGCTTTTTTTTCCAGTTTTGGATAGAGTGGAGAGGAATTAGAACACTTTTTATTGCTGTCTGTGCCCCCCGTTCACTCTCTCTATTTGTCCTTATCACCATTATCACTGAAAGTGAAAGTAAAAGAAAATCCCAAATTTTTAGTTGTCCCCAGAAAAGTAATAGAGGGGAAATCTTTCAATGAGGACACTAGTTCTGGTGACCTGGGGGTCTCAAAGGAATTCCCTTAATTTGCAGGGATTTCCTCTCCCTTCCTGTTTGGCTATAGGACAGGAAGTGACGGGAAATCTCCACAATTTCCAAAATGGGACATGGAAGGCAAAAAAAAAAATTCTTACTGGTGTTTATACCCTCCCTTGCTCTATCCAAATTAAAAAAAAATGTTTTGACTATAGTTCTACTTTAAGTAACTCTTCAATTATTTGTAACCCATGGAAAAGTTATTGCTTGCAATACACTAAAGTGGACATTAGATTGCGGTGGCCTGCTGTTCAGGGTTACTCACATTGACAGAACAGCCTTCTGGAACTTGTATTTTTGAACAGCAGGACTTGGCTGATAGGTAGTGTGTGGGCAGGGACATATAAATATCAAATCCCAGGAGATTGGCCAGAAGAGTGTGGAGGGAGATGGAAGGAGAAGGAGATGTGCTGATGGCTGAAACACTGAACTAGGCTGTGGAGCCAGGATTGGAGAGAGAGAGCGGAAAGAACTCACTGACTGCCAGGTTTGCCACGCTGCCAAGCAGGCCACTCTGACAGCAGGAGACATAGTTATACAGTTACATAGGTAGTCCGGCTGAAAAAAGACAAAAGTCCATCCAGTTCAACCATAGAAAAAAAAAGCTATAATCCTATACCCACAGTTGATCCAGAGGAAGGCAAAAAAACCCCCAGACAAGCAAAATCCAATTTGCACCTGCTGGGAAAAAAAATTCCTTCAGACAAAGTGGGATGCCAAGTTTTAACCAGAGCGCCCGTGGATTGTCTCTATCCATTGGGAAGGATAAATTGCGCAATCCGCTGAACTACACTGGTCGGGCGAGAGAGACCCGTGCATCCACTAACAAAGCGAACATTGATAGTTCATCACCTCAGTTGTCTGCTTGCACATAGTTGTGAACATTTCATACAGTTGCCCCAGTTGCGGCCAGGTTATAGCAGTGCCATCTATCTATCTATCTATCTATCTATCTATCTATCTATCTATCTATCTATCTATCTATCTGTCCATCTGTCTGTTTGTCTCTCTGTCTGTCTGTCTGTCTGTCTGTCTATCTATCTATCTATTTCATGTTCTCTCTTTATCGATAGATAGATAGATAGATAGATAGATAGATAGATAGATAGATAGATAGATGATAGATGGATGGATGGATAGATAGATAGATAGATAGATAGATAGATAGATAGTTAGATAGATAGATAGATAGATAGATAGATAGATAGATAGATAGATAGATAGATAGAGCTCTTAGAATTTTCATCTGGTTACTCAAGAAAAGCAATGTGTGGTATCTATCTATCTATCTATCTATCTATCTATCTATCTATCTATCTATCTATTTTTTTCCCTCTATCAGATTTTAGATCAGCTCCCCTTAACTTTCACACCCCAGCTTAACATTTAGATCTGAGACTGTCTCATTTAACATTCAGACCCTAGATCATGCCCCTCATCAAAATTCAGGTCTCAGTTCATGCCCCTAAACATTGTCTTTTTTCAGATCTCAATTTAGCCATTCTTAGCATTCCCCTCTTCGGACTTCAGAACGGGTCCCCTTAACAGCCAGTCCCCAGGACACATATAACCATTTTTAATAGTCAGACCTCAGAAAAAGCACCCCTCCCTTATTATTCAAGCCCTTAAATGAGCTCCATTGAAATTCAGACAATAGACCAAAGTCCCCCCCCCCTAATACTTAATACAACTTAATTGCAAAAGAATTATGTGGTGTGCTTACTCTGCATATTAAAAAAAAGAAGTGAGGACATATGTCAGGTTTTGTAGTTCTCTGTGTCTTCCTGTCCTGGTGACAATTTCACCCTCTCATTTCTTGTCCTGGGGACACCTGGAGAGTGACTGGAGGGAGATCTTCCCAATAAGAACACAGAAAACAATAAAAACCTGAAAGAGGTTCTGACTTATACCGACTCTATTAAAAACTAACAAAAAATGTTTTGCATGCAGTGGAACCTGAATTATTCATTTGGGGTACTATTTGCATTGTTTGCATTTATTGCATTTCCAATGAAAGCTTACATGTATGTAATTTCCCAAAATATTTTGACCAAACACATCACTGGCATATGTAAAAGTGTTCTGGATGTGCTAACAATGTGTTTCAAAAGAGTTAATTTTCTATTATTACATGCTCCGAATGCACAGAAATAAAATTGAACATGCCTATAGACTGCAGCACAATGCACTGATAAAACATTGATTTTGTATGACATAAAACCAATATAGAACATTTTAAAAACATTACTATACAGTTGGATGTATCAGCTCAACTGCAGGAGTGGATATGAACTTTTCTTTTCAAAGCTCCACCATCACTTTTCCCAATTTGTAATTTTTAAAGATAAATAAATACAGCCTAATGTATGCATACGCCAAGTCTTCCAAGCTTGTAAATATGGACACCAATCCATACGACCACTATGGCAGGAATAGAGAGGTATGAACTGTCATTTCTCCCATAGGAACAACAGTTAATACATCACACCAAAGAAAAATCCCTGAACAACAAATGTTGTCTGTCTTTTTCTATTATTTGGTATAAAAAATAATCCCTCTTATGGGATTTATGTAGCAAACGTTTGTTAAATGGAGAATTTCTAGTTGTCCATAACCCCAATTAGAGTCCTAGTTTTGTTTTCAGACAATGACTGCAAAAAAGATGTTTAGAAGATGATTGGTTGGTATGTGTAAAAAAAAGATGCTTTTCCTAAAGCACACTTTTCATCTATCATCTCAGGCTATGGAAGTTTTAGTAAATAATTTTACCATATGAAGCATGAATGCCATTAAAAACTCTTTTACATAAAGTAGTTTTTAAAAAGGATGTCATTTGTTATGTTTAGTGGTCCTTTAAGGTATTTGCCACTCATGAACACTTTTGATCATTTGCTGCCGGTAATTAACTGTAATGCTGCCATTGCTTGTGATGTAATGAATGCAAGCATTGGGTTGTGCTTGGTCACCTTAAAATGTAAACTCTTAACAATGAACTTTTCTTATTTGCTCTCTTTTGGTCTGTAAAATATTAAAGCATTTTGTTTCATCTCACGATAAGTGTACAAATATCGATTTATCCTGCTAGAAAGCTTGTCCCGGCTATTGTTTAAAACTAGAAAACACCATCCCCTATGCTCTGGAAAAGGGAAGGGTTCTGTAGCCATTTTGTAAGGTGACAACACTACTTTCCCATAGATAAAGTGAGTGTGTGTTGTCCCCCCAAAACAGGAAGTGTTTTATTCACAGGATCACCAGAAAAAAAAATAGCACTCTCCACATTTGAGGACTGGAAAGCTGCAATGCATTACATTTTATTCTTGGGTTTAGATATGCTTTAAAGAGTAACTCCACTTGTATTAAGAAAAAAACATTCAAACATTCCCCTCTGGATGGCCTATGTACATTGCAGTGATTTTAGCAAAGTTACAGTTTCCTACCTTTTGTTATTCTGAAGAAATAGCTGTTTGCTTGTCTGTGTCCATGTGCAAAGTGAATCTGTATGGGAGTAATTTTATAATTATCAATCATCTTCTGCAGAGCAAAGTAGTGGGGTCTGCATCCCTTTCGATGCTATTTCTCACCAAAAATGACATTTTTGTTTCAGGGGGTGTTCATAATCTTACTAGCATCTTAGTGCAGACTTCTGGGAAAATCAGTAAGCCAATCACTCAAGCAGGAAATTACTTTCTAGGGGCTCTCTGTACGCCATCTATGTACAGAATGCCTCCAAATTGCCATATTGCATTGTATTTTACAGAAAATTACAGTGCTGCTAATTAAAAAGTAAAGGTCATTTTAACAAAAACATTTAATTACAGTATGACTTGTGTAGCGATTGTATACACAATTTTTTGGTATTTGCTATTTTTTCCCACAAAAGTGGAGTTACCCTTTAACGGTAGTACTATATGTCAAGGTCATATTTGGGTTTACTATGAGGCTGATTTACTAAAGCTGGAGAGTGCAAAATCTGATGCAGCTCTCCATAAAAACCAATCAGCTTCCAGGTTTTTCATCAAAGCTTAATTGAACAAGCTGAAGTTAGATGCTGATTGGTTTCTATGCAGAGCTGTGCCAGATTTTGCACCCTCCTGTTTTAGCAAATCAAGCCCTATGTGTGTGATATAAAGTCTTGCACCCAATATATTCAAAAGTCCTTTTACTTTTAGAGAATACATGTATTTCCTCTTATGCAGTATATATATATATATATATATATATATATATATATATCAATAAATATGATATAAAATTGTTTGCTGCGCTTATAAATTAAAAATAGTAAAAATAAAAAAATAAAAAATATATAAACAACAACACCCGTGACAAGTGTATAACAGAAAAAAAGGAGTGAACTGTCCAAATAATGTCAAAATATTCAAGGACAGTCCTCTCCTCTGACTTTTCTTCATATAATAGTTTAAATGGTGCTTGACCTCCACCTTGAGTTAATTTTTATTTTTATTCTATAAGCGCTGCAAACCATTGTATCTTCTAAATTATTTTGGTGTTTTTTGTGTGTGAACACTTTTTGCTAGCAGCTAATCACTATCACTGAGTGCTGTCTTTTTTTCTAATTTCCTATATATCAATAAATGAAACAAGGCTTGGTTGTTACGCTAAAAAATATAATTCTACATAGTTGCACTTACGATGTAAGCTAATGAATGTAATAAAGCAATATTAATATGTAAGTTTGGGGGAAATTAAATGCCTAACTGCCTGTTGCATTTCCACTATGCAATCACTCATGGGAAAAATGTAAACTCTTTAATTGTATGCACTTTTGCCTTGTTAAGTGTTTGCATTAATGATTCATAATAATTAAAATGTGAAAAAGCTTGTGTTATCTCCACTTAGTTTGACTGTAGGACACTCACGGAGAATTCCTCCCTGGGGATTTTTTTCCTAGCCTGAGAAGGTGAATTGAACTTGATTTACAGCGTAATCCAGCAGCTGTTATTCTGAGTTAGAAGAATGGGAGACTGCAGTGTGTAAAATGCCAGAGTAGGCTCCACATGGACCAAGCTGGTAATACCTTTAAGGTGATCGACAATGTCTTTGGGAGATTTAGGAAATGGAAGTGAAGGAGCGGGAGACAGCTTGAGAATGCATGCCTGACTTTGTGAGTTGTAGATTAGCTGTTAATATACAGTCATCAGCTAAAGCCTGAACTTATCTTCTTTCCCTCAAACAAGCATTACCTGTGGAGTAAAAACACTAGGGGGTTGAAGGAAGACTGCTTTCCTACCTACGCACTGCTAGTCCTTCTAATATATCATCTTTTTAGCTGTCAGAGAGGAAAACGTACAATAATTAATGGGAACAAGGGACCTGTGATATGTGATTTAACATCTATAGGGGCAAGCACTAAGCAAACATTAAATGCTACATACCTTGCTAAATTCAACAAGTCTTTAAAAATATCCCATACAAAGGAGTTTACTTTAATTCTATTCCATTATAGTGATTATTACCATTTAAAAACATTATACATCAATTTTAGAATAATTTGTTACAATTTCTGCCAGCAAAGTCTGTGTGTCACATTGATTTTAGGTCTCGGACTGCTTTTGTATTATATATGTTTTCATCTTTAATAGAGCTATTGAAATTATGCATTGATATTTTGAGTTTTAAAAGAGATTAAGTTAAAACAATAAGTGATAACATCAATCAAGTATACTGATTAGAACATATCGAGGTTGATTTACTAAAGACAAATAGGCTGATCACTGTACAAGGGAATTTTCCCCAGAGCTTAGTGATTGTGGTGAAAATTCACTTTGCAAAGCATAGCCAATTATGTGCAAGGTAAATGAAAATAAATGGTATTTTTGTTTGTACATGACTGGATGATGGAAGTCATGTACATGATTGGATGATGGAAGTCATGTACATGACTGGATGATGGAAGTCAGCAAAACTTCACTTAATTCGATAAGCCAATGGAAAATTTGCTTGCAAAGTGAACAGCCTATTTGCCTTTGGTAAATCAATGTGTGGTAACTAAACCCGTTTGTAAACGCATGTTCTTAGACAGGTTAATTTGGTTTTTGATAGTTGGCTAACTGGCTGGCAGTTTGAACTGGCTTTCTTATCCCCCTCCTTTGATAAGTTATACTTATCCATGTTCCTTGCCGACAATAGCCATTATTAGACTGGGGTAGGCTGGCAAGTTGAACTGGATAGTTCTATTTTTTACTCTGTGACGCCTTCCATGTTCACTGTTTAAAAAGCCAGTTATAGACCTGGGTACCTGACCAGTTTTTTCTTTGTATGTTAATTTTGGAGGTTCAGTGGGTGCATTGGACACCCTGGCTGCCGTTGTGCTACATGCTGGGTGTCAGGTGCAGTCCCATGACCTTAATGAGGGATGGGCTCCCTCAGGTTCATCTGCCCTTGTTTCTATCCATTTAAATGCATGTGCCTCCATTGTGAGGACTCTCAAGATTTATAGAGTTAGGACCACAGATTCTCAGAGTGCCGTGATGTGGCTCTGTGGTTTACGTATGTGTTTGCAAATCTGTGCTAGCTAAACCCCTGTTTTTAAACGCATGTTTTTAGACAGGTTAATTTGGTTTTTGATAGTTGGCTAACTGGCTGGTAGTTTGAACTGGTTTTCTTATCCCCCTCCTTTGATAAGTTATACTTATCCATGTTCCTTGCCGACAATAGCCATTATTAGACTGGGGTAGGCTGGCAAGTTGAACTGGATAGTTCTATTTTTTACTCTGTGACGCCTTCCATGTTCACTGTTTAAAAAGCCAGTTATAGACCTGGGTAGGTGACCAGTTTTTTCTTTGGTAAATCTACCCCAAATGCCTCCATTTTCTCAGAAATTGTAATGTAAAAATATATATTCTTAAAAATATTTTAATAAAGGGTCAGTCTGCCTAAGGTGATATATCATTTATGGTAGATACTGAAGAGTTAAACTGCTAAACAATTTCTTTTAACTCTCAAGGACTTTATTGGAGAATATGACTGAGTTTGAGTTGCTGGGCCAGCACACCTGCTGTGACTATTATGAAGAGTTCCATCGTTTGCTGTTGGATCATTTATTTATTTCCTATAATAGAAAAAGCAATGGGAAGTTCAAAAGTGTGCTATTGTGGGTGAAATCTCCCATCATGTGCAGATACACCAGAATAGTGTTAGAAATAATGGAAGATCTTAGTGTTGGAGTATCTAAAATATACAGTATAAAAAACTGGGTCTAATTGATCTAACCAGGCTCCACTTGTATGAAAAATGCTACTTTTCAGTTGCCTGACCCTTTAAGCTGGCCATGCTATTAGACATTTAATGAAGGCTAGCAAATATCTGACAAAAGATTCTATGAAACATGTGCACACACATTTGTTCAACTGTCACTCTACTTCATACAGTATATACACCAATCAAGCCTAACATCATGATCACCCACCATAACTTACCAAGGCATGGACTCCACTAGACCTTCGGAGGTATGTTGCGTTATCTGGCACTAAGTCATCAGTAGACGATCCTTTAAGTCCTACAAGTTAAGAAGTGGGGAATCCATGGATCTTAGTTGATTTTCGACCACATCCCACAGATGCTTGATTGGACTGAGATCTGGAGAATTTGGAGGCTAAGTCAACACCTGAAAATCATTGCTGTGTTCTTCAAGCTATTCTTGAATTCATCAGACCTGGCCATCTTATTCCATTGCTTCTGCGGTCCAGTTCTGATGCTCATGTGCCCATTGTAGGTACTCTTAGCTGTGGACATGGGTCAGCATGAGCACTCTGACTGGTCTGTGGGTACGCAGCCCCACACTCAACAACTGCAATGCACTGTGTGTTCAGACACCTTTCTATATCAAAGAATCAGCATTACGTTTTTTAGCAATTTTGGCTATGGTAGCTCTTCTATTTGATTAGACTACATGGACCAACTTTTGCGCATGCATCAATTGGCCTTGGCTGCCCATATACCTGTTGCCAGTTTGCTGGTTTTCCTTCCTTGAACCACTTTTGGCAGGTCCTGACCACTGCAGACTGGAAAAGACCAAGAATATTCCTCAAGAGCTGCAGTTTTGGAGATGCTCTGATCTAGTCATCTTTTCTTTTTCAATACATCAGTTTCAGAGACAGCATGCTTACCTGTTGCCTATACACTATACTGTATTGGGACATCTGCCTTTACACACACATGAACTTTTATGGCATCCCAGTCTTAGTCTGTAGGGTTCAATATTGAGTTGGCCCACCCTTTGCAGCTATAACAGATTCAATTTTTCTGGGGAGGCTGTCCACAAGGTCTAGGATTGTGTCTATGGGGATGTTTGACCATTCTCCCAGAAGCGCATTTGTGAGGTCAGGCATTGACAAGAAGGCCTGGCTCACTCTAATTTATCCCAAAGGTGATCTATCAAGTTGAGGTCAGGACTCTGTGCAGGCCAGTCAGGTTCTTCCACCCCAAACTCGCTCATTTGTGTCTTTATGGACCTTGCTTTGTGCACTCCCCTTGCACTCCTTACACCATAGATGTGGACACAGTGTTTCACAGGCTGTTTTTGGATGCATATTTTTCACTGGATTGATTCACTGGCACTGTTTTGACACTTTCACTTTTTTCACTATTTGTGATCAAGCATGGTTGTTTGCATTTATCATGATTTTTCTGATATCATGATATCATTTATGTGATTTTTCTTTTTATGTTGAGGTTTCTTTGTGAGCCACTGAAAGGCTGAATATGAAGATTGATGATTGAAGTTGGCACAGAGTGACTTTTTTTATAATATTATATTTATTTTAATTTTATTTTATTTCTTATCCTTTTTTTGGACTTTTTTTTTCTTTTTTAATATATTTGTAATGTACAGCGCTGAGCGAACTATTGGCGCTTTATAAATACTGTATAATAATAATATTTGTGTGATATATACTTTTTGGGAATATTGGTATTAGCATATTCAAAGTTTTTTACACTTTTTGGGGGAAAGTGTATCTTTATGCTATTTATAGCCTTATTGTATTGAATGATTTAAGGGATAGCGTAAAATTCACATATATTATAATTTTTACACTTGGCACAATGCAGTCAGGCAAGTAGCGTTGTACTGGCAACCACCAAACCCAGACATGTCCATCAGATTGCTAGAGAAGTGTGATACGTCACTCCAGAGAACACGTCTCCACTGCTCTAAAGTCCAGTGGTGATGTGCTTTATGCCACTGCATTCGACGCTTTGCATTACACTTGGTGATGCAGCTGCTCGGCCATGGAAACCTATGCAATTAATTTCTCTATGCACTATTTTTTTTGCTAATCTGAAGGCCACATGAAGTTTGGAGGTCATTAGCTATTGACCCTGCAGACAGTTGGCGACTTCTGCGCAATGTGCACTTCAGCTTGCTCTGACCCTGCTCTGTCATTTTACGTGGTCTACCACTTCATGGCTGAGTTGCTGTTGTTCCCAGTTGCTTACACTTTGTTACAATACCACAAACAATTGACCGTGGAATAGTTAGTAGTAAGGAAACTTCAAAGATGGACTTATTGCACAAGTGGCAACCTATCACAGTACCACGCTTGAATTCACTGAGCTCCTGAGAACGACCCATTCTTTCACAAATGTTTGTAGAAGCAGTCTGCATGCCAGGTGCTTGATTTTATATACCTGTGGCCATGGAGGGGATTGGAACAGCTGAATCTAGTGGTTGGAGGGGTGTCCCAATATTTTTGCCAATATAGTGTATGTCCCACCCACTCTTGGATGCCATTGTAATGAGATAATCAATATTATCCACATTACCTGTTATGGCTGATTGGAATATATACACAGTGCTCAGCATAAATGAGTACACCCCAACAGATTTATCAGAAAACTTTCAGAATCAACATATTCTATGGGACACTGTACTACAAAATACTCCCTCAAATGCGGGCCATTAATTGCAAACATGATTTGTTAATTTGCACACACAAAAAAGTGTTTTTCCTAACAAATTCATTCAAGACCATGTTGCAAAAATGAATACACCCCAATGAAAGTCTTAGGAGAAAAGCTAATGTTTAGACAACAAAATCCTAAATAACAAGAATTCAACAGGTGAGTCTAATTATTCATTAAACAGGTGCCCAGCAGACAGCTGATTATAAAAGGGGGTTAATTAACAAAGAAAACCCCTTCCCATTTCATGCTGTCAGCAGTGGCACCACATGGAAGAGAAATGTCACAAGACCTGAGAAAGAAAATAATTTCTTTACAAAAGAAAGGTGAAGGCTACACTAAGATCAGCAAAGCTTTACTTAGTCAGCATACTGTAGCAAAAGTGATACAAAAATTTAAGATGGAACTGCAACCATCTCACAGAGTCGTCCACGCCACGCACGGAAGTTAACACATTGATAGGAATGTCTTCTGATGAGAAGAGTTGAAGAAAATCGCCATGCAACTTCACTGCAGTTAGCTAAAGAAGTAGAAAGCCAAACTGGGATAATTGTTTCCCATGACGCAATATGGAGTAAACTGCAGAAGAATGGCATGTATGGATGTCTGCCACGAAGGAAGCCTCTCCTAAAGCTCATGCACAAAAAAAACACACCTAGAATTTGCCAGGGCCCATGCTGAAAAAGAAGAGGACTACTGGGACTCTGTACTCTGGAGTGATGAGACCAAAATAAATGTTTTTGGAACAGATGGCTTCAAAACTGTATGGCGTCACAAAGGTGAGGGGTACAAAGAAAAATGCATGGTACTTAAAGTGAAACATGGTGGTGGCAGTGTCCTTCATTTGGGCTGCATGAGTGCTGCTGGTATCGGGGAGCTGCATTTCATTGATGGTATCATGAATTCACAGATGTACTGCTCTATACTGAAAGAGAAGATGCTACCATCACTTTGTGTCCCTAGTCGTCATGCACTTTTCCAACATGACAATGATCCAAAACACACATGTAATGTCACTGTTGCATTTCTGAAGAAGAACAGGCTGAAAGTAATTCAGTGGCCAAGCATGTCTCCTGATCTGAACCCAATCGAACACCTATGAGGAATTCTGAAGAGACAAGTTGAGCATAACTCTCCATCCAGCATCCAGGCTCTAAAAGAGGTCATTCTTGAATGGAAAAAGATGGATTTTGCAATATGTCGTCAACTTGTTCATTCCATGCCTGGATGACTTGGTGCTGTCCTTACAAATCAAGGAGGTAAAAAAAATACCAGATGTAGTAGTTTGCGTTGTGGGGTGTATTCATGTTTACATCAACTAGTTCAATGAACAAATGTTCTATAAAACTCAGTTTTGTCAGAATGTGGGAAAGTGTTCTTGTGTTCCCTTGAGATATTGATTAAAATCTTACTTTTCAGAAGGGTGTACTCATTTATGCTGAGCACTGTATATATACATATATATATATATATATATATATATATATATATATATATATATATATATATATATACTCTTTATGTTCATGAATACAGGCAATTAGGAATAGTGCACTGCATGTTGCAAGTGAATCAGTAAGTACATCATTTGGGAAATTGTGCTTTGCAAGAAGGATCAGATTTGCCGAAATTACAGATCAATTTGTACATACCTATCTACTTTCAAATAGATGCATAATTCTAATTTTCTAAGTCTAAAATAGATAATAGACATTAATTAATCTATAATGGAAACAGTAAAAACAAAGTTTCCCTGGATTGATCCAGTCATTAACTGAAAGTCCGGATGTTTTCACCACTTGTAAAATATATATTTTTTTCCTCCATTTAAAAGCAGCAATAATAGTCATTCTTTGCAAAATAAGCACAATAGTTATTAGAGACTAAAATCATTAGCCCTTTAAAGCTTACACTGAAAATCATTGTTAATTGCTGAAAATTAGACCAGATTTTGTGAGCATCACAAAACTGTGGACAAGTTGGAAACTTGTTCATAGACTAACGATTTGTTTGGAGTAAGCCCAGTGGAAACATTTTTTAATAATGCATTTTAGCATCGTTTGGATGCGTTTTACAGATCCACATTGAATTAACATAAGTAGAAATACATAAACTGACAGAATAAAAATGTTGCATAACTATTTTAAATGTGAACTTGTCTCAGTAAATCTATTGACTTTGGACATGTTTAGGCTACATCTTCTGTGAAAGTATCCACCACACAGGGACTACAAATGACTAATTCATAAATTCAGACTGTTTCCTTCAAAATGATCTGATGATCTACGCACATTCAAGCAACCATGAAATCTGTCCACTCTTCACATTTACCTGGGTTATCTGGATTTACAGACTACATTATTGTGGTCACATCATGAGATTCCCAATTTAGCTAATAGATTAACTGTGTATCCACTGTGCAGTGCATTTGTGGAAAAATGTATGCGTAACAACTCCATAGAAAAGAAGATGGTATGGATACCCTCAGGGGTGGACTTAGGCTATGTAGCTCATGGGAGGAAGGGAGAAGGAGGGCCCCTTGCTGTACATATAGAGGGATGATGACTAATAATTATTATTATTGTAATTATTAATATTATTGTGGAAACTTAAATTCAGGTCTAAAAGTAAACTCCTCCAATCCAAATAAATCTCTGCAGCAACTTGCTTCTCCAAAGAGATAGCATTTATTGGATCCCAGAACAGATGACAAAATCCACATAGTACTTGGAAATTGTACAAGGATTAGAAGCCTTCAGAGTACCATCCAAAAGTCATTTTCTGTCATAGAAAGCATAGAGGTACTCCACCTGTCCAGCATATATATCCAATCTATTCTATGCACTAGGTGAGTTCCATGCATGCCATAATGTATATTATCTTCTAGACCTGTGCTTCCATAAACACTCCTTCCTATATCATGATCCTTTTCTTAACAGCTAAAACTCCCCCCCTGAAAAAAAACAGTTATTTACCCTGAGGCAGTTTCTGACTGGCTGACCAAACTATTTTGATCTAATTGTTAATCAAGATGAAAAAAACAATTAAGGCCAGCTGTAGTTTTTATGATCCTTGTTGCTTAGGACCATAAACAGCTGCCCATTTGACCAATTAACTTTTTTAGAAAAAGCAGAGGAATAGCCTGCCAGTTTTATCAACCTTGATGACTTCCCTTTTAATATGTAAATAGACTACATAAAGGGTTGAACAGAAAAATGGAAACACTACATAATTTGCAGGTGTGAAAGTGATGACATGAATTGTGTTGAAAACGAAAGGGATGTAACACTGTTTTGCTTCCGCTGCATGATGAGACACCTAACTAAAAGGTGGGAAGCCTCACTTTTGTCATTCACTACCTGCACTGCTAGTAATACGTAGTCATGTCAAATTATTGGTACCTCTATAAGTGAAGTTGCCAATTTATTTACAGTGTTGCGCGGTATGGTGTCCAAGGTTATGGTGGTAGAAACAATTTCTTTGAAAATGCCATCTGATAAGCATAACTGCGGTCCACATGGTCAACTGACTAAAAGAGACAATAGGACATTGCTCAGGATTGTGACCCGGAAAAAGAAAAAAACTACTGCAAAAGTAACTGCAGAGCTCAATGATGTATTTTATATACAGTATATATATATATTAGAGGTGGTGCACAGGTGTTGCTTAGTTATTTTCTAGTGGAGGAAAGAAAACACAAACACTGTGGTGGTTAGTGGAAGGAAAAAATAACTTTGGTCAATGATTTAAAAATTTTCTATTATCAATGGCAGTGAGAGGAAGAATCCTCCCATCCAAGGGAGGGAACCTTTACTTACCAGGCCTCTCAAAAGAATTCTGGTGTCAGTGAGTACATAGATGGTGCACAGCACAGGTCACTGCCACCTGCCAATGTTGAACCATGCCCCTACACCTGATATCAGGCTCTGGTCCAGCAACAAACACAGCGCTCATCATCCTTGCAGTGTCAGATGGTCTGTGATGAAGAGTTCCCTTCCAAATATTAGGCTGTCCCTGACAGACATGCCCTGTGCCCTCTCTCAAGCTCCTGTCCCACTCCTGTTCCTCCTCCCCCATCAATACCTTGTGACTCCTCAACTGTAACAGGCAGTTAGGAGAGGACATTTAATGTGTCAGGTTAGTCATTCTGCAGCTTATTCCCCCTTATATCCCCCCCCAAGGACGGCCCCAATGCTTTCTGCTTTTGTTTTTTTTTTTCTTCCTGATGGGTTCCCAGAAAGCGTTTGCCTCCCTGCCCATATGACTGCGCCAATACGTTCTGAATGCTACCTCAGACATGCTAATAAGTATACACCTGTTAAGAGTAAAACTAAAAAGAAAGAGGTGCCAGTACAAAAAAACCTGGGTGTGAAGCTGAATGCCAACATGAGAGTGTCAGCAGTCAGCCTAGATCCATGGGATGCTGGGATTTTGTAGAAATCCCAGAACAGTCCTGTGGAAATTGGGCTATTTGGGAGGTAGCCATGGCAAGACCTACAGATCCTAAGATTGACAGGTACAATTTCACCTACAAAATAACAGGCTCACATAAGGTACTTTTTTACATATTTTTGGTCCATTTCCTTTGGACCCACAGGGGGATTCCCCTGTTCCCTGTGTGCCAGTCTGTTCCTAGATGTCCTACAATCCAAGAAAACAGCTATATATACAAAAATATGACAACCAACCCAACCTATAACTAACCTTTGAAGTAAGGTGCACATGGAAGGGCAATGCATATCACAAACAAACAATATATATCCCAGCAGCACTTACAAGCCAGCCTGCAAAACAACCAACTTGATCCTGTCTAATAATTTACGTTAAAAGCAGCTGAAAGCATTAATTGGGTCCCCACACCCAATTCAACCAACTGTACAAAAAAGTGGCAACCACCCCAATCTAAACTAGCCTTTGCCATATGGTGCACATAGTAGGGCAATGCACACACCACTGTTTTGTACAATTGGTTGATTTGGGTGCAGGGATAGATGCTTTCAGCTGCCAATGTGGTCTTGCTGGGCGTCAAGTGTGGCCCTGTGCCTTTAAGGAGGGGTGGGCTCCTTCCAGGCATACCTACCCTTAATCTATCCACTGCTATATGTGTTCCAACACAGTTAGGACTGCAATATACAGAGGAGCCTTGATGTGGGCACTGCAGCTTATTCATATATTTACAAATGTGTGTAAACAAAATTTTCTGTTTTTCATGTGAATTGTTACACAGGGTCAGTTTGGTTGTTTTGTAGGCTAGCTGGTAATTGTGCTGGGAAAACTTTTGTTTGAAACAGATAAAAATACTGTTAGTATACAAACATGTGAACTATTTAATCTTTAAAATTATTTGTAATTCTTTCCAGCCACTTTTGTAATACATATAATTTTGTCAAAGTAAATATGTTATGAGCATGAAACATCACTATTTGCAGCTTTGCAGTATATTAGGATCATCTGTCTGCATACTGAGTAGTGAAGGAGTATCTCCCTAAGTACTCCCCATGCCCAATGTGGTGTCTGTTTACTCCCCATACTCAGATGCAGGCGCAGACTGCTTAAACCCTTTTTCCCTCAACTCCATTGACTCCTGGACACACCAAGGTTCTGTGACAGACTGTCTGTCACACCGCTTGAATGCCTCCACCAGAGAACTGCTTCCTCACCACTGAGACACAGAGCCAAGGTATTATAGCTGGGCATGGCACCCAAGGGCTAGACAACACTAGCTTTGGTGCAACTGGAACTGTTTATGGATGTCAAGGAACGCACATATCTATGCACAGACGCAGAACCCCTGTTAACCCTGCTTGTGGCTGATTAGTGAATGCGCTGTGTGATCGTGCACACAAGTGCGCATGCATGATGGCATATTAGTGCCAGGAGGGCTATTTAAGCTGGGCTAGTGCCTTGCATTAGCGCCATTTGGTTTATTACTTTTGAGCACCGGTGCATCCTGTTACCTGTGATTCCGTTGCCGACCCCATCTGTTATTGACCCTGCTTGAACACTTCCTATACTGACCCCTGGCCTGCCCTTTGACTACTGTTTATTCTTGCTCTGCCTTCTAGTTGCCTACCCGGACTGTCTGACCTTGCCTTACTCTGCCTCCTACACCCGAACCAGCTGATCCTTGCCGGTGTCCGGCTCCTGCACTTCTGCCAGAATGCCATCTGCCAGTCTGTTCCTGCACCTCTGCCAGTGTGTCATTTGCCAAGCTGCTCCTGCCCTTCTGCCAGTGTGCCATCCACCAACTGCTCCTGAGTTCCAGATGCACATCAACATTCATCTGTAGAAGTCCTACCAGGAAATCGTGCACCTCTGTGCTCCGGCACTCCCTGTTACTCTACCAGGGCCCCTGAGTCTGTAAGGGATGCCTTCCTCTGCACTTCAGGTTCTTTCACCAGGTACGTTACAATGGAACAGAAATACAGGTTTAATTCACTTCAGAAATAGGGACAGTCCCCCACGTGAACAATAAAACAAATATTACACATGGGGATAAACATCACACACTGATTATATAAGGAGGTAAAGTTGACACAAGACTAGTCCCATCATGTAGGAACCTCCAGGAGGACTAGTCAACAGACAGAAACAATAGGTGACTCAATTAATGTATTTAACAAATGAACAAATACACAATGGTAAACACATAACAACTTGATAAACACATTACAGCAAAAGACCTCAGCATCAGGTTATTTGGAGCTGATTATATTAACATATGCTCTGAGTCTGGGGGGAGGGTTTAAACAGTCAATGCTGGTTTTGGCACAGAGGCCCCAAATCTCTAACTGGATCCTCAAGCTCTCAGAGTCTGTGTGTTTCGAGGAGGCATTGACTTGAATCCAAAGTAAAACTGCTCCCCCCCAGGCACACAACCTGCCAAAGAATAAAGCTCATTCAGATGCCAGAGCCCATGGTCAGTAGGCAAGAGGCTAGCCTGCAGTCCCCTCCAAAAGCCCTAGTCCTGGTTGGGTCTGTCACAGATTCTCAGCTTACCATGCTCATCAGTCACACCTGATGAGGCAGAGGCAGTTGGACATATGATCTGCAGCCAGATGAGAGGCCCTCCACTGTCAGAACCAGCATGGGGGCAGTCAGGCAGGAGACTAATAGCACATAGCCTCTCTGGAAATCCCAGCTACTGTGGGGAACCCCTCCTTAATTGCTATCAGAGTGCTCTAGCTCTAGTAGGGTGGTATCTTGTTCACCTTTGTTACCAGAGCTACGCTGGACTTCACTGAGAGGGATGAAGTTTATGAGGATAAGTGCAAATAGCTGTTTGTGTTCTTAACTGTTTTACTGAAGTAGTGATTCTCAGCCAGACTCCCTGTTGCTAAAGAGTCTTATAGCGACGATACTACACAGCCACAGAGACATTGCTGTGAAGAACTGAAGAATCCATGTTTGTGCAGGTTTCATAGTTTGTTCTGTACTGTTCTGCAATGTATACATGCTTTGTACCTGTTTAGTAAATTGCAATTCACAGTTACTCCTTGTCTCAAAATTTGGCCAATTACCCATCTTATTGCACCTCTTCATAGTGATCTACCTAATTACCACTGCCACAGGCTAAATGACCTACATTGAAATGTCCCATAACAACTGCAGCACCCTCCTAGATAGGTATTAGGTTTAAATAGATATTGTTTGTATTTTGATAAGATATATTTAGCCATCGCACTGTAGACAGTGTGGTTGTAATTGTTCATAGGTTAAAGCATAACTTGCACACTGTAATCGGTATTGCTGTGTTCTGCTAGTTAGGTCCCCTCAGTATGTTCAGCTGCAGCCAGGCTGATAGCTCCCTCTACATCCAGAAAGCTTGAGAAGCTTCAGGATAATAGATGTGGAGCTATGCAGATGGCAGCATGAATACTGATACAGGCCTGACCTATCCTAAAGAGAGGCTCTGATGGCTGGCTAACTGTATATATTCAGTGAGCACACTAAATTCTAGGTCTTTCCTGTACAGAATTGTTCCAGCCTGGAGGAGGCATGCCACCCTCTCAGTCAATGCTACAGGATCTACTGCTGTAGGCTTCAGGTGGGCAACCTGAGGGCCTGAACGCTGAGACTGGGGTTCTACTAAAACTGACTGAGGGGCAGTCTACTGAAGATCTGGTCTGGTGTACGGACACCCCTAAAAGAACTTAGAGACTGTGTGCTACTTTAACTCTTGTGTTAGGGAGTTAGCTGTGGGTCTAGCTAAAGGAGACCCCGGCTGGTGTTCAAAAGAGCTTTATCCACTTCATCACTTACCTAAAGAGCCTCTGCTCTAGTTTGTTACTACTACTACTGCTGCTGCCTTAAAACTCAATTCTACTGTTTGTTTCAAAGCACCGACTTTATCATAACTTATCCTAAATATCTAAAGTCCTCAACTATACATAGTTTTTGTTTTTGGAATGCCCCACCAAAATAACAAAAACAACACCCCTAGCATGGTCATTGAAGAAATGTGTGAGTGAATCTATGTGCCTGGCTGCAGGGCAAAGCATTTGTGGAAGACCTGGACAGTATTCCTCGGGCTCCTACGAGAGTAGTGCTACACAACCTTAAAGTGTATGCAAATCCTCATTTTATTAGTTTAGGTGGAATATTGTATGATTTCACTTCCTGTGCTAGAGATAAAACATGAGGTAAAAAGAAAATTCACTAATATGAGGAGGAATCCCCTCATATACAGTTGTAACTAGAATGGGTATCCTTTATGGAAGACCCCACACACACACACACCTCCTGTTCCAGTGACTTTAACATGATGGACTTCCTATCACTAGCACAAACAGAGAGCATAAGACAGCTGAGACTAAAGCATTAGTGTAAGCCTGACGAGGGATCTATGACCTCCACACACCATCAAAATTTAAAAAAATGTTTGGCTTTAGATTTAAAAAAAATATGTTGACCAAATAATAGCCTAACTTGGCAGAGTTTGGGAAGTCATAGCAATCCTTCCTCCTTGACCAAACATTACCAGACCTCTGATGCAGAACTGCACCCAGTGGGGCATTGTTGTCTACATGGCCGGTGAAGTCCCCCCTCATGGAACAGCACCCTGGGTAGCATATGCCAAAAAACACTATTGATCATGTGATCTAAGAACAAAAAACAATGGAATTTAATTTATTTAACTTTATGTTAATCATGGATACATGTTTCATATCACTTTGTGTGCACCCACTGAAGAGCTTTCTCAATGAAGACAGTAAATGTGCAGGAATGAGGGTGGGAAAGGTAAACTTAACTTTGCAATGAATTTGCAGAAAGGGTGAGAAGAATAATACCCATTAAAATCCTTCCCATTTGTATTCAGAGATGAACACTTACAATGGATATACGTTCCAGAAGGAAGTGTGTAGCTCTGTAGTGCTATGCTAAGATTTGCTGCATGAAATAGGTATGCATCTAGTGCAGAATGAAATATTTCCAGGCAACAGATGTCAAAGCACTCTGTTATTAAGCTGGAAACACACCAGTTAGACTGTCTATATGTCTGATATGATAGATCAGCAAAATCTGATAATAACTATGGTGTAGGCCTATGCAATAGGATTTAAAGCAACCCTGTCAGTCACCCAAAACAATCCTTATGGCAGTCCCCTATAATGGAAAAGCTACCATCTAGCACCCCATGTCTCACTTTTTTCACTCTGTTCCAGCACTGCAGCCTCAATCAGGCTATCCTGCATTTGACACTTACAGTTATGTCAGATGCATGTATTCTCTGCCACGTGAAGTGGTTTTATTCAGTGGCCACCATTCACTATGGGACACAGCAGTGATGTAGGGGATCAAGCAGGAGTCACAATAAGCTCCCTCATACAGGAATCCAAAAATCCCTTAAGTGTCAAATACTGAAGAGTCTGAAGGAGGCAATAGCTCCTGAATGGAGCAAAGGTAGCTAACAGCCCTTCTTTTGCAGGGGATTGCCTTCAGGATTTTTAAAAAATGATTGATACAGTTGCTTTTAATTGACTAGACCATTTACAGTAGGTAAGCATAGTTATTTACCACCGTTACCTCTGTATTTACCCATTTGTGTCTTCTCATAAACTCATTACTTAGTAATCATCAAAATTAAAAGAAAGAAATGCTTGAATCAGTCTGTGTGTAGTGAATCTATATAATATATGAGTTTCACATTTTAAATTTAATTACTGAAATAAATTAACTTTTTTAAGCTCTTCTAATTTATCGAGATGTACCTGTATTTGGGGAAAAAGAAAATGCATAGGGTCTGTTTATAAAGGTACCACTGCAGTTGGCACATTTACCATTATGACCTGTTTAGAAACTGGTGACTTCTGCTCTGTTTTGTCAGTGTTGACCGTGGTACAATCCACAAGTATTCTGATGAAAAGTCTAGCAGTATGAATGGGCCTGTCCACCTCAAAAATTGAAGCTAGTATGTTTTTAGAAACTGACCCAATCTTTGTGTTTATATTTGTTTTAATTAAGACATTGTAATGAGTACTATATTACCTTTTTTAAAAAATATTTTAAGTTGTATAATACATATGAGAATCAAAAGAATGACTGCTCAAGACCCTCTCATTCCCTTCCAGAGGCAGGTGCAGCCTTAAACCTGTTTCAGTTTCACTCCA
This sequence comes from Staurois parvus, assembly GCF_062004578.1. NCBI lineage: Eukaryota > Metazoa > Chordata > Amphibia > Anura > Ranidae > Staurois > Staurois parvus. The sequence goes on along the minus strand of NW_028317949.1, from coordinate 20,205,545 downwards.
ATAAATATCCAGAGTGCCTCACTATAAGTTACAGCATTCAAACTTCTGTTACTTAACAAAATTGTTTTAGAAAAAAGGTTTCAAACTGGTAGCTTGGAGCACAGTGCTCTGTATCTTTAGAACATGCATGAGCTTTAATAAAACAATACTGTATCATTCTGGCTAAGCTTCCAGTCTCAGACAATCAAAACATTTTATTATCTGAATAATAGATTTTTTTTGTACTTTTCAGGTTTAACAATGTCCAGAAAATATGTTACATAAGCAAAAGCAAAAGCAAAACCATCCCTGCTGTGATCCTAGACTGGCTATACAACAAAGAGCACAGCGCTGTTGTTCCCCATTCCCTAGCAAACTTTATTCCACATATTTATAATGCATTGGCCATGCTGGTATAGTACATGGAAGCTATGTGTTAAGCTGAATCATATTGGATTTTAATAAATTGGCCACTCAGGGAATGTTCATATTTTTTTCCATAACAAGTAAGTTTCGTTAATATTTTGCTAAAGTGACTGCATGTAAGCAGAAAAAAAAAGAAAAGAAAAGGAAAAACAAACTCTAAGTTTTATGCTTAACCACTTCACGTCCAAGGCATTTTTAGAATATAATAGTAGCAGATACATTTTTTGTTAGCAGTCATGTTTTTTTTTTAGGAAAACATTTTTTCTAGGAAAATGGGATTTCCCATTCCTTGCTTTTATCCAATGTCACGGTCCCCGCCTCTCACTCCCTCGCTTCCCCCCTCCCGTCCTCATTACATGTCCTTGTGCCCGCACATAGCCCACACAAAGTGGTGTGCTGGAAGCCAGGGATCTGCCCCCTGCGGTGCAGTTCGCACCTCTCCTCAGCCGGACTCTGAGGAGTCTGACACCCAGCTGTGCCTGCACTTGGATTTTCCATGTGCTGGCCACCTGGGTGTCTCCGCACGCCCCCCTCCCCTTGTCTTGATGGGCACAGCGCGGCCCCGAGGTTCCCGCGCTCTGCGCCTGCTGGAGACAAAGGCCATGCTCCCTGTGCGTGGCCGGAGTGAGAGGGCGGGGCTTGTTGCCCCGGAAACCCGACGCCGGGCTGGCCGTTGCCAGGGCAACCAGGAAGCGTCCTGCTCCGGCGATAAAAAGACCAGAGCAGAACCCGAGGAGGGAGTTCGTCAGCCGCTCAGGGGTCTGAGTTGCGGCCAGACCCCACAACCAAGACCCTGCCAGCCCCTGCATGCTGACTTCTGTGAGTGTCCCTGGATGTCGCCTGCTGCCTAGTGTCCCTGAAACCCACCTGTTTCTGAGTGTCTGCAAGCCGCCTACCATGAGTGTCCCTGGAAGCTGCCTGCTGCTGAGTGTCCCCACCCGCTGCCCGCTGTGAGGGTCCCTGGAAGCCGCCTGCTACTGAGTGTCCCTGCAAGCCACCTGCCGTAAGTGTCCCTGCAAGCCGCCTGCTGCTGAGTGTCCCTGGATGCCGCTAGCTGCTGAGTGTCTGCAAGCCGCCTACTGTGAGTGTCCCTGGAAGCTGCCTGCTGCTGAGTGTCCCCGCACGCTGCCCGCTGTGAGGGTCCCTGGAAGCTGCCTGCTACTGAGTGTCCCTGCAAGCCGCCTGCCGTGAGTGTCCCTGCAAGCCGCCTGCTGCTGAGTGTCTGCAAGCCTCCTGCTGCTGAGTGTCTGCAAGCCTCCTGCTGCTGAGTGTCTGCAAGCCTCCTGCTGCTGAGTGTCTGCAAGCCGCCTGCTGCCGAGTGTCCCTGGAAGCCGCCTGCTGCTGAGTGTCTGCAAGCCGCTTGCTGCCAAGTGTCCCTGGATGTCGCCTGCTGCTGAGTGCCCCTGAAAGCCGCCGGCTGCTGAGTGTCCCTGGAAGCCGCCTGCTGCTGAGTGTCCCTGGAAGCCACCTGCTGCTGAATGTCCCTGCAAGCCTGCCTACTGAGCGCCCCTGCAAGCTGCCTGCCGTGAGTGTTCCTACAAGCTGCCTGCTGTGGAGTACCCCTGCAAGCCCCGCCATTGTGTGCCCGGACTATTTTTGCCTGACTTGCCCCCTGCTGTGTGCCCGGATTATCTTTGCTTGAACTGTCCCTCTGTTGTGTGCCCGGACATTACCCTTGTTACCCCGATCAAGTGTCCCATATCCTTCAATAAAACCCTTGTGTGTCTACTGCTCTCCGTGTGCGTTCTGTCCCGCCCACACCTCCGTCACATGCAGCCTGTGGGGCACTTTTCCTCCCAATAATGCAAGACACTTTTGAGCAGAGAAAACCGTTTTTACAGCTTTCTCCAGATTTTGGTATTCCCAGATTGGGCTCTGCAGTTTGAAGATTTCGAAGTGCCTTGGAAGAGAAGAAATCTCCAAACCAGTGTCCATGTTTCGTGGAAATAGAGGCAGGGTGTGTATCCAGGTGCACACAGCCCTTAGAATGATGGTCTGGTGAGCAGTTGGAGCTGCAGTTGTTGCAGTTGCTGCCGTGACACCAAAGTACGGACACTATTCCTTTCAATAACAGCAACAATGGGGTACTATTCCTCCCACTGTTACCAAAAGATGGGGAACTAATTCTCCCACTGACACCAATTGAAAGCACTAATCCTGCACCGATGTTTTAGCATGCTCAAATAATAATTTAAAAAGACTCTGTATGCATCCTATCTTTGCATGCTTTGGGGTTGATTTGCTAAAGGCAAATAGGCTGTGCACTTTGCAAGTGCAGCTGCACTAATTTTTTCATAGCAAATGTAATGTAGTGAAGCTATACTTTGCAAAGAATACCCAATCCCAAAGGAAATTAAAAAAAAACATACTTTTCGCTTGCAGATGATTGGATGATGGAATTCAGCAGAGCTCCACCACATTCACTAAGCTTTGGGAAAAATGAGTGCAACTGCACTTCAGAATCAGAATCAGAAAATGTATTGTCATTTTACAGTAATATTCATGAAATGAAACACAATTGTAGCTCCCTCACAATAAAATAAGGAATTCTACTCTCAACATAAAAACACTTAATCAAAAACAACATAAATATCGTAATAGAAACATAACTGCCAATCCATTTTTTCCACAAGACCCCTAGCACTCAAAAGCCACACAGATCTAGGAAAGAAACTATTTCGCAACCTGGTGGTACGAGAGCTATTACTTCTATACTGCTTACCAGACAGTAGCAATGTATACAGGCCATTACCAGTATCTTCCAATATATTCATCGATCTCTGAAGACACCTCCCCTTCCCTCCCCAGTTCATCAATACTTGGTAGACTAATACCTGCAATAGTCTTCTGTGCAGTTTTTATTACCCTCTGCAAGGCATTTCTGTCATGGACTGTGTATGTGTGCATACGCTAACACACTATCAATGGCAGCTTTATAGAAGCTAAAAAGGACCTGCTCTGATAAGCCTGCCCTCCATAGCTGCCTCAAAAAGTACAGTCTCTGATGAGCCTTGCCCACCAGACGGGATAAATGCTCTGTCCACTATTATTATTATTATTATATAGGATTTATATAGCGCCAACAGTTTACTCAGCTCTTTACAATAGAGCAACAATACAGTTCAATACAAGAGGGATAGGAGGGCCCTGCTCCTTGGAGCTTACAATCTAGAAGGGAGGGGCTAGTGGTACAAAAGGGTACAAAAACTGTGGGGGATGGACTGGTTGGAAAAGTAGAAGATTCCATTATTAGCTGAGGGCAGGATAGGCTTCCCTGAAGAGATAGGTTTTCAGAGATCGCCTAAAAGTGAGCAGAGTAGGCGATAGTCTGATAAATTGGGGTAGAGAGTTCCAGAGGATGGGGGAAGCTCTGGAGACGTCCTGGAGATGAGCATGGGTGGAGGAGACAAGGGAGCTAGAGAGTAGTAGGTCTTGCAAGGAGCGGAGATAGCGGTTTGGGAGATAACTGTCCATGACAGTTCCCCCCTAATTATTGTTCCCAGGAAGTGGAACGCCTCTACCCTCTCAACCTCCAGCCCATTAGTCACCTTCGGCTCATAACTAACCTCCCGTACTTCCCTAAAAATCAATAATCATCTCCTTTTTCTTTGCTACATTTAACTGTAAGTTATTCTCTCTGCACCATTCAATTAGATTTTCAATATCCTGGCATTGTGCAGGCTCGTCCCCACCCCTTATTTTCCCCACTAATGTGGTTTCGTCTGCAAATTTGTAACACCGAGTCCGCCTGGAAGTAAGGAACACAATCATAAATGTATAAAGCAAACAGAAAAGGACTTAGCACACATCCTTGTGGCACCCCTGTACTAAGGGACAGCATTGATGAGTAACAATTACCAACCTTTTACCCTCTGCTGCCAAGAAATCCAAAATCCAGTTATAAAGCATTGGGCTGAATCCCAAAACGTTCAGTTTAGCAACAAGCTTCATTGGCAAAATGGTATTAAATGCTGAATTTACATCAATAAAGAGCACGCTTGCAAAGTGCTCAGTCTATAAGCCTTTAGTAACTCAACCTCACAAACCCAACCTCGGACAGCTTTACTCTAATGAAGGTCATTTTTGTGATTGTTCAGACAACTTGGTTTCCCTTGGTTCTAGCAATCAATATATGAATTCTTGTATGCTTGATTTACAGTTTCAAATCACTTCTACTGACTCTTCCTCCTCTTTTTTTGGATCTAGGCGATTATATCTGATGGTTCAGTTAATATTGCCCTTAACAACCAATTGTTGCATTCTTCAAGTTTTGATCTTCCAAATACTTTTAAATCTGTTCAACTTAGCCACGTGTCTCAAGCTGCATGGGTATAGAAGAACAACAATCAGTCACAAGAAATGCACAAAAAATGGTTTCCCATGGTCATATGTGTGCAAATAGGATTCAAATCTTCTCTGAAAGCTTCTAGGAATTCATTGCTGCCATCCCATAATCCTGATTCATGTGGAAAACCACTTGTGTTACAGTGCATACCCATTCTCCATATATTGTTCTCGTCTATAAAATGCACTGTGATGTCTTGCCAGAGAATTATCAAGAGACTGAGAAATATTTGTGGTCCTCTGTAACAAACATTTAGATATGGCTGAGGAAAAAAAGTTAATAAACCATTTGAAACAGTTAAAAGGTCAACAATAACAATATTTTTAGGATTTTCTGTTGGGAGCCAGTGCCCATTTAAATTGCATTCATTGTGATTTCCTTTTGTGATTTGCATAGTGGTTGGTCAGCTAACTTCAATTGTTTAAAACATACAGTACATATTAAAATGCTCATGCGGCTTATACTGTGTTGCCAAAGCGTAGACAAAAAAATGTTATTGAAAACAAGCAAACCTGACATTTGCATAGCATTTTATTGAAAGTGAACATTTAAAGCCTACGTTTAGACGAAAAAAAAGTATACCTTGAACAGTGGACATTATTGACAATTAATCTGATGTGTCCTATGTGCTGCTGGCTCCTTAATCATTGAAAGCTTCATCCATTGACCCCCCTTTCCCCCACCTTCGGGTATGGGTTAATAAAACTGATGGGCTGTAAGAAAACCTCAGTACATGTTGGAAGCAGAAGGCTGGCCCATGCTCATACTTATGTACATGCCCATAATTCTGAGCAAAAGCTAAATACAAAACAGGCATCATCACACTCGTGATGTATTAGAGTATGCAGAAACTAAATGTGTATGTGCATGTGCATGCGCACACATATGAGCACTGGCGACAAACGGCCTATTTAGACTGCACTCTGACATGGATGGATTGCTGAGTGGTCCTCAGCTAGTTCCTGCTTTACCTGAGCATAGACCTGCTATATCTGCTTACCTGTGCACAACTCAGCTTACCCCTGACCTGTCCTTGGATTTCTACCTGCCTACTGGGACCTCGACTTGTATTCTGACTCTGCTCCTGTCTTGTGTTCCTGTTCTTTGCTTCCTGACTCTGTACCGATCCCGGTTCATACCCTGGCTCCCTCTCTGCCTGATGTTCCTGTACCTTGCTGCTTGGCTGTTGATGACCTTTTGGGCTGTGTCCTGGCTACACTCCTGTCTGCCAAGCAAGCGTCAACTGTAGCAATCATGCAATCATGCACACAGAGATGGACGTGGTCATCCATTTTTGCTCTAACCCTCCATCTTGTATATCTCTCTCTCTCTTTCCTCATCCCCATCCCTCTCTGTTGAGTGACATGTGGTCAGTGTGTGTTTGCAGAGATCACAGGCAACAGATTCAGTGGGAGGGTGTCCTGGCTATAAAACCTCACTAGCTAGGTGCCCCTCTGTTTATGAAACTCTTGCTTGGAAAGGGATCGTAAAAGCGTAAACCAAGTCCTTCACTGAGTTCAAAGACATTCCAGATAAGTCATAAACTTAACACCACATTCAACATCCATTTTCCCCTATGATTACATATCTTGGATTATGGAAGATATAAACATGGAGCACAGATTCGGATGGCTCACTTTGATACCAATCTCCTGATATATTACACCCCTTATCTAACATATATAGAAGAGCAGAAAATTGTATCTCCTGAACCATTTAAGTAAATATTTTATATTTCATATCTAACCGTTCCGCAGATGCATCTGCATATTAATCTACTAGTGGCAAGGCTGCTAAATGCCCCGAGAATAAGTTATGAATCATAATAGAAGCTACGAGAGTTTTTGGTCATAACTTCGGTCTCACCTACACCTCCCTCCCCAAATGAGGCGATTGGTTTACTGCTCCAGGGAGACACCCGGTGGAGTTACTAGAAAAGCTAAGCTAGGCTGAGTTGAGCTGTGTGTGAGAGTTGAAGATCACCCTGCTTTAACATCGAAACTGACAGTGGGAGATAAAAGCATCCTTTTGGCTCTGAAACTTGATCTGCTTAACCCAAGGCTGACGGCAAGTACTTTAACCCTCTAACTTCTTTCTGTTACCTCTTTGCTGTGCTATTGTTCTCTGTATATTTATATATATATATATATATATTGGCTACATCTTTTTCTGTAATAATTTTATTGCACTCTTTTGACCTTTTAGTAGTAAATCTTACTTTCTGAAAGTGTTGAACTGTTTCTAACGCCTTTAATGCAAACTATGAATTCCTGTCTCTAAAGAGCGCTACTGTGTGTGTGGGTTTAACCCTCTGTATAACCTGCCTGCGGTGACAGTGGTATACAGACCATCCTAGTGTTATTGCTAATATTGCCGAGTTTCCTCTTTCTCTGTACAAAAAGGAGGTGGTGGCAGTGTGAAGGGATAATTGCATAATTAACCTAACCCAGTAACAATTGCTCCCAGGCTGCTGGTACATTGATTGTGGTCCAGTGAGCTGGAAATCTTTGTGCAGGGTGCAGCTGGGCGTGGCATTGTTACGCATGTGACAGCGTGGTTTTAGATTGGCTAGTCCTTCAGTCACCAGTTTGGTGAGAAGGGCTGGGGTCGTCACATCAACGTCTTCCAATTTCTGGTTCCTGCCTGGTGACCCTCATCTGTTTCCAGCAAACCTCAGCTGGCGCTACCTGCTACACCGGCACTCATGCCACTCTGTGTCCCCTCACTCCTTGTCATCACTACCAGGGGTGCAGGACAAGAATTGCACGAGAAGCCGCCTCTCCAGCTCAATCTCCACCAGGTACGTGACAGAGACCTTGGCTCTCATCAAAAGTGTTCGACTATGTCTTGAACACCTTTCTGCCCAGCACCTCCATTCACTGAAGCTCTACTACAGCCTATATGAATGAATGGAGGACAGGCAGATGAACAAAAGCCCCCCCCCCCATTTATAGATTACATTTCTCCAAATCTGAGCTCTGTTTTAGAATGCATTGCTATTGGCTGATACTATGTAGAACTTGGCTAATTACACTCATGCATTTATAAAAATACTTTCAGTGAATGAATAAGGAGATGTATTCATTTTCTATCTGCCTGAAGTACAGCTTTAAGTCTACTTGAGTCATACTTTAAATTACATTTGCCAGGAGAGAAATATGGAGGCTGTTGTTGCTGAATTATTTTCAAAGTGCTGCTTCCAGGGCAATCATGCTTATTCTTGCATCAATGTTTAGTAAATCCTTTATCCAGAATAAGCTTGTGGAAGCTATTAGAAGTCTCACTTAGATATGCTCATGCCTATTCCAGCCTAGCAACTCACTAAGTAGTAAAGAAAGTAAAAACATATAGGTCCCAGAGCTTGTACCTTCAGAAACAAATAAACAATGACAGCTCCCATATTACTCTCCTGATGCCCCTTCATGCCTTTGTAGAAATCTTGATGATGAAACACATCAAGGGGGTGAGGAGACACCACCATGGGCTGAAGCTATGGTCTAATGGATGGCTTGTAAAGGCATTAGCAAACAGAGGAGTGGTATAGCGCACAGTTTATAATGATTTGCAGACTATTAAAATGAGTTTATTAACTGTTTTCAGTTCTTGATTTTTATTGAATAAATGGTATTAAAGCATTGAAAGTACTCCCTTCTGTCTTGATTTATGATGCCATGTAGGAATATCTGAGGATAAATGAGTGGTCGATATCTTACAACAATGGAATTTTGATGAGAGCATTAGATCGAGTGAGAAAAAAGCATATGTGACCTTCTTTTATATTAGAGGTTATATAATGTGGCTGAGTTCCTTTTTAATGGTTAGTGAGGGTTGACAATTTGGATATTCACTTCAACACTGGCAAATAACCTTTAGACTTTTTACATTTAGATTATGAATAGCTGTTCATTCTGTTTATTTTTTTTTTCACATGGACTATAGATTTTTTTTTCTAAATAGTGCCACGCTGTTTATCTGACTGTCTTTTGAGAGCAATTGTAAAATATGTATATATATTATAAAGTGGGATACAATTGTTGTTCCATTTTATGTTACGGCCTTTATTTGGTATGCAATTCTTATTAAGTATGTATGTTCACATTGTAACCATGTCTTTTCCGGTAATCAATAAAATGTATAATTATTTCAGTATACCTTTTTAACCATTTGAAAAGTACTGTTAAAGATCTGAAATAAATGCCTGTTTATCAACGGTGGAAAGTTTGGAATTTTGAAGTTAAAATACTTAGATTTTATCTTTATGTGTTAAATTTCTTCTGTATGTTAGAGCACCTGGGTGTCCTTTTGTTGTTGGTTTAGCTACAAAGTCTGTTGTCCACCTTAATGCAGGCCATAGACAGGTTGAAAACCGGCCATTTTTAAAAAAAAAAAAACGAAATATCGGTTGTTCAATAGGCCAATGTTACCACCAACAGTAAAAAAAATCGGCCGATTGTCGTCCCGTCTACGGCCAGCATTTAATTACTTCTGTCCCTGCAGAGAGCTCCGCTATTATATTTGACATGAAAAAGTATTGCGGTTGCAAGAATGTATCCATTTTGGATACAGATATTTTTATTTGGATACAAATAGATACATTGTTGCAACCGCAATACTTTTTCATGTCAAATATAATAGCGGACTGGAATTCTTCTTCTTTTTCTTCTTCTTCTTTTTTTTCTTCTCTATTTCTTCTTCTTCTTTTTCTTCTTCTTCTTTTTCTTCTCTTTTTCTTCTTCTTCTTTTTCTTCTTCTTGCAGCTCATTGCTCATGCGCAGATTTTTATCGGTAAAACGATCGGCCAATTTACCCATCATTGCCGGGAAAATCAGCAGATCGGCAAAATCGGCCAATTTTTTCCAACTTCACCGATAAAAAAATGTGCCAAAACCCTGAAAAACAGCCGACCAATTAACCCACAAACGGTGCAAAAATCGGCCGATTTTTGACTTGTCTATGGCCTGCATAAGTCTCTATTTCAATACATATGGAACAAAAGTAAAATGTTAAATTGCATGCCTTTTAGAGAAATATTGGGATGGATTTATTGACCAGGCAGAGTACACACTGTTAACAAAAAGCAGGTATCATACTATAGTCACTATTTACCAGTCATGCCATTATAAAGAATTTACATTCCAAACTGTCATCTTTGTTAGTAGGTTTGGCAAGCAAAATATCTAATGCAAATTTGACATGAGCAAAATGAAAAAATTAGTTTTAATTCGTTTAGTTATTTGACTACTTTTGTTTTATCAGATTAGTTAAATTTGCTTAATTCGTTCGTCGGAATTTGTTTTGTTTCTTTGAATTCAACCAAATTTGAAATTTCGAACGGATTTGAAAATAATGTTAATAGATTTTAAAACAATTCTAATGGATTTTAAAACAATTCTAACGGATTACAAGATAATTCCAACAGATTCGAAAACAATTCTAATGTTACAATCCATAATCCACAATCCATATGTGTTTTTGGTATATGAGCTATATGAGGAGTTGCGTGACCATTTTGGAAATTTCTATTCCGCTAAATTTTCACAGTGCCTTTGTTGATCACTACTCATCATAATAGTACAGCTCACAACTTGTTTTTTAGTGTTTTAGTCTTTTCTACTCTATTCTATTCTTTTCTATTATTTTATATTCTATTCAAATGTATTCTGTTCAAATTAATTCTATTCAAAATTCGAATTTTGAAAGGCAGTTGTATTCTTTCTATTTTATTGTATTCTATTGTTTTTCTATACTATTCTATTCTATTATTTGATTCGCTAGTCTAATCTTTTCTATTCCTTTCTATTCTATTATTTGATTTTATATTCTATTCTAATCTTTTATATTCTATTCTAATTGATTCTATTCTATTCCTTTATTTTCTGTTCTATTTTGCTCTGTTTTACTCTATTGTTTTCTATTCTATTCTTTGATTTTCTATTTTAAGCTTTTCTATTCTATTCTAATTGATTCTATTATTTTCTATTCTATTCTTTGATTTCCTATTATAACCTTTTTTATTCTTTTATATTCTATTCTTTGATCTGCTATTATAATCCTTTCTATTAATTTCTAATGGGTAATATTTTTTTATATTCCTTTATTTTCCTATTCTATTTTGTTCTGTTTTACTCTATTATTTCCTACTGTATTTTCTTTTCTATTCTGTTTTTATTACCTCTATTATTTTCTATTCTATTCTATTTTTATTTTCTATTCTATTCTTTTCTATTTATTTAATTTCTGTTTTATTTTATTCTATTCTTGTTTTCAAATTCAAATTGATTTTCAATTTTGTTTTTTGTATTTTAAATTTGTTTTTGAATGTGTTTTCAAATTTGAATTGATTCGAATTTTGGCTGAATTGTGTTTAGTTATTTCAGATTTGTTTACAAATGTAAACTATTGTAATTCATAATTCGTATACATCCGAGTCTCCAAATAACAGAAAATGTGTCCGAATTTTGGAACAAAACGAACTGCACATGTTTAATGCAAATGTAAAGGTAAAACAAACTAGTCTAGGTGTCATGATAACAAGGAAGATACATGAGAATGGAGATCCACCCATCAAGCAATTCTCAAAGTGAGAAGACTACACTGTCTACAATCCAAGTGGCAAGGTGTTACTCTTGTCCCGAGCACCCAGATTGTTCTGTTGTGGCCAAAGTACAATGTACAGTAGAATGCTGGTGGCAAATGGTTTAACAGAAACTCCAGAGCAGGGTTTCTCAACCAGCGTTCCTCCTGAGGTTGGGAGTAGGGGTTATGCCTCTGAGATATGTTCCCAACTGACACCATTGATCTTTTTCACTATCCATAAGGGGGTAATTCTTCCCAATGACCACAAGTATAAGAAACATTCTTTCTACTGGCCATCACTCCAATGTATCATGAGTTGTAGATATGGTATTTTTTTAGCAGAAGTTCCCTAAGACTGGGAAGTTATTTCAAGGGTTCCTCTTTGTTGAAATGGCTGAGAAAGGCTGCTCTAGACCAATGTAGCACTGGTTAAAGTTTATGGGTCTCAGTATATGCTAACTGCAGGACTATGTGGAGCATGCAGGTGGACAGTGTAATGAAAACCCTTGGGCAGTGTAACAAAATGGCTGTGGCATTATGCTTTTATTTAATTTTAGCTGTGGTGCTTGGTAGGGTTTTGGTGGTAGGTAGAAAAGTGACAACTCTTAGGCAATGTAACTAAGTCTGCTGAATTTTGCTTATAGGTCCTTCTGGCTGTAGAACTAATCAGAGCTTTGGTGGGGGGTTGGGAGGTATCAACATTTGGGACATAACATGTAGGATAAGGCTTCCTGTTCTCAGCATGTTCTATCTATAGCATTATTTATGGGTAATATAACAACTGGCAAAGGCGGCACAAATCTTCTGCTCATTATAGTTTTCTTTTGTCCTCAATTAGTTTATTTTCCCAAACTACATTTTTTTTCTAATGGCTGCATTTGGGGCCAAAAAACAGCCAACATTTCACAGCACAGAGCTGTTGATATTCCCCTGTCTTACTCATTTGATCAATCCATCACTGGACAGGTCAAGCTGTGCACAGCAGTTTATTCTACTACTCTCCTATACTCCTGTTATTGGGGTTGATTTACTAAAACTGGAGCATTCAAAATCTGGTGCAGCTGTGCATGATAGCCAATCAGCTTCTTACTTCAGCTTGTTCAATTAGCTTTGACAAAAAAAACTGAAAGCTGATTGGTTTCTTTGCAGAGCTGCACCAGATTTTGCACCCTCCAGTTTCAGTAAATCAACCCCACTGCATCCTCGATCCCCTACCACCACTGACGCACATACCACATTGTCCTGACCTCTCCCTTTTGCAAGAAATATAAGTACCATAATGCTAAAATAATGTTCTACTTTTGTTTGTTTTTCATCATCACTGTCTCTCTATTACCATCTAAGACACTTATGTTATATTGTCTGTATAATGCTACCAGAACCTGGAAAAAATGTTAAAAAGTTATTTTGATGATAATGATTTAATTATTATTAAATCATTACAGGGGCGGACTGACCATTTGGAAACTCGGGCACTGCCCGAGTGCCCGGGGTCAGTAGGGGGCCCCATGAGATGCCCCTGGTACCTTTTTCATAGGCTTTTTTGAGTTTGGGCAAGGACACAGGGGCCCCATGATCCCCTATTGCCTGGGGGCCCCATGAGTTGTCAGTCCGCCCCTGAATCATTATCATCAACAGGGACCCAGCCAGTATATAGAGAGGTAAAGATACGGCTTCAGTGTGAACTCCTAGCTTTGCTCCTCTAAGTCTCCTCATATTTCCTCATAGCCTCCTGGCTTCGCTGCTATATAATTATTCTCCCTAATCTATAAAATATTTCTTCATTCTTGTCCTCTTTATAGTTATTTGTCTCACTACTTGGTCCATAATTCTCATGTTATTGATGCTGTCACATTTATAGATATGTTATTAAGATAAACAGATATATATTTTGTGTGGAAACTCAATAAGGGACATATTTCTGTTTTGTGGGAGAATAAAAAATAACCCAATTAAAGCCAATAGTGATAAAATAATCTCAGCTGGTATATAAACTTATCTGAATTTCACAGGTGAATTTTAAGACATTTCCTTATCTATGCTGGAGAACAAAATTTCAATGACCACAAAACTCTTGGTTATTGTCTTTTCACTGGCTGAGAGTATCTTCCTCTGATATAGATTCCCCAGTCATTGTTCACCAAATCAAATGAGATGCAGCCTAAAATGTACATCTATAATCTCAGCTCTTGTTCATATGTATAACCTGGCAAGTATTCAAGAGTTATGGGTAACTAATGCTAATGATTACTTTGTTGTACAGTGCATGTCATGCTAAATTTTCTTTTATAAAGCCTAGTACACATGATAAGAAAATCAATACCAGATCATACCATTTTCTTTTAATCAGCACTTCCGAATTTTTATTCTGTCGTACAAGAATTTTCATAACTTTAGTAACCTCTTCACTTTCGATATGAGAGTAGCATACAAAAAAATGGACAATCATTCATCCAATATTCTCATCATATTTACATGACTTAAATGTTTTGTTGGTTTAAGTAATACTCTTCATTCATAGCTAGTCATTGTTTATAGAAAACCAGTCATTTTAAAAATACTCCGTGTGCAAGAGGTAAAGCTTACCATAGTTACTTCTGGGATCTTCACAAACCTGTGTGTTGTATGCAAATGTCTCCAGGAGCTTGGCAAAGAATGAGAGAGAGGGAGAAACACTGGCCGCAGCTGTTCTATGTAGCTGCTGTCCTGCAGTGCTGAACTAATTAACAGATATTTCCGCAAAAGGAGGAAGCTGCCGAGAAGGAAAAGTTTAATAGATTGAACCAGGCAGCAATGTACTGTGGGAACTGTAGTCCTGAGGAGAGAGACTCTACTGTGTAATCAAGAGCTTTTGTATTGCATTCCCCACGGAGAAGATTTATATAGTTACATAGGTAATCTGGTTGACCCCTGGTCCATGTAGTTCAACCAATAAAATGGAAAAAAAATATTTATACAATCCTTTATACACAATCCTATACACAGCTGAGCCAGAGGAAGACAAAAAACCCCAATAAGGCTTGATCCAATTTGCTTTAGCAGGGGAAAAAATTCCTTCCTAATCCCCCAAGAGACAATTGGATATTCCATAGATCAACTTTACCTATAAATATTAGTATCCATTTATATTGTGTACATTTAGGAAATAATCCAGACCTTTTTTTAAAACAATCTACTGAGCTGACCAGAACCAGCTCTTGAGGGAGTCTATTCCACATTTCCACCGCTCTTAATGTGATGAAGCTTTTCCGTATTGGAAGATTAAATCTCTTTTCCTCTAGATGTAAAGAGTGCCCCCTTGTCCTCTGTGATGACCTTAAAGTGAATAACTCTTCACTGAGTTCACTATATGGACCACCTATGTATTTATACGTGTAGATTCTATCCCCCTAATCTCCTCTTCTCAAGAGAGAATAAATTCAGTTCCTCTAATCTTTCCTCATAGCTGAGCTCCTCCATGCCTCTTACCAGTTTGGTCACTTTTCTCTGCTCTTTCTCCAGTTCCCCAATATCCTTTTTGTGAATTGATGCTCAAAACTTAACTGCATATTCCAGGTAATGTATTACTAATGATTTGTAAAGGGGCAAAATTTTATATCTCTCTCTCTGGAGTCTATACCTCTTTTAATACAAGAAAAGATTTTGATCACTTTGAAAACCGCAGCTTGGCATTACATTCCATTATTATCAAAGCTCTTTTGGCTGTACTTGTCCTATGCATTTTAGGAGTGCAGTACGTTCTGCACTCCTGTGACCAGTTTTTAGCTGACAACGGGCTAAACCCAAGGTCGGCTAACATGACTCAGCCAGTCTAGGCTTGGGAAAGATCACAACTTTAAAGTCAGGATCCACCCCAGAGTCTGGAGCGGCACCTGGCTCAGACTCTCAGTGAGCCGCTAAGAGCCTGACCCAGCTGCTCCCTCCCCCCTCCACAGCCCATCACTCTAGTTACCATGGAGGGGGCCTAGCAGACAGTGATGACTGACAGTCACCTCTCTCTGCTCACAGCAGCGGTGAGAACTCAGCAATCAGTGGTCATGTGATCGCTGAGTTCTTGCACTTAGAGGTGGCTGTTAACAGATCCACCTAGGTAAGTATAATGTGGGGAAAAAAACAAACTTCTCTTTTAAACTTATGATCTACCAGAAAACCCACATCCTTCTCCATTGATTTCCCCAGTTGTACCCCCCCAGTATGTATGTTTTTAGTCTCCAGGTGCATAACTTTACATTTATCAACATTAAACCTCATTTACCACACAATTGCCCAATTAAACAGTGCATTGAGGTTGGCTTGTAAGTTGGAGATATCCTGCAAGGATGGAATTCCACTGCAAAGCTTGGTGTCATCTGCAAAGACTGAAATAGTACTTTTATTCACAGACCCTATATCATTTATAAATATATGAAAATGTATGGGTCCCAACACTGAACCTTGGGGGACACCCAGGGTCATCTTTAATATTGATGGGACCCTGGGCAAACATTTTCTTGGGTCCCCCCCATGAAATGTCACTCTCTTCCTGCTCTGAGACATACAATTAATAGCAGCTAAACGCAAAATCAGTTTACTCTAGCAGATCAGGCAGCGATTGCAATTGATTGCCAGAGGTTACAGTATATCATTTCTGCTCACTGACTGGTTGATAGAGGTTACAGCACACATTAGGCCTCACTGATTAGTTGCTAGAGGTTACAGCACATGATTTGTGCTTGCTGATTGGTTGCTAGAGGTTACTGCACATCCTTACTGCTCACTAATTGGTTGTTAGAGGTTTCTGTACATCCTTACCACTCACTGATTGGTTGCTAGAGGTTTCTGCACATCATTACTGGTCACAGGCTGGTTGCTAGAGGTTACTGCACATCCTTACTGCTCACTAATTGGTTGTTAGAGGTTTCTGTACATTCTTACCACTCACTGATTGGTTGCTAGAGGTTTCTGCACATCATTACTGGTCACTAGAGGTTACTGCACATTATTACCACTCACTGATTGGTTGTTAGAGGTTACTGCACACCAATACCGCTCACCCATTGGTTGCTAGAGCTTACTGCACATCCTTACCACCCACTGATAGGTTACTAGTGGTTACAGCACTTAATTACGTCTCTCTGATTGGTTGCTGAAGGTTACAGAACATCATCTCCTCACTGACTGCATGGCATGGAGACGTTTGAGGGACCCACCAATAGACAGAAAACTCCTAGAACTCCTTGTATTAGGGGCAGTGCTGGAGGGGAGGGTGTGATCAGTGGCAGTGCTGGAGGGAGGGTTGATTGTATCAATGGCAGCAGTGGTGGGGAGGATGGATAAATGTCAGTGCTGGGGGGATGTGATGAGTGACAGTGCTGATGAGGGGATGGGATCAGTGGCAGTGCTTTGGGGGATGGGGTCAATGGCAGGGCTTGGGGTGGGTGGGATCAATGGCAGTTCTGGATGGGGGATGGGAGATGACATCTCTACACTGACCATCAATGGTAGGGGGGATTAAAACTGATGACCAATGTAATGGGGAATTTGCACTGACCACCAATGTAATGAAGAATTTACACTGATATCCAATGCAATGGGTGATTTTATACCAACAAACAATAACATTTCTATACTGGCCACCAATGTAAGGGAGAATTTACACTTACCACCAGCAGAGGTGTTGGTGGCTGGAACCTTGGGGGGCATAATATACATATGAATCCAGCTGCTATTTACATATGAATGCCACATTGCCACCGCTATTTACATATGAACAGGTGAGTCCTCTGTACAGGGCAATAGGACAGAGGTGGGCAACATAGGTGACAGCACTTCACACTGAGATAAGGTACACAGATTTCCAGGGACAAGGTAATGTAAACCAGTACAGTTGGCAAGTATGGGATCTACAACAATGTCTGGGCCCAGGGCAGCTGTCCCTTCTGCCCCTCCTTAAAGACGGCCCTGGGGACACCACTAACAACCCTGGACCATTCAGAGTATGAATCATTAACCACTACTCTCTGTCTTTTAGCCAGGTTTCTATCCATTTAAAAATAGATTTTTCTATAGACTTTACCTTACACATTAGCCATGTGTGGGGAACTGTGTCAAGCACTTTTGCAAAATCCAAGTGTACTACGTCCACAGCCACTACTTTGTCTAAAGTTCTGCTTACCTCCTCATAAAAAGTCATCAGATTTCTTTGACGAAGTCTGTCTTTCCTGAACCCATGCTGTTACTTAAAATATTTTTTCCTAGCAAGAACCCATCTATGTGGTCCTTTATTAAAGTCTCCAGTATCTTCCTGACTATAGAAAGTTAATCTAGCAGCTATGTAGTTATTTTGATCCCTTTTTAAATATAGGCACCACATTGGTCTTATGCCAATCCAGTGGTACTATGTCAGTCATTAAAGTGTCCCTAAAAATTAGAAACAATGGCTTTGAAATGACAGCGCTCAATTCTTTTAGGATCTGTGGGTGTATGCCATCCGGTCCAGGTGCTTTATTCATTTTTATTTTGTCTAAATATTTCTGGACCATATTAATTTTGAGTCACTGTGGATCATTTGGGGCTGTGTTAATATCATCCCCATTATGAAATGACCACACCCACGCTCCATTGTATGCACAGAGTTGAAGAAGGTATTTAATAAATTTGCCTTCTCCTTGTCCTCAGTCAGCCACTCTAGATTATTTTGTAAAGGACCTACATGTTCAGACCTGACCTTCTTACTATTAATATATCTGAAAACATTTTTGGGGTTTGTTCTACTTTCTTTTGCAATCCATTGTTTTGAATTGTTGCTTCCTTGATTTCCTTTTTGTTCTGTTATATTCTTTGTAACACATAAATGATGATAGTGTTCTTTTATTTTTATATTTTTAAAAGCTCTTTTCTTATTCTTTATAGCTTTTTTAACTTTGGATGTGAGTCACATACAGTAGGTTTTATTTTTAGCCATTTATACTTAGTGGTCATGGGAATATATTTTGCAGTGTAGTCACATACAATTTTTAATTTCTGAAGAATTCCCATTTCTGTTCTGTGTTCATTGATGCAAATAATCCCTCCAAATCTAAGTTTTGAAATGCAGCCCTCATCCTTGGAAAATGATGTCTCTTACAGTTGTGTTTTTATCTTTCCAGCATGTGTTTGTTTTTTACAGCTAACATCAAATGAAATCATGTTATGGTCACTGCTACCCAGATGTCCTTTTATATGAACATTAGTAATAAGCTCTACATGGTCTGAGATTACCAGGTCCAGCAGAGCATCATTCCTAGTTGGGGGCCTCTATGAACTGTACCATAAAATTGTCTTGTAACAGGTTTATAAATGTTTGCCTTTTAACTGTTCCTGCAGTGCCAATACTCTAATTAATATCAGGGTAGTTAAAATCCCCCATTATTGTCACTATCCCAGCCCTTGCAGCCCTTTCTATCTGTGCACGGAGCTGAGTCACCATCTCCTCATTAACACTCGGTGGCCTGTAACAAACTCCAATGATTAACTTTGAACTATGCACATCCATAAGCAGTTCCACCCATAATGTATCCTTATCTAGTGTGCACCACCACTGCTGCATATCGGTGGCCTAAGTGGGATTCTGAGTGCTGAGTTTGGGGGTCACCTGGGTGCAGAGCTGCAATATAGCTGCTACTGGGGAGCTACTACTTTGGGGATTTACTATCTGCTGCTAGAGAGGCTTAACCCTTTAGTAATTGACCATACATCCATCCAGTAGCCTCATTGCTGCCTGCAATAACTGCTGCCTGACAGGGACCATTCTCATGTGCACCAACGGTACAACTGGGCCACAACACTAGCTGGCTGAAGAGTTAGGACTAAAGATTGTCCCTTTACAGCTGCTGTGCAGAGACCTTTACCCAAGATTATGCTAAGAGGTACCTCTCAGAGAACATTGCACTATATCCTAGCCATTGTCCTAGACTGCCCTCTAAACTAGTACTATTATTTACAATGCAGTTATGCTTACACACACTGTTTATTGCTGGCTTTGCTGAATCATTCCAATATGGTGGTACAGAACTCTATTCTAAGTTACCTTGGCATGTCTAGTAGACTGTGTCAGAACCTACCCTCTGTGTGTTCATTTATGCTCAAAGCACCTTTTATTCTAACCGGTACCAATATATTGAGTTAATTTACCACTAAACAGTCTTGTTTCTATTTCCTGGTGCTAATACACAGCTAAGTTAAAGGTATCTATACTGCTGTTCTTCTAAGTGCTTGCAGTAACTTTCATTCAACCAGGTGTGTCAGAGGGGCTGAGGTTGTTCTTGGAGTCAAGGCACAGAACAGAGAACCCAAATTACTAAGGTGGGGTAGCACTTCATAAATGTGGCCCGATTATAGTGTGTGTGAATCCAAAACATTTTTGTTATGGAAAAAGTGGTTAATAAAAGAATATCCCTGTAAATGTGTTTTTTTTTTTGTTTTTGTTTTTTTCTGTCTATGTCCTGTCAGGGGATTTCTCTTCACTTGTCACTTAAAGTGTAAATTTAGCTTTGAAACACCTTACATACCTTACACACCTTACACACCCGTATTTAGCATGAAACGTAACATTTCCACCTACTGCCTTGTCTCCCTCCAATCCCCCTCCCTGTGGCAGCAGGCATGGATTCAATCAGCACCCGTTGCCACTTTTTAAAAACAGTGTGGCTGCACAGGGGGGTGTCCCCACAGTCATGTAATTCATTCACATTTTCCCATGAATTAATAAACTACAAGTACCATCTGCAGAGGTACAGAGGTACAGGCTGAAAAGCAGAGGACATGTCTGCAGGAGCTCACATTGCACCCAGGAACTACTGATCACAGGTCAAATGCATTCCAGGCTCCTGCAAGGAAAAATGTTAAATATACATTATTTTACTGCAAGAATATGTGCATTTATTATTTTTTCTGTAAAGGTGAACTTACCTTTTACGCAGGCTGACCTATTGGAATATTTCTCCTCATCAACCTTTAGATGACAACTTTAAATGTTTGGTTTCCCAACCATTTCTGTATTGAAGACAATGGTCACCAGATCCAATTGTGAGAGTTCTAACCCTTCCAAATGTCTTCCAACACTAAAATAAAATGTGGACTATACTTACATTATAAGCAATGCCCCATACTGACAGGTGACATCATTTTGATGATAACACAAGAACCAGCATGTGACTACCACTCACTAAAATTGCATTTGTATACAGCTTAGAAGTTTCTCAAGTCCCACTGAGAATGGAGACGGCAGAAACAGATGCAGCTTTTTCCTAGGAGCTGTGTACATGTATTGATGTCTTTGCATTGAAAGGTAACTTAATAGGCATGGTTATGAGTGAGTCTAGAAAAATGAGTTGCAATGTGTGTTTTTACAGAAAACGTACACAATATTAGCTCCTGTGGTTTCTGTTAGGAAAAGCAATGGAAGAATAGCAAAAGCAAACAAGCCACAGAAAGCAGAATGTAACCAGCAGATCTGCACATTCTTCTGGAAATTAGGTGCCCTTAGGGTCATGAGGCTTGTGGTTTAATTTACAGTATAGAGATAATAAGTGATGATTTTCACGGTTGGAGTAGTGTGCCAAACATGTTCAAAATAAGACTGCTTCTTTTGTTAGTGACACTGATGTATGTTATGTAGTGGGAACATGTTGACTTCCCTTTAAGGTGGGTTTTTGCATTTTCCAGTTGAGCTTGCCATCTGACAAGCTCTTTTATATGTGTTTAGCAATAGTTTAAAAAAGATACATGCAGATGCCAATATGCCATCGAGCAAAAGAATAAGGTTCCCAAATGCAACGCTGCCCCCAAATTACATTTACGTCCTTTTTTTTCCCATGTATTGAGATTTCTTTCGGGGGTATTTGATCACCTGTGCGTTTTTTATTCTTTGCACTAAAAAAAAAAAAAAGACCGACAATTTTTGGAAAAAAAAACAATATTTTTGACTTGTTGTTATTAAACATGTCCAGTAAAAAAATCTAATTTTCCATAAATTTACACCAAAATGTATTCTGCTACATGTCTTTGATAAAACAAAATCAGCGACTAATAATGCGACTGCAGGACTGCGGCAGGCATTCTGATACTGGGGGGAACTGACTTGGTATCACTGACATCCCCAGTGACACCAATACAGTGATTAGTGCTAAAAAAAAAGCACTGACACTGTACTAATGACACTGGGCAGGAAGGGCAGGGGCGGACTGCCAACTCATGAGGTCCCCAGGCAATAGGGGATCATTTTTTGCCCAAACTCAAAAAAGCCTATGAAAAAGGTACCAGGGGCATCTCATGGGGCCCCCTACTGACCCTGGGCCCTCGGGCAGTGCCCGAGTTTCCAAATGGTCAGTCCGCCCCTGGGAAGGGGTTAACATGAGGGGCGATCAAAACTGTGTGCAGGGAGTGTTTTACTGGGGGACGTTGTCTGTGTGCTTCACTGTGCTATGCACAGCCAGCCAGAGCAGTGTGCCCGAGCTGACAGGGAGGATAACTGTTAGTAAACAAAACAGTTCTCCTCCCCATCGGAGATCCTCGGAAATCACCAGGCACCGGCGAGTAATTACCAGTTGGGACTTGGTGATTGACAGCTGTGGCCGCAAATGGCGGTGCAGGTAGGGCGCTCGCACGCCCCCTACCCAGAAATGCGAAATCAGTAACATATACGTGATTTTGCACAATTGTGCTGCCCTGTAGCAGTATTTTTGCTATAGGGCGGTCAGGAAGCGGTTAATCCTTGCAATGTGCAGAACTATTGGGGTTACAACATATGTAACACTATGCTTGGAAAGGCTTGGGACTGTTGCCTAATCTAGGCACAGACAGAAAGGGGTGTGAAGATTCTTGATGAGAATGGCAAGGATAGAAATGTAAATACTGGCATTTGGAAGTTAGTTTTTAAAGCTGCAGGCTGTCATCCTGAGAATTTTCAGCCTTCATTGGTTGTGTGCTAGTACCAGGTCAAGGGCTCAATAGGCAGTGAAGGCAGTATCAGGCTGGTAGCCCTGGAGCCTTAAACAATAAAGCCATCACTGGCAGCTTTCATATTTCTGTTTTCTCAGGTTCCCTCTACAGTGTATTTCAAGCATATGATGTTTTTAAACAACACATCACTTGCAATACTTACAAATCGTTAATACTGTTACATATGTCAAATGTAAAAGGAATCTATAATGAGAAACAACTTGAATTATACAACAGGGACCTAGTTGTTATTAACATACGAAGCTGTGAAAAATGGCATTATGGGTCTTCCGCTCTGCTTCATGTCACCTACTTCTTCCTGCAATGGGAAAAGTTCTAAAGCTGCAGAAAACCTCTGTCTTGATTGCATGTGTACACTTTATATTCAGACTTCACAAAAAGCAGTGCAGTGTCACTAGGGTGACCTTGTACTGATGTGGAGGTGATCGTGTACAATGGCTGGCTGCTGTGACATCACTCTGTCAGTGCCACCAGTTATTGTCTCTGATCACCACCACAGAAGTACAATGTCACCAGACCGTAAAAAATGGTATAAAAGTGAGCGCTCTTGAAGGGTAAGCTGCTGGACACTCAAGGTAACCAAGTGAAAACCCTAATAAAACTTCATAAAAAATAGTGCAGCGCTATGGGTATGATGTAGGTCAAAGCAAGACTAAAAATATCTAAACGCACAATAGCATATGTCAGTTAAAACAAGACTAAAAAATCAAAATGTCTAAACGCATAATATCACATGCAATAAGTCAAGGCAAGAAAAAAATTATATAAAAATAGTTCCGTGTTTTCATTAGAGTCTTATAAAGTGCTTTTCTTATAAAACCGTGGTGTTGTTCCAAGTAATATAGGGGGCTTGTGCACTCACCAGATGCACAATGCAAATGTACATTGAACAAAAATCCACAGAAGCTTCCTTCAGGATCTGGTCTGGAATAGGGGAAGTTGTCCTCCCTCTGGATGATTGGTCTGGTCAGGGACACCTGGAATAAATCCTCCCTCTAGGTGGGTAATGATGGTGTAAGCAAACAGCCTGGAACCAAGGAAGGGAGAGAGAAAACAACAAAGTGGGGGTTGTGTGTTCTCCCTTTCAGAAGAGGGACTGGCAAGGATTGTAGGGCTGATTCTTAGGATTGGGATCCTGGAAGGACAATTTAGGAGTGTTATTTATTTATTCATAGCTCCTGCTGGATCCAACACCTTCAAGGATTCTGGAGAAGGGAGAACCTACACCCAGGAGACCTACATCCATCTATCCCTTAAGAGGACCTCCAGCCTATTGAATCTTCTTCTTACCACCCTGAGGGTTCCCACCATCACTACCCACCTAGAGGGAGGATTCATTCCAGGTGTCCCTGACCAGACCAATCATCCAGAGGGAGGACAACTTCCCATATTCCAGGCCAGATCCTGAAGGAAGCTTCTGTGGATTTTTGTTCAATGCACATTTGTATTGTGCATCTGGTGAGTGCACAATCCCCCTATATTACTTGGAACAACACAACGGTTTTATAAGAAAAGCACTTTATAAGACTCTAATGAAAACACAGAACTATTTTTATATAATTTTTTTCTTGCCTTGACTTATTGCATGTGATATTATGCGTTTAGACATTTTGATTTTTTAGTCTTGTTTTAACTGACATGTGCTATTGTGCGTTTAGATATTTTTAGTCTTGCTTTGACCTACATCATACCCATAGCACTGCACTATTTTTTATGAATGTCACCAGACCAGTGCAGCCAGTCACAGCGCCCCCAGTTATCACAAACACCAGTCCTAGTGTCTCCATAAGGTTTTATTCACATGCACTGTGCTCTCTGAAGAGCTAACAATGTTTTGCTCTTCAGAGAGCATATGACAGGCAGTGCAGAGGAGCTGGATTGCCTCCTCACCACCTGCTTTAATCCCTTGGACCCCCCATATGATAAGAATATTGGACAAATGATCGTCCCTTTTTTTGCATGCTGGTCTCATATCAAAAGTGAAGAGCTTACTAAAGTTACAAAAATCTATTGATAAATCTATCTGACTGATGACATGAAGACTTCAGTACAACAAGAATTGTCATCTTTGTCTTTTAATTCTTTAAAAGGTTTAGAGGTGATTTGATGAGAAAAACACATGCTTAGGGGTATACAGTGCCTTGAAAAAGTATTCATACCTCTTGAAATTTTCCACATTTTGTCATGTTACAACCAAAAACGTTAATGTATTTTATTGGGATTTTATTTGATAGGCCAACACAAAGTGGCACAATAAAAGTGGAAGGAAATGATAAATGGTTTTCAATATTTTTTACAAATACATATCTGATAGTTGTGTGCATTTGTATTCATCCCCCTTTACTCTGATACCCGTAACTAAAATCTAAAGGAACCAATTGCCTTCACAAGTCATCTAATTAGTAAATAGAGTCCACCTATGTGTAATTTAATCTCAGTATAAATACAGCTTTTCTGTGAAGCCCTCAAAGGTTTTTTTTAGAGAACATTAGTGAACAGCATCAGGAAGGCCAAGAAACACACCAGGCAGGTCAGGGATAAAGTTAGGGATAAGTTTAAAGCAGGGTTAGGTTATAAAAAGAATCCCAAGCTCTGAACATCTCACGGAGCACTGTTCAATCCATCATCTGAAAATGGAAAGAGTATGGAACAACTGCAAACCTACCAAGCCATGGTTGTCCACCTAAACTGAGAGGCCAGGTAAAGATACCATTAATCAGAGAAGCAGCCAAGAGGCCCATGATAACTCTGGAGAAGCTTCAGAGATCCACAGCTCAGGTGGGAGAATCTGTCCACAGGGCAACTATTAGTCGTGCACTCCACAAATCTTCACGGAAGAGTGGCAAAAATTAAACCATTGTTGAAAGAAAGCCATAGGAAATCCTGTTTGCAGTTTGTGAGAAGCCATGTGGGGGACACAGCAAACATGTGGAAGAAGGTGCTCTGGTCCAGGGATGGACTGACAACTCATGGGGCCCCTGGGCAATAGGGGATCATGGGGCCCCTGTGTCCTTGCCCAAACTCAAAAAAGCCTATGAAAAAGGTACCAGGGGCATCTCATGGGGCCCCCTACTGACCCTGGGCCCTCGGGCGGTGCCCGAGTTTCCAAATGGTCAGTCCGCCCCTGCTCTGGTCAGTTGAGACCAAAATTTTACTTTTTGGCCAAAAAGCAAAATGCTATGTGAGGTAGAAAACTAACACTGCACATCACCCTGAATACACCATCCCCACTGTGAAACATGGTGGTGGTAGCATCATGTTGTGGAGATGCTTTTCTTCAGCAGGGACAGGGAAGCTAGTCAGAGTTGATGGGAAGATGGATGGAGCCAAATACAGGGCAATCTTAGAAGAAAACCTGTTAGAGTCTGCAAAAGACATGAGGCTGGGCGAAGGTTCACCTTCCAGCAGGACAACGACCCAAAACATGCAGCCAGAGCTACAATGGAATGGTTTAGATCAAAAGATATTCATGTGTTAGAATGGCCCAGTCAAAGTCCAGACCTAAATCCAATTGAGAATCTGTGGCAAGACTTGAATATTGCTGTTCACAGACGCTCTCCATCCATTCTGACAGAGCTTGAGCTATTTTGCAAAGAAGAATAGGAAAAACGTTAACTCCCTCGATGTGCAAAGCTGGTAGAGACATCCCCAAAAAGACTTGCAGCTGTAATTGCAGCGAAAGGTGGTTCTACCAAATATTGACTGGGGGGGCTGAATACAAATGCACGCCACACTTTTCAGATCTTTATTTGTGTTTTAACTCATAGTGTTAGACTATTTTCTCTATTGGTCAAATGGTAACTCTTCTGGTCAAATGTTCTTAAAGCGGAGTTCCACCAAAAAGTGGAAGCTTCGCTTGTTTGCCTTCTCCCCCCTCCACTGCATTATTTTGCACCTTTTAGGGGGAGGGGTTTTAACAGGTACCCGTTCCCACTTCTGGCTCAGATTGCCTCAGGGAAGTGAGCTGGAAGTTTGTCCCCCTTCCTTCACAGGTCCCAGAAGACTGCCGGACTAATCAGGCTGTGCATGTGCAGTGGGCACCTGGCTGTGAAGCCACAGTTGAGATGCCGGCGCCGTGGAGAGAACAGGGAGGGAAGGCACAGTGCGGGTGAGCACATCACTGGACCCTGGGACAGGTAAGTGTGTGTTTATTTAAAGTGAGCAGCAACAGTTTTTGTAGCTGCTGACTTTTAATAAACACAAAAACGTCTGGAACTCCATTTTAAAGCTATTTTCCCTTTAGAAATAGATTATTAGGGAATTTTATATTGCCTGTGAAAATCAACTAATACAAACTCACATTTACCACATATTTCAAACCATACAAGTATTATTTGTGACTTTCTTGTGAA
The DNA here is from genome assembly GCF_062004578.1 of Staurois parvus. Taxonomy (NCBI): domain Eukaryota; kingdom Metazoa; phylum Chordata; class Amphibia; order Anura; family Ranidae; genus Staurois; species Staurois parvus. Next base: position 20,178,887 of record NW_028317949.1, on the reverse strand, counting down.
TGTCAAGACATTCACAAAGATTTTTTTTTTTTTTAGATCCTTCATAGCAAAGCACCTTCTAATTGTTTTATGTTCTAGAATATGGCAAGAAGAATTTTGACTTATAGGGCACTTTTGATCAGGGCTCATTCTTCCTGCATTATGCTGTGTTTTCAAATGTAATCCCCTAGAACTTGAGAATATGCATTAGGCCTAGTTAATTAACAGACCACTGTACTGAGACAATATGGTTGCTGCAGGTGCTACCTCACCTTCTATTAATTCTAGTGTCTGGAGTTAAAATGCTGACCCAACGGCTCAAAATATTTTTAACCAACCTTCTGTAACAAGCATGCAGTTCAGGAGGTCCAATTCTACCTTTTCTAATCTGCAAGCATGTTCCAGGTCAGTTACTCATGAAGTACTAAATCTGGATACAGCCAGGCATGTGGTATTCTCATACTGCAATGGCAGTCCCTTTTCTCAGTAAACACTTCCTTGATTAATATAGAGTTTGAATTACATTGAATTATTTTCTCATTTTTCCAGAACAATGTTCCTCTCAAATGTCTCTGTAGTTTGGAGAGGTTTTTGATTTGATTTGAGATATGTTGGAGAGCTTGTCCCAGGTCTGCAAGCTGGTATTTGTATATTGAGTGATATGGGTCCAAGGGCTCCAATAGGATAAACAATGGGCCCAAGGACTTCAGTAAGATATACAGTGGGTTCAAAGGCTTCAGTAAGATAAACAGTGGGTTCAAAGGCTTCAGTAAGATAAACAGTGGGTTCAAAGGCTTCAGTAAGATAAACCGTGGGTCCAAGGATTCCTAGTCATTCATGCTGAGTTTAGTATGGCAGATATTAGACAGATATTTTTTACTACGTGGAAAGGAGCCAACTGAAAGTAATGTTTGGGGTAATGATATAGGAATGTACAGGTGCCTCTAGAAATCTGGGCTTCATATATGGATCAGTCTTCTAAACCTTCCTGTCATGTTGAAATATCAGCTGTTCTGACACTCAAAGCTCTGTCACTTGAAGGCAATGTCAAGAGTTTTCTGCTAAGTTCTTTACCCACAAATTCCTATTGGACCATCTCTATCATAGGCATCCTCGCTGGCTACTAGGAATGTGCAGAAGATAAGGAGGGACAGGCAATCTTTAACAATGTCAGGCAGCACTGAAGCTTTGCCTATCAATATGGCTGTAGCACTTATGTACAGGTTCTAGGTGCCAACAATTTGCGCCCCTTTCCCCCAGTAACAGAGTACCTTTTATTATTCCAGCTTTTTAGTACCAGTAGGCCTTTATAAGCTTCACATCTACATATGAAGTAAAATAAAGTTTAAAAGTCAAACCATCATTTGTTGATAGCTGGAGCAAACTTCCCTTGGCCATTGTGTTAGAACCAGTCAAGCAAAATTCTGTTACCCATATTACGTAACGGTAAATACAGCCTCTCCATATTTGCAAATACAGCTGAAGCTTTTCTCATTTGTTATTTATATAATATTAACATATTATTTACGATTACAATTTCAAGGAGTCATGCAATGACTATGGCACTATTGTTTGTCACTCTGAGTACGGTATACATCACGCACAATGTGCTACAAGAGACTCACATAACGCTAACGGATATTGCTCTATTTTTCACTGATCGTCTTCGGCTTTCCACTTAAACAGTACAAACTACCTTTGGGACTCTTTAAAATAAAGAACAGTCCCCGAATTATTTAGTGTCAAAGACAATCAATTCCAGGTTTCCGCTGTTTGTAGTCATATTAATGTAATTACAAATGTCATTTTCAGAGTGGGAAATTTTTCATCGAAAGCTTGGGCAAACCTATTTCATTATATAATCTGCGTCACTCTCATAGAATTGCCTGCGTAGGAGACATGCATGTCTTAATTCATTAGTATGAAGATGACCTTATAGTATAGAACTGGAACAGCTACAGGGGCCTTGGAAGCCTGCCACCATTTGGTATATATAAATCCTATGTTCAGTGCATATTCTCAGCAATTTAATTAAAACAGAAATAAAATGAATTTACAGCAGCAAAAAATTAAGTGCTATGAAACTACGAGAGGTGCTTTAGGAAAGGTTGAGATTATACAGTCATGGCCGAAATTGTTGGCACCCTTGATATTTCTCCAGGAAATCATGTATTTCTCACGAAACGTATTGCATTAACACATGTTTTGCTATACACATGTTTATTCCCTTTGTGTGTATTGGGACAAAACAAAAAAAGGGAGGAAAGAAAGCAAATTCGACATAATGTCACACAAACCTCCAAAAATGGGCTGGACAAAAGTATTGGCACCCTTTCACAACTGCGGATAAATAAGAATGTTACAAGCATGTGATGCTCCTGTAAACTCACCTGGGGCAAGTAACAGGTGTGGGCAATATAGAAATCACACCTGAAAGCAGATAAAAAGGAGAGACGTTCACTTAACCTTTGCATTGTGTGTCTGTCTGTGCCACACTAAGCATGGACAACAGAAAGAGGAGACGAGAACTGTCTGAGGACCTGAGAACCAAAATTGTGGCAAAATATCAACAATCTCAAGGTTACAAGTCCATCTCCAGAGAACTAGATTTGCCTTTGTCCACAGTGCGCAACATTATCAAGAAGTTTGCAACCCATGGCACTGTAGCTAATCTCCCTGGTCGTGGACGGATGAGGAAAATTGATGAAAGATTGCAACGCAGAATAGTCCGGATGGTGGATAAGCAGCCCCAAACATGTTCCAAAGACATTCAAGCTGTCCTGCAGGCTCAGGGAGCATCAGTGTCAGCGCGAACTATCCGTCGACATTTAAATGAAATGAAACGCTATGGCAGGAGACCCAGGAGGACCCCACTGCTGACACAGAGACATAAAAAAGCAAGACTACAGTTTGCCAAAATGTACTTGAGTAAGCCAAAAGCCTTCTGGGAAAACGTCTTGTGGACAGATGAGACCAAGATAGAGCTTTTCGGTAAAGCACATCATTCTACTGTTTACCGAAAACGCAATGAGGCCTACAAAGAACAAAACACAGTACCTACGGTAAAATATGGTGGAGGTTCAATGATGTTTTGGGGTTGTTTTGCTGCCTCTGGCACTGGGTGCCTTGACTGTGTGCAAGGCATCATGAAATCTGAGGATTACCAAAGGATTTTGGGTCGCACTGTAGGGCCCAGTGTCAGAAAGCTGGGTTTGCGTCCAAGATCCTGGGTCTTCCAGCAGGACAATGACCCCAAACATACGTCAAAAAGCACTCAGAAATGGATGGCAAAGAAGCGCTGGAGAGTTCTGAAGTGGCCAGCAATGAGCCCAGATCTAAATCCCATTGAACACCTGTGGAGAGATCTTAAAATTGCTGTTGGGAAAAGGTGTCCTTCCAATAAGAGAGACCTGGAGCTGTTTGCAAAGGAAGAGTGGTCCAAAATTCCGGGTGAGAGGTGTCAGAAGCTTATTGATGGTTATAGGAAGCGACTGATTTCAGTTATGTTTTCCAAAGGGTGTGCAACCAAATATTAAGTTAAGGGTGCCAATACTTTTGTCCAGCCCATTTTTGGGGTTTTGTGTGACATTATGTCATATTTGCTTTTCTGCCTCTGTTTTATATTTGTTCCAATACATACAAAGGGAATAAACATGTGTATAGCAAAACATGTGTTAATGCAATACCTTTTTTGTGTGAAATACTTGATTTTCAGGAAAAATATCAAGGGTGCCAACAATTTCGGCCATGACTGTAGGTCTATAAAACAGGGGTTTTTTTTAGAGATAATTTTCAAGGCAGTGTGAGCGTAAAAGGCTTTTCCAGTTAGAGTTTCATTAATGGTGATAATACCATAATGAGCGCCTGATGCTGTAAAACCAACATTGAACTTTGGAAAATGCCGGTTGATTAAATCCAGACAGGACAACAATAAACAGTTAGTTCCCCTTGGATAGAAAACATTGTTCTGATATTTTTAAACAGGATGCTGCTTTACAATCACATTGAAAAAAGACTGTTAGTGCTCATTTACACATGCAGCATGGAATTACTTTTCAGAGGCATTTGATGGGCAGTATTTTATCCCACTGCATTGACTGCAGCTGTAGGGAGGGTGCACCATAACTTTCTTCACTTGAATGGGTCTCATATGGCAGGTGATAATGCCTGCCAAACGGGAAAGTGTGCTTCATTCATCCTGCAACTCTGAAACAAAGCATCTCGGCTGCTGCATGTGTACACCCCTAGGTGCTGAATTTTCAGCTTACAGGGATCGGTTGGGGTAGTAAAATGCATCCCAACCAAGTGTTTTTACCACCCCCTAACAGCAAGTGTAAGTGAGCCCTTAATTTATTAATACATTCAACTTCAACTTAATAGAGCTACCAATGCTATTGTATGCCCTTGCATGGCTCCTAATTTTCATTTGTAAATTATATTATTGAGCTGCCATCTTCTGATGGCTTTACCTTCAGTAGGGCTTTAGCTTTGTTTTCTGTCTGGGAAACTGGCTTAAAGGGGTTTATTTATTAAAAGAGTAAATCATGTTCATTTTGAAAGAAAAATTTCACTTCATGAATATGGTGAAAATGCACTTTTCACTTGCAAGGAAAATTAAAAATTAACAAACATTTTGCTTGCACGTGATTGAAATCAGCACAGCTTTGCCACATTCACTAAGCTAAGTGAAAACGTCCTTCAAAAATGAAAATTACCTTGCAAAGTGAATATGCTCCTCTCCTTTAGGAACTCAACCCCACTGTGCTTTACAGCTGGCAGACCATGTTCTCTGCTGGAACTTATGTAGACTGTGTCAGCTTGCTCTACAGTGGGATGAGAAGACATTGCGGGGGCATGACTATCCACATTGTCACTGCTGATTCAAAAGCATGCAACTGGCCACACCTAGTCCTGCCCACCACTTTTCTATTCCTGCCCACTACTTTCTGGATTGACAGCATTGTCTCTGCTGCTGAAACCCCCCCACTGTGAGCTGCAGTGTCTGGGAGAATGTGAGAAATAACTAAAGGAGGGTTTGGCTCGCTTAAGTAGGTAAAGGACATTTTGTTTTAACTTTCTCAGGCTTGTGCATTACATGGTAACTAAATATGGAACCACATTAAATTGTCATACTGGAGCCTTTAGATGTACTTTAAAGTGAACATAGAAATATGGAGGCTGCCATTAGAAAATGATAATTTGCTGGCCCTCTCCTGTTAATTAAGTGGCTTCAGCTCTTTCTAAGTCCTTGACCTGGAGCACGTTTACAGATCTTAGCAACTTGCATAATTAGGAAAAGGTTAACATTAGCAGCCTCCATATCTTGGCACTACATTAACATTATGTGAATGCTAAACTTAAACCAATAGTGAGCAAAGTCAAAAAGATGCCATGGGTCAAATGTTTTCCCTAACAAGCTGAGTGGGCAGTGTCATAAAATGTCCACTACAACAAAACCCCATAATAATTCATATTACATACACGGTTTATATCAAAACAACGGCTTTATAATTATTTAAATAAAACAAAAATTACACTGAAATCATACCAAATAGCTGAAATTAACACTGATCAGTAGATAACATGTATGGTCTCATTAATGGTAATAAAGATTGCTCATATCCCAGTTTTTTCTATATAACATTCAGAACACGCCTGTCCAAGAGGTTTCATTCTTGTAACACATTAGTCAAATTATACAGCAACAATATTTAAAATTTTTGGTGTATATAAACTGCAGGATGTGTATCCTGTTAAGTCTCTTACGCAACCTCTACTACTATGTCACCTAGAACAATAGAAACCGTAGATAATGTTCCTGCTCCTACTCTTGCATCTTAATGTGAAACTTCCTGATATCAGACTCTTGTTACATCTGTATAGAATTCTACAATACTTTTGGTGATGTTCAGTACAGAGACAATGTCAACCTATTTTTGTATTTCACAAAGTTTTACATTTGACAGCTGGTATTGCCTTCTCGCAGCCGTTAAAGGGAAAAGAAAGGATCTTTTTTTCCAAGTATTCAATAACAGAAATATCAGAATGTGAAAAAAGTCCAGGTGGGTCTTCTTTTCAAACTGAGACACAACACAATCAGAGGCAAAATGTCAATGGTGAAGCTTGCCAAACCAGTGAGTTCTAATAGATTTGCTCATTACAAGTTAGAAAGACATTAAATCGCATATTCACTTTCAGTTCTTTCATTTGTGTTGATCCTTTTGATGACTTCATACATAACCACTGGGTAAAGAGGAAGGCCCTCTTAAAATGGCTAAGTAGATTTTAAGGCTTTTAGCCAAACCAATACGGCTAATATTTAAACATCTCCAAACATCATAATCACATGACATTCAGTGGGTTCAATTGCCATTGGTGCACAAAGGAACACGTGATTGGTTATGGTAACTGAAACAAATCAGTATTTTAATGAGAGTAGACTGTGTACAAATATTGCTCCCCCTCCCTTTCCTAGTGTTTATAAGACTGATTAGATAAAAAGGGTTGACTAAATTGTGGTAATATATAAAAAAGCAAAGCAACAAATGAAAAAATGCCTCTTGGAAGCTCATAAAGTCTACTATAAAAAGTCTCCAACATTAAATCTGCACAATTTTCAAATATTAAACAACTGGATGAGCAGATGGCTCAGGTAAAGAGCCACCCATATAGGTACTCCTCATTTTTTTAAATGCTGTTTTCTTTTCCACAACTGGAAAGCAAAAAGGCAATATATTATGAGTCTTTGTCACTGTCTGCACCACTATACATATCTGCTAGTTTTTTAAAACGTGGTCCCCAGTCACTCAGATAGTCATAGTCCTGATCACCATCTGTAGTGACAGATTCCAGGGAACTTAGGGATTCTGCCACTGAACCATTGCCTTCATATGCGTATGTTGCTAAGGAGTCATAAGGGGGAGCTGTTGGATCCAGGTCATTCTCCTTTAACCTTTGGTTGATGAAATCTCTGACATCAGTGTTGTCTCTTGCCGATGGAGTTCGACGTGGAAAAAAGAGTGTTTCTGGAACAATATCCCTGCGCAATTTACTGTCTTCTATGGCTTCAGGGTTTCTCAATGTACCAATATCAAAGGCTTGAGTATCTTCCTCTCCACCTCCTTCATCATTGTAACTCACAATGTTATCCCTTATGTCTTCTTTAGAAACAATCAACGGTTCTTTCTTTCTCTGTCGTCGTAAAGCAGCAAATAGGACCACCGTTACTGCAAAAAAAAGAAACCAAAATATGAAACAAGAGTACATTATTCTATCATATATTATGTTGCATGCAAAAAGAAATAACAAAAGGATCTCAGATACACAAAGAATCCTCAAGGGCATATGATGAGCTTGTCCTTTTTTGCTAAATGCTTTTCAGCACTATGTTTTGTACAACACAAAGAAAAGCAGAAAAACAAAATAGAGATTCCTACAGGTATCTATGGTTGTTTAGGGACACGGAGTGATTTTTCAAAGGCAAATAGGCAGTTCACTTTACAACGGAATTTTCTCTTAGCTTAGTAAGAGTGGTGAAGATTCACTTTACAAAGAATATCATCCCAATCATGTGCAAGGAAAATTAAAAATGTTTTTGGTTTGAGAATGATTGGATGATTGAAGTCAGTAGAGTTTTACCTCATTCACTAAACAAAGGAGAATTGTCTTGTTCTCATCACTTTAACTAAGGGTGGCCATAGACAGACATATCACCAAGAGTGAGAGTTAGGGAGATACTTCTACTTCCTAGTACATGGCAGCATCTGCTAATATTTACTTTGCACCTCAACCAATAGTCAGAAATATATACCAGTGTAATAATGAGTTTTATACTATTGGGAGTGTTCTATGCAGGGCTTTTTTTCATAGAGAATAGGTGTAAGAACTCCCCCCTTCTGAATCACTTCTGTCCACCTCCACCTCCTACCCACCTCCGAGCACTGTCCCTTGGTTCCATCCCCTATCCACCTACCAGTACCGCTCCTTGTAGAGAAAATACAGCCAAGTATAATTTTGTATGGAATTTGTTAATGATAACAAAAAGAGCAGTAAAATAGATCCACTGCAGCCAGCAGCAATAGACCCCTCCACCAACAAAGATTCCCTCAGCAACAATCGACCACTCCAATAACAATAGACCCCCAGAAGCAACAACAAATCCCCAAGCAGCCAGCATCAATAGACTCTCCAGAAGCCAACATCAATAGATCCCTCCTTCAACAGTAGATCCCTTCCAGCAACAACAGACTTCCCCAGCAACAACAGACCACCATGCAGAAATAGATCTCTTCCAGTGAAAATAGATTCCCCGGCAGCCAGCATCAACAGACCTTCCAGCACACCCTAGCACCCCTTGCCATTACATATATTCAGTGCTGGAGGCACGTTCCCCCGTGTTCCATTGAAAAAAAACCCTGGTTCTACGTATGAAAATATACCTGTTCATCCTGCCAGAAATCTTGTGAGCTGATATCTTTCTTTGCTCTCTGCCTCTGATGCCTGTTACCAGTCACTACAGAAGCACTGAATTTTGTTAAGATGTTTTCTCAGCAGCTCAGCTCATCCTGCCCCCCTCCCAGCAGTGATTCAGAAATATGTTCTAAATATGTTAGGCAGGCTTAGAGCTGGTGTTCTGGGAGGAGGGAGCATGGTGAGCTAAACTGTTGAGTGGATAACTTTAAGGACTTTGTCCCCTGTGAACATTTGAAGATTAATTGCTCCACAATGTCTGCACCTATAGAGATTAGTGAGGTCCTGTTTTAAAGCCCATTTACTGCTCAAATATGTAAATACTTGAAGTACAGCAATCAAGGAGACCATATTTGTTTATTATTTTCTTTCTGATTCAGTCAGATACATTTTCATACATAACCCCATCACAGTGTAAGAGGGATCTCAGCTTATTTCCACATGGCTGACATGGGCAGCTGGGCTCTACCTTTACATACAGAGTTGGAGAGCATCACACTGAGTTCTGGCCAAACCCACATATTGTTCATGTGTACAGATGTACCTTTCCGTCACATCGTCCTGATCACCCTTTCACACCTGGAGTACTTATGCACAGGCCTATGTTTTACATGTTGTTCAGAGCTGAGGCACCAGAAGTCCAACTGACCTTTCAGGACTCATGAAACATGGTGGCCTGGGCCACCCGATGTGTGGTTCACCCATCCCTTTTCTTCCACCACTACCCACTCCAAAGCTGACCAGGTTTGCACCAGTAAAGCAAACCATTCTTCACCCCCAGGCATTGGCTGTACTTAACACATTACCTTCCATTAGAACACCTCACAGGGGCTTTTTGTTGCAAAAGTAATTTCTTTAGTTTCCAGCTACATTACAACAGACAATAATGATAGTAATAACTTTTCCAAATAATGATGAGGTATAACATATCAGTCTGTTGCATCATGTCAGCATGTAAAACAGTGTAAGAACAAGATGGTACTCATAACCAGATATCAGTCCACAAGTTAAGTTCCCAAAGACCATAGGCAAAGGTATCCACAGTCCCCCCCCCCCCCCCAAAGGGGGAGCATACCAGAAACCCTTCAGCTGACCTCTGCTTTCTGAGGTGCCAGGCAGACTCTCTCTGTACCCAAGCTCCTCCCATTGTATAAAAGGGTACCCCGATGTCGCCACTCCTCCACTAGGAGGAGCAACCCTTAAAGGGGTCTCTACCTGCCTACACTTTTTTTTCCTGATGCAGACATCTGGGAAAAGAAAAAATGCCAAACTGAAGCAAAATGGAAATGGAGGAGAATCGATTATTGCTGTCCACTTTTATTACCTGCTGATTAACTATAAAAGGACTGAAACAACCTATGTATAAAACAACATGTAGCACCAATAAGGAAAAACAAAAGTTTAAGAATGTAGACCTGTCTTTAAATGATGTTACCAATTTATTTGTATCCCATCTGAAATGCCTTGAATTAAATCAAGTTACTTCATATAAATTGCTTCACTACCATTGCTCCTACATCTTTTTATTATATTTTGTGCGCTCCAATATATTACCTAGTGATCTTGGGATACTGTTCCACTGTAGCTGTATTTCATACTTAAGGCCTAATTACTGCAATCTGTGTATGCGTATTTTGACTTACAGAATGCAATTGCCTATGATGAAGTGGTAAATTACTTGCTTTATTTGTTGTGTGCTACATTTTAGCACGTTGCCATTACACCACTAACAACTGGTATAAATACATACTGTTCTTCTATTTCTCTTTCAATTAATAATATTATTGTGAACTCTTTTCTTCAATATTGAGTGTTGAAAATGGCGATTTAAAAAGCTGCCAGCCAAGAACTTACCAACAGAGTGGGGTTTTCAGCTGCTTTTTATCTAGACTGAAAGCAGAATGACTAATGGCATAAGAGCTGCAACATAATTGTCCTATCGTACTTAAATAGGTGCATTGATTCGAAGGAACTGCACAGGAGACCTAAAATAGACTATGGTATAATTATACTGCTGTACTGAAACAACCCCTTACTGTAAATTATGCAGAAATTCTACAGAAGGCTGGAAGTACAGCACTGGTGATTTCTGTGTGGTTTATTTCTAGGAGGAAATAGATTTTAACTGCAATAATGCAGCAAGGAGTCTTTTGGAAGGATTCCCAGCTAGGTCATTTTTGGATGCATTCCTTAGAATTCATCATAGTGTTATATGGGTAAATAATATAACTTTAGAAGCTATTGAAATGTCTTTAATGATATACTTTGTCATGTTGCCATTTGAGTTAAAGGATCACTATTTTAAATATACTGTCTTTTGATAGTGAGTTAAGGCAAAACTCTATTCAGGTATAAAAGACAGCACACAATAATGCAGCTTTGTATTCACAAATAATTAATTAAAATTAGTTTATACAGCTAATAGCATCTTCTAATTTTATGTGCAGCAGTATTTAGACTACGTATTTAGACTAGGAGAGGAAGAGGCAGAACTGGTAGCCAGTCCAGTGAACTGCATGCAAAAATGCTCATTAGAAACAACCTCAGATTTAGTGTTTGCCTATATGAAATCCAAACCCAAACAATATCTGTAGTATTATGTACAAGCTTAACATATTCTTCTTAAATTAGTTTTTCTATAACAAGAAGACTAAATATACATAACAGACAATTTTAATAATGCTGCCTCTGTTTATAGTTCAGAGAAGATCCCAAAAGGTGGGCTACATGTAAAACCCTTCTATACTTCTTTTTAGCTGTTCTTGTGATACTGCCTCTCCTTTCCAGCATCGCTATGCATCTTAAGCCCATATCTTCATCTTTTCTATATGTACTTCAAGAAGGAATAACGTTGACAGCATTAGAAAAAAATCCCCCCTCTTCAACATTACTGAATAACATAAATTACCTTCCTCTGTGGTTTTCTGAACCATAGGTACCTGATTCACAGTCTAGTTATTGCTCTAATTTGGCAAAAATTCCATGCATTGGACTAAAGAATTTTAACATATCGTTTGACAGTTAGATTTAAGTTATCCATTTTTATTTCCAGGCTAAAAACACATGCAGGTATATTTTAATCAGCCTTTATTAGGAAGGGGGGATCTGAATGAGTCCACATACCTGCAGATCAGTCAACCTGATATTTGGGTTAACAGGTCAAAACTGAAAATCACAATCTATTTAACTGGATGGGAAAACATCATATTATGACCTTATCTATGAACAGATGGGGTCATTAAACATGCTGCATAATCTTCTATCCCAGTTGTTTGGTATAGCTGATGTGGTACAAATTTGAAAAAAGGGTCATTTTCTTTCTATACAGAGAATGATTATTGACATACTGATTTATTCTCTGAAGACTGATAAACTAAATGGTTCTACATGAAAGTGTTTTATGATAATTTCTTAAGGGTTGCCAAAATCCTCATTTCCATGGAAATAATACAGCACTTCTCATTTTAGGCCAACATTGGCTTAGATGACATCCTAAGCTTCTCGCGTAATAATTTAAACATGTCTAAAAAAAACTTTATTTAACTCCCAAGTAAGTCATGTTTTCCTTCACTGTAGCTTGCAGTAAACAGTCGGCTATTCGCCGACTGATTGATAATCAATGAGATTTTGCATTAGCAGTGCCAATTCAGATAACCATGTCCCCTGCAAAATCTTTTCATTTTGCTGTACTGTAATCAGACAGAGCCTATGTGAGGGTGACAGATGAAGCTTGGAAGTGACAAAACGCGTTAGGGGATGTGACGTCAAGACGCACGCACGCTAACCGGAAGTGTCACCGTGGCCATTTTGTTGGTTTGAAACATATGGTTTTCAGCCCTTTGATTGCTGATTATATTAGAGAACCATTGAAAGAGCTGGAAGTTCCTTTTTTCAGATGTAAGTTGCTAATAAATTTGTCCCTATGCCTTGGTGATCAGTCTAAAAGAGTCTTCTTATCTTTGTGAGGACCTTGGAAATCTAATCCCGGAAATGAAGGAATGAGAAGAGTTTTGATTCCATAGTATTGAATATGCATACAAATACTCACAGAGGGTAATAGTATTTAGCACTACTGTTTGTTGGGTCACAGTGTGCACACAGAGTTGGAATGGTCACGGAGTGTTCACAATCTGTGTATTATATATATAAAAATTACTTATAATTTTTTTTTTTTTTGTGTGTGTTTTTGCACATTTTGAATGGTTTGTGATTTGCATGAATTAGAGTATTATTTATTTATTTAAGGGTAATGCACTATAGTTTATTTCTTTGTTTTGAGGTTTTTCCGCTGAAAAATTAGTATTATTATCCTTCTTACTGGATGGAAGTTTGGAATTTGGACTTTTGGATTTTGTTGGACACATTTTGTTGGACACATTTTGTTGGACACATTTGAATTGGACATTTTATGATTGTATTTGGTGATAATTTTGAATTATTTTGAATTATTTTAATTTTAATTGTATTTGAATTTTACACAAAAGGGTATTTTATTATAGGGTGACAGCACTGTTCTGACTTGAGTAGCAGTGCAGCAGCGTTGTAACACCACAGGAAGCTGCATGATTGGCAGTCTAATTGGGTATTTGTGAAACTTTGCAGGGTAACAAAGAAAAAGCTGAAAGTGCAGATGGACTCACAATTAAGGGCTTCAATACATATTTCTTTTTAACAGGAGGTCATAGTTTTACTTAAAATTAATGATAAGAAACAATTTCTTGGGAGCTATCCTGTTCACTGAATAGGTTGATTTTTTCTATTTTTTTCTAACCTCAGTTTATCTGCCACACAGCTGTAATAGGTTCACACAATGATGGCAGCTATATTTCATGTCAAAGTGTATGAGGTTTCATGAGAGCTTGCACGTATAAGATGTAGGGTGACAGGAGTAAAGCTAGCAATAGATAAGTTAGTTTTTTTGTTTAACCAGCAGGTTGATTGAAAAAACTGACCCAATTCCACCATCCACACATTTGAGGTGGATGAGGGAATCTTTGTATTCTTACAGTGGGAAGACTTCTCTACTATCAGAATACACTAATTAGCACTGCAGTCTATAGCCTGCAGCAGTGATTGAGTGGACATTTTCCAACAGAGGGAGATCAACTTCTGTGCAACCACAGTGGTCATACATGGATCAAATTGCAGCTAGTCCCTACTGACCCAGCTAAATTTTGATCCATGTATGGCCAGCTTAAGTGTAGTGAGGTAACGGCCCAAGGCCAGTAGAAGTTGGGTTCACGGGTACCTAGATGCACAGGACATATGAGGAGTAACGGGAAATGAAGAGGGTACAAGAGGGAGGAAGGGAAGGGGAGACATAAAAGTCAGGAGCAAAAAGAGAAACGGAGGAGGAAGGTAGGTATGAGGGAGGGGGGCAAGAGGGGAGAATGGGTAAGGGAAGGTCGGTATCGGTTGACATCTTCCTGATTATCACCACTTTTAAAACGTTAAAAAAGGAGTCCCATTGGCTAAATGATAGCTATACAAATCCTGGGAGTTATGTAAAACACTCAATGCAACCCAAATATGAATGTAGGCATCTTGCATAGCATTTTCCTTGGCCATGGAAAGTTCCATTGGGGAAATAAAGTCCACAAATAATGACCTCATGTGAGAACAACTACTGCATGGTTTCCACATCCGCAACACTGGCCAGGGACCAAAAGTACATTATAATTATGGTGAAGTGTACTGGGGCAGCTGTACCAGTGGGTAATGATCTTAAAGCTAGTTTTTAAGCATCTAGATAAAAATAGAAGAAAGAAAACCTAAAAATGAAAATAAATGCAGCCATCACATCTAAGAATTTGTAAGCTTCAATATAATACATGTTTCCTTTTGGGTTTAATACTGCTTTACGCAATTCATTTTCCTCTATTAGTAATGCATTTTCCTATACATATACTGTAAATCAGCATTATCTTCTCTGTTCAATAGGTAGGAACCTGACCTGGTAAAAAAGAAAAGGTGTGCCAGAAAGCAGTACTACTGGACCAAGCAGCAACAGAGAGCTCTTCCTAACCGGTAGAATGGTATGCACCAAAAGAAAATGAGCAAATGTTACAAATCCATTGGTAGGTCAAATAGTAATCATTTATGTATTTAAAGCAAGTATTTAGCTGTTTGCCAGGTGTTCCACTTTAAAGCAGAGTTAATATTGTGTTTGAAATAGGCAGCATGCATACCCGTTAAAATCTATATACTGACAGTCTTTGCTGTACAACATTTTACTGCCTTAAAAAAAAAACAAACAAAGGCATATCAAGTCTTACAATAAAATCAGATAACATGATTTGGGACAGAGCACTGCAGCAGTCCATCCTTAGAAGCATTCCCAAAATGGTCACTGATAGGCTGTGCTTGATGTTATCTCCGCAGTAATTTGCTGAATAATTGGAATTCAAGTAGCCTTTTCCCCCCTCTATCGAGTGGCTAAACAATGCTAATTATTTAATCGAATCAGTTTGAAAGCAGCACACACTCTAATTTGCATCTATCTGTGCTCTTTTTATTGGCGCAGGAATTAGTAAGAATGTCACATGGACGACACTTTATTGTTCCACACTTATGTATAACTGACTGGCAGTATGTGCAAATTCCCTGTGTTTTCTTTATTTATCAGCAAAGAACAGCTAATCTCTCTTGCTTATGACAAAGATGGTACTTAGAAATGCAAGCCGCGTCTCCCTCCACATTGTCTGTTTTCTAGGCTACAGACTATATTTTTGGTTTTACACCATTCAACTCCTATTTTAATTCAATAGAGAAATTATGTTTTGAAATTAGAATATCGTCGGTACTGGCAGATTGCCATTGTCCTTGTATCTGTTTGCCCAACACTGTCCCTTATGCCCTGCCTGTTTCTTTTCCACATAGCCCTTCACTGGCACGCAGTAGAATAATTAACCGTTACGACATCTAGAGAGGAACTGCTGCTTCAATTACACTAATAAGAGTCCACAAACCAGAGAGCTCTGTGCTAAAAGTTGACGAGCAAATGAAAAGACATGTCAGAATTCTAATATATTCTATTTGTATCTTCTGTTTTCTAAAGCTCACTATTGCGTATGCTGCGTTATCCGCTACAACAGAGCAGAAAGGAAAGATGTGATAAAAATATGGCCTAATAAAATCAATATATGCAAGCTGTAAAATCAGCGGCTGAAGCATAGAGAAACATGTCACAGTGAACAATTGTGCCTTTGCCTTTGTATTTCATATTAATGTGCTCCACTCCTGAGTTTATGTTCAAAATGCAAGAAAGGGGGAAAAAACGTTGCAAATAATGGGAAGGTCTTACACGGCTGGCATATAAAAATGCCAACATTCTAATTCAAAAAGAAAGGGCAAATAGAAAAAAGTTTTGGCTGCCATGACGCACCTGTAATCGTTTTATCAACATGGTAACATTCCTCTGAAGGCGATAAAAACAAAGTCGCGGATATTAGGCGTACAACTGCAACTAAACCTTCTTTGAGAAGTTAAAATGCATTACCTGTCTCAAGCCATTGTTAAAGAAAAAATAATCATGAAGCAGTTTTAGCAATTAAGTCCTAAACCCAGGAAATAAATTGCTCTTCCTTCCTTCTAGAGTAAATAAATTGCTTCTTGGGAGATAATTTTATAGTGCTTCTGAATTTAGACTATTTAATTAATAGTACATTATTTCCCACTAACATAGTCATTTCTCAAAATATAAGAGATCTATTAATATGGGAAAGGCATTTTTATTGTCCTTTTGTGAATGCGGTAAACACAAGGGGAAGGTCTCGCTTCTCCCTTATAATCATGTCATTATGTACAGCATACCCAATTGTGTTGTGTTTGTTTGGCTGATACAAGGCTCATCTGTAAATGATTTACACACTGACTGAGTTATTGCTAGCCAATGATTATTTAATGCCTCTCAGTGGAATTAACATGACAAGTCTTCATGCATGAAAAAGGCTGTGTAATCCTTACTGGTCTCTTCTCTTTGCAGCTCGTTACTAAAAATATAATGTAGTGAGAAGCAGGTAGGAAAAAAGCTTTTTTTTGGCAACAGGTATATTGCTTCATTGGAGTTTGAAAATTGTAGCTCAACATGGCAACAAATAGGGTGAAAATATTTTACCGGCATCTCTTGAAATCCAGGGGGTACAGTGAAGGCAATGGATATATGGCTATTTTATAACCAGAATAAAGGCAAGCACTACTAAGGCAAGCCATAGCTGATTACATTTTTCTTTCTTCCACCAAGGGTGGAGGGAAGGAAAATTGCTAGATTCCCCCATCAATACAGTCAGTGTTGATGGTGAAATCCCTGCCACAGTACTATTGCGTTCTGCCAGCAGGGGGCTTTCCCGGCTGGCAGAACACAATGACTATTGCTAGTGGCTACAGCTGCCAGCAGTAATTGCATGTAAAAAGTTTGACACTAAGAGTTCTTAGATACAGATTTCCAGCAGGTAGCACCTTTAAGCTGGCCATACATGGACCGAATCTTGGCAGGTTCAGCAGGGACTGGCTAAGATTTGATCCATATATGGGCAGGCTGGTTGTACCCAAGTCAATCCATCGATCAACCTCGGTACGACCAGCCTGCCAATAGATGGATCAAATTTCAGCCAGTCCCTGCTGAACCTGCCAAGATTCGATCCATCTATGGCCAGCTTAAAGGTGCTGCCAGCTGGGAATCTGTAACTCAGAGTTCTTTATCTTGGTACAAGCTCAGATCCTAAACTGCAGGCAAGCCTTTTAGGACACACCATAAGGCACGTCTTGAATAATAACGCTTCTGATAAAAAAAAATGGGTGGGAAATGGTTCCTACACTAGTTACCAGTGCTGTTATCAGTTTCTTTCAATTAAATTTGACTGCTGGAATATAAATGTTTAAAGCAGCTAGTACCAGCATTGTTCATGAACTGCCAAGTTATACTGTGGCCATGTAAGTAGAGCCAGATATTGGTATTCAGTTACTTAGGGATCAATTCACCCCTTTTAATGACCAATTTATTTTTTAAGCTTAGGTGCCTAGACCAAGTTTAGCAGCATCAGTATGCATCAATTAACAGCTGCACATTCCTAGTTCTCCACTGCAAGGTTAATTAACATTCAAGGGGCATTTCAAGCCACGCTTTAAAAAGTGTACAGGACAAAAAGGGTGCCAAATGAAAAATCCCTAGGAGTCCAAAGTCTTCAACCATTTGCAACAAGCAGGGCAAAAGGGAGGGTGGGGGGGGGGCACACATTCCCCCTTCATCAGGACTAGGAGAATTGTCAAAATGTTAAATTGACTCAAAAGTACTCCTAAGCAGACCGATTTGCAGGCAGAGGATGTTACAAACAACAGTCAGTGTTGGTGTTCACAGTGTATGTCCCTTTCCACTTCTACTGTGGTTGTTATAGGCAGTTGAACAATAAATACTTTAGACTCCTAAGGATTTTTCATTAGTTGCTTTATTTGACATATTACACTTGGGTTTCCCAACTTAGGTGAATGCCCTCTGATGGGGGTCCCTGTCTTTGTGGAGAGCTGCCAAATACAGATCAATTGGGCTCAAGTAATGACCTTGTCTGTATTTTGATGACCTGTGAAAATCCATCTCCATTGCCCTTCTACTACTACCTCTTGGATTTTCAGTCATCTGACTGTTGTTCTCAAATCTCATTGGGCTGGTTTGTTATACACTGCTCAAAAGAAATGAACACCTTTCAGAGTATAGCATCAAGTCAATTAAACTCCTGGGATATTGATCTGGTCAGTTAGGTAGCAGAGGGGTTTTTTAATCAGTTTCAGTTGCTTTGGTGTTAATGAAATTAGATGGGCAACAATGTGATGACCCCCAAAACAGGAATGGTTTTACAGGTGGAGGCCACTGACATTTTGTTCCCTACTCATCTTTTCTGACTGTTTTTCACTAGTTTTGCATTTGGCTGAGGTCAGTGTCACTACAGTGGTTGCACAGACAGTCCAGTGCCTCCAAGATGGAACATCAATATGTGCCATTGCCATAAGGTTTGTTGTGTCTCCCAGCACAGTCTCAAGAGTATAGAGGAGATTCCAGGAGACAGGCAGTTACTCTAGGAGAGCTGGGCAGGGCCATAGAAGGTCCTTAACCCATCATCAAGACCAGTATCTGCTCTTTTGTGCAAAGAGGAACAGGATGAGCACTGCCAGAGCCCTACAAAATGACTTCCAGCAAGCTACTGGTGTGAATGTCTCTGACCAAACAATCAGAAACAGACTTTATGAGGGTGGCCTGAGAGCCTTATGTCCTCTAGTAGGTCCTGTGCTTGGCACCATAGAGCGCAATTGGCATTTGCCACTGAACACCAGAATTGGCAGGTCCACTACTGATGCCCTGTGCTTTTTACAAATGAGAGCAGGTTCACTCTGAGCACATGTGACAGGCATGAAAGGATCTGGAGAAGCCGTGGAGAATGTTATGCTGCCTGTAACATCGTTCAACATCACTGTTTTAGAGGTGGGTGAGTAATGGTCTGGGGAGGCATATCCATGGAGGGACACACAAAACTCTACAGGCTAAACAATAGCACCATGACTGCCTTTAGATATCAGGATGAAATCCTTGGACCCATTGTCAGACCCTACGCTGGCGCAGTGGATCCTGGTTTCCTCCTCGTGCACAACAATGCCCGGCCTCATGGAGAGTGTATGCAGGCAGTTCATGGAGGATGAAGGAATTGATACCATTGAATGGTCCCCACGCTCGCCTGACCTAAATCCAGTAGAACACCTCTGATTTATTATGTTTCGGCTCATCCAAAGCCACCAGGTTGCACCTTAGACTGTCCAGGAGCTCAGTGATGCCCTAGTCCAGATCTGGGAGGAAATACCCCAGGAAACCATCCATCGTCTCATTAGGAGCATGTTCCGACATTGCCAGGCATGCATACAAGTACGTGGGGGCCATACAAATTACCAAAGTACCATTTTGAGTTGCTGCAATGAAATTTCAGCAAAATGGACTAGCCTGCTGCATAATCTTTTCACTTTGTTTTTCAGGGTGTCTTTGAATTCAGTCTTCTGTAGGTTGAAAATGTATTTTCCATCAAAAGATGGGGCATCCTTATGTTCCTAACACATTACCCAGTCCATATCAGTGAAGGTATCCAGCATGGCATTTTTCCCCATTGAGATCTAATGTGTTTTTAAAGTGTTCCTTTAATTTTCCTTTTAAAAACATTTACTAAGTGACCTAGTTCTACTCTGGTATGCTAAATGCATAGTGGTCTTTTGACAAAGTTGAAGTCAACTCCATCTTTGGACCTTCTGCTTGCCCTTCCTCCTGGATGCTTCATCTACAAGCCAACACCACATGCTCACAAGACTCCTCTACCAATGTCTGCCCTCAGGTTACTATAGTTCAATTGATGTGTGAGAGACATCATTCTAGAAGAGAATGTCACATCTCGTCATTTCTGCTATGCCAGGAACACTGCACAACTGCAGATGTGTAGTCCACTGCATACACTAATTCTGACACTTGCATGTTAAATAACCTTGAGGGTCATTTGCAGCTTAACAAAGCAGGGATCTTGGATGGAAATGCACTGCATGGCACAATAAATGTCCTATCACTCAAAAAGAACAGAGAGGAAACTAAATATTAACATAGAATAATAGCTGTAATAATGCACTTATAAATAATGACATAATGGAAGTCACCTGATGGACAGTAGTAGAAGAACTGATTGGTCATGCCGTAAGTCACAAGACATTGAAATATATATGAAAGTAAATCAAAACTTAAACAAGCATTAGTCTTTTCCGCAAACAATAAGGTAGACTGTCAGAGGATGTACATTTGTTTGCAGGTGGGGGTCTATATGTTTGAGAAAGTCAAATGCAGTGCAGCTCTTGGGTACTTGAGAGAAAGCCATGACCATTTGATAAACCTGGTATAAACAAACAGATCTTTTAAAAGAAGCTAACAGTTAGTAAGAATACTTGACACTTCATACTGTAGTACTGCTGTACCTTCAGGAAACAAACATTTGTTGGCAATCAACAAGATTTAATTTTGCATTGTCTTTTATTGAAGTATGATGCTAAATGTACACTACACAATTACTGTATGTGACATCATTATGTGCATACTGTTAGCATTATGTTGGCAGACATAGTTACATGAGAGCAGTAGGAGGCTGCAGTGAAAGTCACACAGGAAAGGAAACAAGAAGAGAGGCTAGAGAGAACCAGAAAAATAATCACACAGGAAAGAGCAACTGGAAAGAGACTGCAGAAAAACAATCAAAGTGGAGAAGGAAATGGGGAGAGAGGCTGAAGAGAAACATCCATACCGGAGAGGGGTGAGAGACTGCAGAGAAACATCTAAATTGGAGAATTGAAAGAGGCTTCAGAGAAATATTCATAGTGGACAGGGGTGAGAGACTGCAGAGAAACTTCCATGCTGGAGGGGGTGAGAGGCTTCATAGAAACATCCATACTAGAGGGGGTGAGAGGCTTCAAAGAAACATCCATACTGGAGAGGAGGGAGAGAGGCTGCAGAGAAACATCCATACTGGAGAGAGGAGAGAGACTGCAGAGAAACATCCATACTGGAGAGGGGAGAGAGACTACAGAGAAACATCCATACTGGAGAGGGGAGAGAGACTGCAGAGAAACATCCATACTGGAGAGGGGAGAGAGACTACAGAGAAACATCCATACTGGAGAGGGGAGAGAGGTTGCAGAGAAACATCTAAACTGGAGAGGGGAGAGAGGCTGCAGTAAAATATCCATACTGGAGAGGAGGGAGAGAGGCTGCAGAGAAACATCCACACTGGAGAGGGGAGAGAAACTGCAGAGAAACATCCATATGGGAGAGGGGAGAGAGGCTGCAGAGAAACATCCATACTGGAGAGGGGAGAGAGACTACAGAGAAACATCCATACTGGAGAGGGGAGAGAGGTTGCAGAGAAACATCTAAACTGGAGAGGGGAGAGAGGCTGCAGTAAAATATCCATACTGGAGAGGAGGGAGAGAGGCTGCAGAGAAACATCCACACTGGAGAGGGGAGAGAAACTGCAGAGAAACATCTATATGGGAGAGGGGAGAGAGGCTGCAGAGAAACATCTAAACTGGAGAGGAGTGAGAGACTGCAGAGATACATCCATACTGGAGAGAGGTGAGAGGCTGTAGAGAAACATCCACACTGGAGATGGGAGAGAGACTGCAGAGAAACATCCATACGGGAGAGGGGAGAGAGGCTGCAGAGAAACATCCATACTGGAGAGGAGTGAGAGACTGCAGAGATACATCCATACTGGAGAGAGGTGAGAGGCTGTAGAGAAACATCCACACTGGAGATGGGAGAGAGACTGCAGAGAAACATCCATACGGGAGAGGGGAGAGAGACTGCAGAGAAACATCCATATGGGAGAGGGGAGAGAGGCTGCAGAGAAACATCGAAACTGGAGAGGGGAGAGAGGCTGCAGAGAAACTTCCATACTGGAGGGGGTGAGAGGCTTCATAGAAACATCCATACTAGAGGGGGTGAGAGGATTCAGAGAAACATCCATACTGGAGAGGAGGGAGAGAGAATGCAGAGAAACATCCATACTAGAGAGAGGAGAGAGACTACATAGAAACATCCATACTGGAGAGGGGAGAGAGGCTGCAGAGAAACATCTAAACTGGAGAGGGGAGAGAGGCTGCAGTAAAATATCCATACTGGAGAGGGGGGAGAGAGACTGCAGAGAAACATCCACACTGGAGAGGGGAGAGAGACTGCAGTAAAATATCCATACTGGAGAGGGGGGAGAGAGACTGCAGAGAAACATCCACACTGGAGAGGGGAGAGAGACTGCAGAGAAACATCCATATGGGAGAGGGGAGAGAGGCTGCAGAGAAACATCTAATCTGGAGAGGGGAGAGAGGCTGCAGAGAAACATCCATACTGGAGAGGAGTCAGAGACTGCAGAGATACATCCATACTGGAGAGGGGCAAGAGGCTATAGAGAAACATCCACACTGGAGATGGGAGAGAGACTGCAGAGAAACATCCATACGGCAGAGGGGAGAGAGGCTGCAGAGAAACATCCATATGGGAGAGGGGAGAGAGGCTGCAGAGAAACATCCATATGGGAGAGGGGAGAGAGGCTGAAGAGAAACATCTAAACTGGAGAGGGGAGAGAGGCTGCAGAATAACATCCATATTGGAGAGGAGGGAGAGAGGCTGCAGAGAAACATCCATATGGGAGAGGGGAGAGAGACTGCAGAGAAACATCTAAACTGGAGAGGGGAGAGAGAGTGCAGAGAAACATCCATACTGGAGAGGAGGGAGAGAGGCTGCAGAGAAACATCCATACTGGAGAGGGGAGAGAGAGTGCAGAGAAACATCTAAACTGGAGAGGGGAGAGAGGCTGCAGAGAAACATCCATACCGGAGAGGGGAGAGAGACTGTAGAGAAATATCTAAACTGGAGTGGGGAGAGAGACTACAGAGAAACATCCATACTGGAGAGGAGCAAGAGACTGCAGAGATACATCCATACCAGAGAGGGGCGAGAGGCTGTAGAGAAACATCCATATGGGAGAGGGGAGAGAGGCTGCAGAGAAACATTTATATGGGAGAGGGGAGAGAGGCTGCAGAGAAACATCCATACTGTAGAGGGGAGAGAGACTGCAGAGAAGCATCCATACTGTAGAGGGGAGAGAGACTGCAGAGAAACATTCATACTGGAGAGGGGAGAGACTGCAGAGAAGCATCCATACTGTAGAGGGGGGAGAGACTGCAGAGAAACATCCATACTGGAGAGGGGAGAGAGACTGCAGAGAAACATCCATACTGGAGAGGGGCGAGAGACTGCAGAGAAACATCCATACTGGAGAGGGGTGAGAGGCTGCAGAGAAACATCCATACTGGAGAGAGGTGAGAGGCTGCAGAGAAACATCCATACTTGAGAGGGGAGAGAGACTGCAGAGAAGCATCCACACTGGAGAGGGGAGAGAGAGTGCAGAGAAACATCTAAACTGGAGAGGGGAGAGAGGCTGCAGAGAAACATCCATACTGGAGAGGAGCAAGAGACTGCAGAGATACATCCATACCAGAGAGGGGCGAGAGGCTGTAGAGAAACATCCATACTGGAGAGGAGGGAGAGAGACTGCAGAGATACATCCATACCAGAGAGGGGCGAGAGGCTGTAGAGAAACATCCATACTGGAGAGGAGGGAGAGAGACTGCAGAGATACATCCATACCAGAGAGGGGCGAGAGGCTGTAGAGAAACATCCATATGGGAGAGGGGAGAGAGGCTGCAGAGAAACATTTATATGGGAGAGGGGAGAGAGGCTGCAGAGAAACATCCATACTGTAGAGGGGAGAGAGACTGCAGAGAAGCATCCATACTGTAGAGGGGAGAGAGACTGCAGAGAAACATTCATACTGGAGAGGGGAGAGACTGCAGAGAAGCATCCATACTGTAGAGGGGAGAGAGACTGCAGAGAAGCATCCATACTGTAGAGGGGAGAGAGACTGCAGAGAAACATTCATACCGGAGAGGGGAGAGACTGCAGAGAAGCATCCATACTGTAGAGGGGAGAGAGGCTGCAGAGAAACATCCATACTGGAGAGGAGCGAGAGACTGCAGAGAAACATCCATACTGGAGATGGGAGAGAGACTGCAGAGAAACATCCATACTGGAGAGAGGTGAGAGGCTGCAGAGAAACATCCATACTGGAGATAGGTGAGAGGCTGCAGAAAAACATCCATATTGGAGAGAGATGAGAGGCTGCAGAGAAACATCCATACTGGAGAGAGGTGAGAGGCTGCAGAAAAACATCCATATTGGAGAGAGATGAGAGGCTGCAGAGAAACATCCATACTGGAGAGGGGAGAGAGGCTGCAGAGAAACATCTATACTGGAGAGGGGCGAGAGGCTGCAGAGAAACATGCATACTGGAGAGAGGTGAGAGGCTGCAGAGGAATATCCATACTGGAGAGAGGTGAGAGGCTGTAGAGAAACATTCATACTGGAGAGAGGTGAGAGACTGCAGAGAAACAGTTAAATTAGAGAAGGAGGAAGAAGAAGCTGCAGAAAATCAACCAAGCAGGAGAGTGGAATGGGAACAGAGGCTGCAGAAAAACTGCCGCACGCAGTACGAGAGGGCAGGAGGTTGGAGGCTCAAGAAAAATAGGGACACAATAGAGAAGTCTGTTGTTTACTTTACTCAACAGCTCAAGCTAAAATGTACACACACAAGTGAATTAGTGAGAGCTGTGACTGATTACCATATAAACAGCTCATTCCGAAGTTTCAATCCAACAAACCACAGCTTTAAAGCAAGAGGTACATTTAGCAAACTCATATGGTTCTATCAATGTTTTTTTAATAAAATGCTAGTGCTGATTTAAACATATATCAAACAACAGTTAGAAAATGTATACAACCTGAAAACAAACAACTACATTAAAACAGACCAAAACCATCATAGTTTCCTTTTCATTTAGATATAAGGTAAAATATACTGTATACGATTTCCCTACAAAGAACAAAAATCGGATGTAACATTTAAAAATGTGAAATCTAAGTATATATATTACATTACACAACAATGCGGCTGCTAGGTGTGCTGCATTATAGTAAGCCACAGGGTGTCCTGACAGAAGTACGGGTGACTTCTCGTCTGCTGCAGGATATAAGGAAATCTTCTCGCCCTTTAAAAGAAGCCTTGTATTTTTATGAATGAATGCAAGGCTTTCTCTGGCTGGCTGAGCTGGAGATTGTGAGGACATCTGCCCACCTTGCCCCCTCTGCTAATAAGAGGAAGTTTTGTATTCATTAATAAAAGGTTTCTACTGAATGAAGGAGAAGCACTAAGCCTGACTCTCGTTATGCTCGACAGCAGACGGGAAGTTGCCAATACTGCTTCCAGAGCACGGCACCACTTACTGTATGTAGCTAATGCTACCACAGTCTATTACAGAACACCCAATGGCCCCATCATTCTGGAAATAGTTCATTTGGGTCAACTTGGCCCAAACAACTATTTAAACTGAATAAAATATGGAGTTGTATTTTAAAGAAATGTTTAACCAACTGTATCAAAGAGTGGTTTAAATCTGGAGTTACTGAGTACTGCTAATGTATGTTGATTTCTAGCATATATACTTAAACCATCAGTTTCAAAGGGTTCTTCTATATAACAATAGTTGACAAAGCATTATAAAGCATTAAGCGCTGTTCAAAAGATCCATTATTTTCTAACACATAAATATACTGGAGTTACTACTAGCTGTCCTTCAAAATCAAGAACCTGAAGGCCATTGGAAAAAAAAATCTGTCCTTGATAAGCACAATATCTGTAGAGGCTACATCAGTGTCATATGAATTCTTTTGGGTTCAAGGTTATAAGTACTTGTTTTGTAAATCAGAAGCCCACCATGAATCCTGGAATGACAATGCTACATCACATTTTAAAGCTATGTATTACACATAACAAAAATGACATTACTGTTAGGGTTAGCTCGGTTGCATCCTTCACTATTGAGTTAATGAAATGCTTCAGTACTGTACGTATACCCATGGTTGTTTTTATGTATTTATGTTTATCACTAAACAATAATAAAGACATTAAATCTGGTATATTTCAATTGCAGCATATTAATATTTAATTTGTACCCCTTGCAGCCTGCAGCTGAAAGAATATGCATTTTCTGAAATTCACATACAACCATTGTACACAAATTAAATCTAAATAATTCCAAAGAGAGACAACCCCCTTCCCTCTCAGCAGACTCAGGGTCTTAATTAGTCGATTTAGAGTGGCTGTTACAAAGCACGCAGACAATAATGAGCATGTTTTGAAAACTCAGTGTCATGATATAGCCGGTTTAAACGTTTTATTTTGTAAAATAACATATGTATTGATTTTGTTTTAAGTTGTAGGACATGTCATGAGAAAATACGGAGTCTCCCATTATTGCCCAATTTGAAAATCTGGCTCTCATGCTGACCCTCTGGTTTCAATGCTTTCTGAATCACCAAGAAGAAGTATCCTGGGAGTTTTAAATGGATACATGCTTGTGCTGGGACATTGACTTAGAAAATGTGAACCTAGAGAAAGTCAGGAAACTAGCATTTTCAGAAGATTGGTAATGAAAGAATACTTTTTTTTTCAGTGCAGGTTTCCTACTAAGTCATTTCACAAAATCTTAAGCAACTCCTAGAGCTATAGAGAAACTGATTTAATAGGCTCTGTATTTACAATGCTCTGGAGAAAAATGCATTTTCTATATTATCTGCTATTTTAGGTTTAAGACAAATGTATAGTGTTTTATATTGTTTATTTATTTATTTTTTTATTTATTAGGTATAGGACTAGAAAATAAATGAAAACAAATCATTAAACATTTTTAAATATGTTTTTAATAAAAATTTGAAAATCTGCACTAGGGACAAAACTTACAGTTAGCATGAAGTGCTCTTTGTGCAGATGCCTCTTCTGCTAGCTGAAAATTTCTTCCATCGATGCCCCTCTACCCACCCTCATAAACTTCCTATGTCACAGCGGTTAATAGAACTGTAGGGGCTGTCTCAAGCTCTCAAAATGCCTGCCCTTTCCACCCAGCTTCTCCATTCATAGAAACCAGTACTACTTATATGGAAAGCGTTCTACTAACGGAGGAGATGGACCTTTCAATCAATCAACCCATTCGTAGATTGCTTTCCATTCATAGAAACTGTAGCACCAGTGTCTATTGGTGGTGTATCTGGGTGGATGGGCATAGTCGGGCACTCTTAATGAAAGGCTGTGACAGTTCCCATAGTTCTATCAACCCCTGATGCAATGGAAGATTACAGGAGGGATGGGGGGCATCAATGGAGGAGGATTTCAGCTAACAGGCATCTGCACAAAGGACACTTCCTACTGGCTATACATTATGTCACTTATGGTTATTTTTGTGTTTTTTTTATTTTGAGTACATTTAGGCTTTAATATTTTTGCAAGTGGTAATTTCATGACTAAATTTGCAGCTAGCAGGTGTTGCTCTAGGCCCCTTTTCACATACAGACCTATCTATACCCAATACTTTACTGAAAAAAGATTCTTGCATGTAGAGCTTTATCATTAAAGCGGTTTTAAAGTCAAAATGTTTTTTACCTTAAAGTGGAATGATAGGCAAAAATTTTCATTTCAATTTGGATACAGCAAGGGAAGGTTATAACTCGGCATGTTTTTTTAGCCATCTGTGTCCCATTGCAGAGATTTCCCTTCACTTCCTGTCCCATAGCCCAACAGGAAGTGAGAGGAAATTCCTGAAAATTAATTGAATTCCTTGGGAACCTCCAGGTCAGCAGAACTAGTAACACCATTTGAAGATTTCCCTGCTATTATTTTTCTGGGGACATTCCAATATTTGGGATTTTCTTTTACTTTCAATATGATAATGGTAAACAGGACAAATAGAGAGGGTGAATCTCTCTAATGGGGGCACAGACAGCAATAAGAATTGACAGGCATTTTAATCCCTCTCCTCTCTACCCAAAACTTAAAAAACATTTTGCCTTTAGTTATATTTAATACATTCCCTGCATTAAGGTAAAATGCACCTCATTATCTGTCCTACCCACCCCATCCCTAAACATTTACCTGACTCCTGTCGCTGTTCCAGCACTATCTTGGCTGCAGCAACACTCCCCCCACATCTAGAGACACTGAGGGCAATCTGAGCCAAACTCCTGTGACGAGGGAGCAGGGACAAGACTTACTGGTGCTGTATGTGTAGATGGATGCACACAGCCCGGCTCAGGTACCTTGCTGCAGAAGCATATGGTGGAGAACACAGCGCCAGCGAGGGACTTCCAGAAGGGTAGGTAAGAGGCCTTTCTGTGGAATGTCACTGCACAGAGTAGGCAAGTATAACCCCCTTTTTTAACCAGAAGAACAAAACCTTTAGTTCACTTTAAATCAGACTGACTAGACCTTGTTGTAGACTTCATTGCTGAAGTATAAAAGCCTGGTCCAGAATCTAGCACAACCTGTGGCTGGAAAATAAGGAATGCCAATGCATACATAGTTGTCTCCCCAACTATAAGCAATATTTTTAATTTTTTTTATTTATGTATTACAGGTATTTATATAGAGCCTACTATTTGCAAGGCACTTTACATATTGTACATTCACATCATTCTCTGTCCTCAAGGTCCCTATCCCACATGCATACATATACATACTAGGGTCAACTTAGACATGATCCAATAGAGCCTTGCCTGAATTATTAAATCATGTATTATATGTACCTGACTTGTATGGTGTCTTTCTATATCTGTCTATATACTGTAAGTAAAAACCCTGTGGATTGTTGATCCAGGTAGTATCTATGCAAAAACCCTGTGGATTGTTGATCCAGGTAGTATCTATGCAAAAACCCTGTGGATTGTTGATCCAGGTAGTATCTATGCAGGTTTTTAATACATGTATTTTGCTCTTTTGGCTGAACTCCATGATCAATTGTCTTTTTTTCATACTGAGTACCTATATAACTATTACCAAAGTTCAGGCTTAATTGCAAAGTGAGAGCTTCCAGCAAACACAAAGGGTGCTGGCATCGTTATCATAAATCAAATTAGCTATGTTTTTCAGTTGATAAATATTTCACTGAAGCAGAAACCAAACAATGCAGTTTTCTATAGTCTTACCTAGCAGTATTATAATGCAGAGGAGAATGGCAATCAATGCTCCTGTACTCAAACCCGTGGGGTGGCTTAGCGCTTCAGCTGTACAAGACTGCATGTTACCCTTGTGGTCGCAGGCACACACACGGATGGTCAGAGTACCAGTGCTAATCTGCACAGGGAACCCATAATCAGAAATGACCACTGGTAAGAGGTATGTATTCATCTCATGGCGACTATATCCATTTCTTCTAGTGTATATGCTGGCTGTGTTATCTGCAATCAGAGTACATAACGTTATAATCACTTTCATAGCAGACCCAACAATCACAAAGCATTTAATTCGGGCACACTAACCTCCATTATCTTTGACAGTAAAGTTGGTATCTGCTGATGAATAAGAAAACCGAAGTCCACTGTATGAATCATCCTTATCCACTGCACTCACAGTATGTATTATCTGTAATAAATATATTCAGCAAGGTCAAATAATAGCTCAATCAAAAACATTTTCCTTTATACCAAAATAAAAGAAAACATATTGCATAACATACAGTATATTGTGTTAAATTATGTGCAACTAGAATGCAAAATATGCCTTTTTTCAATAAATATAACCTCCCAGAGTAGTTATTTAGGGGAGGTGTGAAAATTCATCATATCCAGTATGCATGCAAATGAGCAGTTTCTAATTTATATCTAAACTTCGGGTAGATATAATGCAACTCTGCAGTCATTAATATGTCGTTGAAGGTATGTTGTTTTTTTTAATACAAGCTGTTTAAGTACCTGGAATCAGCATCCTAAAGTCTCTGTACAGCTGAGAGGGGAAGGGAGACGCAGCACAAGCAGCCAATCAGGTGTGCAGCACTACAAGTAGCTTGTTGATAGCTTGTGACACCAGAGGTAGGCTCAGCAGCGTGCTGCTTCTCTTTTCACTGTCCAGTCACAGGATTGGGGCAGAAAGGGGACCTATAAGTGAAAGTAGAACTCCTGCAGCAAAACAACCAGGTCTCCTTCCAGACAGGACTATGCTGTGTGGCAAAACTGTGTAATTCTCAGAACTGGATGATCAGAAATTCAATTTCAAATCGTTTAGCAGGTTTAACAGCTTCCATATATCAATATAAGCTGTGTATATGTCGGTTTGCCTGTTGAACTTTAGAATTATTATTTCATTTGAAACATTAGGCCAGACAAGCTAACAAAGTAGTAATAAAAATAATGACTGATAGAAGCTAGATCTTTCGCTAAAAACATCTGCCTGGATTGACTGATAATGAATGCTTATCCATATCATGGGGGAAGTAAGGAGAGCAGACGGGCATCTGGGCTTTCGCTTTTCTAGGGGAAAGCCTTGATTGACTGGGGAAATGCTGTTCCTTGATTTTACAAATGCAGGCCAAGGTCTGTTTGCAATGGCTGGGGAATGTAGTGAAATATGTTTGTTTCTCGATCTGAATGTAAGAAGCTGGATAGGCAAACACCATTTATATCTTTGAGTACTTCTAACATGAAATGTACTATTGAGTACTTCCTGGTTACTTGAGTGCTAATCTGCAGGATGAAGTTTCCATCTGGTTAGACTGAAATCCAAACATAAAACATACTTCAGTACTTGAAGTAGCTGCTTATCTGGTAACAAACCAATTATAATAATTAAAAGGCCCAGATGTCAGGCTTTGCAAAATCTTGGATATCAGTACTTCATGTATAGACCATAAGTACATTAACCCCTTGAAGACCTTAGGCACAGAAGCTAAGAAAAATCAAGGGTATATCTCCTATGCCCTGCGCCTCTTCTTCTGCTGCCTCTCACCCGCTTAAAATTGCTAAGAATAACATACAGTACTTGTCTGTTATTACACTTCTCTGCTGTGGGAGTGAGGGAAAGTGAATAGATGTTGTATTGGACAGGGGGACAGCAAAACTATACTCAAGGCAGATATAAAAGATGCAAATTAATGCAGATTTATATGTATTATTAGATTACTAAATGTATTTTTTAATGCAAGCATTGTATCTAATTTTGACCTGGTATCAACCTTTTGCAGCTTGGTATAGCAGAAGTAAAGCTTGCGATAGATTGAATGAAATTCAGCCAGTTCAGTAGGGTCTGGTCAAGATTCAATACATGTATGGGCAGGTTGATTGTACCCAAGTCGATCCATCGATCAACTTGGGTACAACCAGCCTGTCGTTTTTTTTCCACATGCAAATACTGCCAGCGGCTATAGCTAATCATTGTGTTCTGCCAGCCGGGAAGGTTCCCCATGAATTCACCGACCCCCCCCCCCCCCAGACAGAACACAAAAGTGCTGTAAGAGGCATTCCCCCATCAACACTGACTGTGTTGATGGTGGAATTCAGCAACTTTAATTTCTTTCTAAGGAAAGAAAGATGAATCGTCTGTGGGCTTCCTGAAGCTGGCCACACACAGTTAGCATCTCGGCCAGTTCAGCAGGATCGCTCAAAATTCAATCCATGTACGGACACGCTGATTGTACCCAATCCCCTGATCAACTTGGGTACAACCAGCATGTCAGATTTTTTGGATGCTGTCTCGGTGTGCCCCGTGCCCCCACCCCCCCCTGTGCCTGCTGTCCCTCTCCTGTCCCTTCACCCTTCCCTCCCCCCTTGCAGATTCCTCACATCCTGTCATAGCCTACTTCAAAAGGCTGTGCAGGATGGGAGGAAGCAGCCCCTGTGGTGCGGGTCGCACCTCTCCCGGCAATGTCACCGGAGAGTTGCGACCTCCCGCCAGGAGACCCCCGGCACAGGCCGCCGGGATGTCTCAGCGCGTCCCCCCCGGTGGGCACAGCGCAGGCACGAGGCTTCCCACACTCTGCGCTCGCCTGAGACAAAGGCCGCGCTCACGAATTCGCAGCCCGAGTCAGGGGGGCGTGCCTCGTTGCCCCGGCAACGCAGCGCTGGGCCGGATGTTGCCAGGGCAAGCGGGAAGCATCCTGCTCCAGCTTTAAAAAGGCTGGAGCTGGACCCAGCCTGTGCTTTTTCTTCCCGCTGGTCCCTGGAGCTGCTGCCAGGAGGTCTGGAGCTGCTGCCAGGAGGTCTGGGCTGTGGCCAGACTCCCGCAGCCATCCCCGCTGAGCACCCTGCCGATCCCTGTGCCCAGAAATACTCTGCTGTCGCTTGTGCCCAGAAATACTCTGCTGTCGCTGGTGCCTAGAAATACTCTGCTGTCGCTGTGTGCCCAAAAATACTCTGCCACCGCTGTGGGCCCAGAAATAATCTGCTGCCGATCCCTGTGCCCAGAAATACTCGGCTGGAAGTACTCGCTGTGTGTCCAGAAATATTCTGTTGGATTACCCGCTGTGTGACAAGGAGTATCGTTGCCTGCTGCCGGCTGTGTGTGCCAGAGGTGACCCCTGCCAGAACTGTGAGTGTGCATACCCCCCCTGTTTGGCCTGCCTAGACTATCCGTGAATCCCCCTGTTTGCCCTGCCTGGACTATCCGTGAATACTCCCCCGTTTGCCCTGCCTGGACTATCCATGAAGAATAAGCACAAGTCAGTTGTGTTCATGTACTAATGAGAAACATGCTGATAGAAGAAAAGGAAAGAATGACAGAGAGATAATCTCAGCAGTCTGCTGCTTCTCCTTTGAGGCCCATGGCATCAGGCAATTTGGGATTTTGGTGGAATTGGTGCAATTCTGCCTGCAATTCCAAATCCCACTGCAATTTTGGCAAAACACACCGCACATGTGCCATTAATTTTTAATGGCATCTCAAACGCATTCAGTCGTGACAGAATCACACGAGAATCACATTAAAAACGTATTGTGTGAAGCTTGTCATTCAAAACTGAGCAAGAACTTCTTTTGGGTGACAAGTTCTGTTCTATGTGGTTTTCTGCAATTGCCACAGGATAAATTGTGATACAATCGCGGCACAACCGCACAATGTTTGAGGTGCCATTAAAAAGGAATGACACACAAATACACGTGGTGCGTTTTACCAGGATTGCAGCGCAATTTAGAGTCATGGGCAAATTTGCAGCAAATACACCCACTATCCCAAATCACCAGATCTGAACAAGGCCTTACTGTCCAGTCACAGGCTGAGGGAGGGACAAGACAGGGCTATGTGTGTGGCAGAGCTGTGTAAAACTCAGAACTGGATAAACAGAAATGCAAATCCTTTGGCAAGTAAAAAAACTCCTAAATAAGTATTTTATCTGTGTATTTTGCTGTTTCACTAACCTTCAGCTTTAAGTGATGCTTTTCAGTGATACTTTAGGTTTTCATTATCATTGTAATATGCAATTATTATCATTAAGTCGCTGTTATAGACTTGCAGTTTTGCAAAAGTGTGCGTGAGTAATGGAAAAACAAACTGTAAGTGGACACTGGAATCCTGGTCAGACTTTAAAGTTCAACTAGACAATGGCCTAAACCAGTTTATTGAAATGGTTGGGGAAGTGGCAGAGCGGAAAGAGATATTCACATCTGCTCTAGGGATGATGTCGCTGCACATGTGCTGTGCGCTCTGCATTCAGAGCACACTGAATGTGCCACAAATGCAGAGAGTGCTGTGCCGCAATTTTGACTCTTGCGCACATGAGCGGGAGTGATATCTTTGCAGCTCAGCCAATCAAATATCTGGAGAGCATGAACCCGGAA
Source organism: Staurois parvus (assembly GCF_062004578.1). Taxonomy (NCBI): domain Eukaryota; kingdom Metazoa; phylum Chordata; class Amphibia; order Anura; family Ranidae; genus Staurois; species Staurois parvus. The sequence continues at coordinate 20,145,169 of NW_028317949.1, read as the reverse complement.
GGAACAGAAGGAGAAGATGGAAGCACCAGAATTGGTGACAGCTTGGCATTGGAGGGCTCCATTTAAAAGGAAAATCTTCTATAATATGCTAGTATGGGTCTTATTAACAAAAAAAGGATAGTTTCCTATCACTTTAAAATACAAAAAATGTCACAATATTTGTCATGTGAAGTGCTGAATATTTAGCATGCTTTATAATTACACCTGAAATTACTTCAACATAAGCCTTTACCTACATGGCAAACCAAGCATTCTTTATCTTAGAGGCAATTTTCGATTTCTGTAAACCACAAAAGCAATGAAAATCTCTCTATATACATGCAGGGACACATATGAAACTTTAGAAATTCCTAGTTTTAGTCATTAATGAAAGGATTAGAAATACTTCAAGTGGAATTACAGTTTAATTAGCTTTAAAAAAGAACATTATAAGATGAAAGCTCTTAATTATAGCACAGAAAGTACTATCTGAACTGCCAGTGTGACGTTTTAAAAAATCTGTGACATTCCGAGATGATCTACCCAGGCTCCGTTACTGCTGTGACACAAAATAGCTGGTATCCTCCCTCTCCGCATGCACTGACAATATATATGGAAGTTACAGGGAGAGCAGAGGTGAAAGATGACAAACATCACATGGGAGGATTGGGAATTAAACAGTAAATCTGCAGGAGATTTTTTTTTCCCTAACAGTTTTTATGTTTCATCTAATCCTTTAAAATGCTCTGTTTTCTATTTGCAGCAGCCCTTTACTTGTAGGTTTAGTTGCAAAAGAGTGCTTTACAGAACATTACAGTATAAATGGTAATAGTATTCTAAGTGGTCATTTGGGGCCACTTAAAGTGAATACTATTATGGAAGCAAACTGCAATGGAAATACATAACAATAATCTGTGCAGCTATCTTCAAGCTACATTCTCCTAGGTTTACCTAAGATCTATATGATAATTATTTCTTTTGTCGCATTAAAGAATATGCATGGTGCCTTATCAACACAATTTACACCTTATGATAGCTAAAAAACACAATGCTAACAGCACAGGTTAACCATTATTCTAAGTATTTATGCTCTCATACAAAATTGATGTTGTTTGCAGTTTATTCTTCTTTTTCTTATTTTATTAAACCATAAACACTAGAGTAAAATTATGCAGTGGTTTGGAAATGCCAGTCTTGACATAGTGAACCACAGACAAGTTTATATCTATGCTAAGATTTACAAGGCCAAGTGCAAAATGTAGGCTTATTTTATGATTAGATAGTGAATATAATATCACAGAGTTCTGGCGTATAGGTATAGGAACTCATAGGGCCTATATGTATGCTAAAGGGCCCAGCCTAGTCATACAGGATTTATTATAGTACAATGCCTTAATGGTTAGTACTTCTGTCTTACAGAACTGTGGCCCTCAGTTCAGGTCCCAGACCGACTATCTGTATTAATATACAGGATTTATATAGTGCCAACAGTTTGCGCAGCGCTTTACAATATAAAGGGAGACAATACAATTACAATGCAGTTCAATACAGAAGGAATAGGAATACAGAGGGCCCTGCTCATGGAGCTTACATTCTGTATTGAGTTGACCTGTTTTCCCAGTGCTTGCATGGGTATACCTCTGGCAATGCTGGTTTCCTCCCACAATTCAACAAAAGGCTGGGCATTTGCTCCTGTCTAAATTAGCCCTAGTATACAGTACATGCGTGTTTGCATGTTAGACAGATACCTAAGATTGTAAACTCCTTGAGAGCAGGGACTGATGTGATTGTGCAGTATGTAAAGTACTGTGTAAACTGTTTATGCTATATAAACACCAGAAATAAATATCAGAACTAGACAGGCAATACAAAATGTTGCCAAACTTGCAAATTCTACATGGCATTAGGGTCATTAATAGTATCTTGGTGTCATCATGAGAAACATGTTGCTCTCTGGGCAGCTCTTTCACAATAAGCTTTGTTTTCTTTCTTTTTTATGTTAGCAAAACTGCCTTACTGTCTTTAGCCTATATAATGAGCACTATATTGCCAAACGTATTGGGACACCCCTCCAAATCATTGGATTCAGGTGTTCCAATCATATCCATGGCCACAGGTGTATAAAATCAAGCACCTAGGCATGCACACTGCTTCTACAAACATTTGTGAAAGAATAGGTCGCTCTCAGGAGCGCAGTGAATTCAAGCGTGGCATTGTGATAGGTTGCCACCTGTGCAATAAGTCCATCCATGAAATTTCCTTGCTACTAAATAGTCCACAGTTAACTGTTAGTGGTATTATAGCAAAGTGGAAGAAACTGGGAACAACAGCAACTCAGCCACGATGTGGTAAACCACGTAAGATGAGAGAGTCAGCACAGAAAGCAGAAGTCGACAACTGTCTACAGAATCAATAGCTAAAGACCTCCAAACTTCATGTGGCCTTCATATTAGCACTACAAAAGTACACGGAGAGCTTCATGGAATGGGTTTCCATGGCCAAGCAGCTGCATCCAAGCCTTACATTACTAAGTGCAATGCAAAGTGTTGGATGCAGTCGTGTAAAGCACGTCGCCACTGGACTTTAGAGCAGTGGAGATGTGTTCTCTGGAGTGACTAATCACGCTTCTCTATCTGGCAATTCAATGGATGAGTCTGGGTTTGCCAGTTGCCAGGAGAACTTGCCTGACTGCATTGTGTTACGTTTGGTGGAGGGGGATTATGGTGTGGAGTTGTTTATCAGGACTTGTGCTTGGTCCCTTAGTTCCAGTGATGGGAACTCTTAAGGAGTCAGCTTACCAAGACATTTTGGGCATTGTCCAACTTTGTGGGAACAGTTTGGGGATGGCCCCTTCCTGTTCCAACATGACTGCAGACCAGTGCACAAAGCAAGGTCCATAAAGACATGGATGAGCAAGTTTGGGGTGGAAGAACTTGACTAGCCTGCATCTCTACCCAACAGAACACCTTTGGGATGAATTAGGGACTGATAGCCAGGCCTTTTCGTCTGACATCAGTGTCGAACCTCACAAATGCACTTCTGGAAGAATGGTCAAACATTCCCAGAGACACACTCCTAAACCTTGTGGACAGCCCTCCTAGAAGAGTTGAAGCTGTTATAGCTGCAAAGCGTGGGCCAACATAATATTAAACCCTATGGACTAAGATGCCATTAAAGTTCATATTTGTGTAAAGGCAGGCATCCCAATACTTTTGGCAATATAGTGTATATTTTACACTTGCTTTACTGAGTAATTGGTGCCATTTCATTTACTTCACTGGACCAAACAGAATTTGGTCAAGCATACAAATGTGATCTGTTATCATTTATGTGGCTGCATTTTATTCCCATTCTGGCACTGGGCCCATTGAGGTAGCACCTATGGAACATTTATAAATAATACATATCTTAAGTACATATACACATTTAATATGTGTCCTATATGTCCAGCTATGCAACAGAAAACTCAACAGTCAGGTAAAAACTATAGCTTCATCCTGAACAGAACATCACAGAGACTACCCATTCCCTCCCTACAGCTACTAGTTTGCATAAGGATTTTTTTTGCATACATTAGTTATATCTTAAGAAAAAGGTCATATATTTTCATGCAAAGAGTACTGTATCAAAATGAGACCAGCCAAAGATGAAACGTAATGGAAAGCTGTCACAAACCTGAGCAATCTGACCTTAGCATACAATACAAAATGCATACAACTCCCATTCCTCCTCCCTCTTCCTCTGTTGCTCACCTTATTTCTTTCCCTTCCCCTCTTGTCTCCTTTCTCTTTCCCCCTTCTCTTCTCCTTGACATTAGCTTGTCCTGGCTAGATTCCCATACAAGGATTACCAAACGGAATGTCATCTCCCTAAAAGTAACATTACTTTAGCGACTGTCCCAATCCTTATATTTTCCTTATAGGAATGTATTGCTCTGATTTTTATGCTCCACCTAAAGCATTCCCTTTAGTACCGAGACTTCAGCTCATCACACACCATTTGTTGTCCCCCCCCCCCCTCTTTTTTGCTCCCTTGTTACATATTCTAAATTTTGGAAACTACGTTTATGGCTAATATTTAAACTGTCTCCTGCCTCTACTAATCAGATTAGCTTGTTTGTTCTGTAATGCTGACGTTCCTTAATGTAACGTGTTATTCATACTCCTTTTAGTTTTAGTGTACTGTTTGCCTTGGTCCTCAGGCCTTTTTGTACGTGTTTTTTTTTTCTTTGCAATAAAGTATCCGAGGAATTAAAATACATATAGATAGGTTACTTGTGAAAAAACTCAGTGACCAATGGACAGAGATATACAGTACTCGTGTTGACAAGCATGTAATTGTGTACGATGTTAAGCTTGTTGCAAAGCAGATGTCTGCTAACTGTAAAATAATAATCTTCAGCTCAAGGGTGCAATAAATGGGCCACATGGATCAGCTGCTTTGCAGTTTTAAATGGAACTTAATTGCCAGGAGATCACATATACACACCTGTTCTGCCTTTGCGTTTTCACAAACGAATATCTCATACACTGTTGCAAACTCCGGGGCATTGTCATTTACATCCAGAACTTTAATATACACAGGAACACGACTGCTTTCTTTAGGATTACCTGTAATAAAAAGATAAGAGACCCGTATGTGTACCATGGCTGTATAAGATGAACTGTACCGAGATCAGAAACCAGACGCTAAATACTTAATTTTGGAAAAGGTCTCTTTTTTTGTTAATGTTGTGCCTCTGAGTCTTTGAATTTGACAATCAAACGCCTAATTAGGAGAAGACAAGCTGTGTATTGCCAGTTTTACAGCCACTTTCCCAAGCAGAAAATTGGAAGTACTGTGTAAATGTATCATGGCACTATTTTTACAAAGACAAAAATACACCAATAAACAGCAAATACATCATAAAACAAGAACAATGCTTTAAAATTGAACATATTCAACCCTAGATGCCTTTCAAACTGCCCACAAGTGATAGTCAACATAATGATACTTACAATGACCCCCAACTGTCCAGCATTAGATGTTATTTGGAGTTGTGCTCATGTGCATTGATCGATCTTTGGGAGAAGTGTGGTAAACTGAGTTATTGAACTATATGCTTGCAACTTCCATATATCACGGAGGCCAACCTACATCTTCTTCCAAATGATCACAAGATGCTGTGGTTTGTTGATAATAATCATAACTCAGTGGAAGTCAGCAGTTGCAATCACTCAAAGTGCAGACTTCCACTGCAGGACATAAAATAACCATTACTATCCAAGGCACTTACAAATAGAAATTTATTTCTACACAAACCTATACATCTGTGTGTTCTGTAAAGTGCAAAGCTTCACAACCCACCTAGTGATGAAACTGATTTGCCATCTCTTTCCTTTTCTTTGTAATAGTAATCTATAAAATATAATGATTTCATTGCTGGGTTTTTTTTTTTTGCTTAACTCTGGATCAACTGTGGGTATAGGATTATAACTTTTTTTTTTTAATGGTTGAACTGGATGGAATTTTGTCTTTTTTAAGCCAGACTAACTATGTAACTATGATAGGTCAAACAGATAAGTCACATTTTTTTAATTGTACCTTTTATAAATTGGGCATATGTTCTCACTTTTGACAATTTTGCAGCAGTATCAATTTGTATGGTAAGGATGAATGATGAGTTTGGGTGATGGCTCAATTTATCTGTGAATACAATACTTTTCTAACTAACTAAAGAGATTTTGTCCTATTTCCCTGAAAAGGCAGGTTGTTTTAATAAGGGCGTGCCTTTCTGAGTGACACTTGCCTTCCCTGCAGTCCCCGCTACCCTGTTCACATTTGGAAGCACTACATGTAAACATTCTGTGTTGATCTGTTTTAAAGCTTACATAGGGTTAATGACCTTCTCCAACAGGTTACATTGCTAGTGACAATGCTAGACTGGCTGCTCAGGCCTAGGAAAAAGGGGATAAGTCCACATGCTCCCCCATGATTGAAAGTACCAAGTATTTCCAAGGGCTCTAAAAAAGCAACCAGAACTGCAGGAAAGTGCAGTGAAGGTGAACATAAGTGTGTGGGGTGGTGCCCTATTAGGTGAGCCTGTCACTGTGCCCTAAACTGGTTCTCTTCAAAGCGGAACTATACTCACCTCCAATGCAACATCATTGGACAGACGGAAATGGTGTCACTCCCGCTCTTGCACAATCTCCCTGTATAGGGTTAGACAGGCAGGTAGGTAGCTGCATGTCTCTTCTGCATTAAAAATCCTACCTGTTCACCCATTTTTAATGTTATACTTAAAGTTCCACTTTAAGCCGGCTATATCCAGAACCCCAGCCTAAGCACTGAGTATAGCACATTTGGCAATACACCTGCTCCAGCTAACTGAAAGTTGGGCTACAGCCCAATGTGGGTGAAACATGTCAGGGGGTGTGACAGATGGGCTGGGATCTGAGCTGAAGCCTGTCTTACGTTGGAGTTTTACAGTGTACATTAGTACCTGCATGCCATATTAGGAAAAAAAGCTGTTAGAAACAAAACTAAAAGGATCTCCTGAGAAACAGCAGTGATTGGACAGAGTTTATCTAAACTTATGGATTTGTGATTCTATAGGCTGATGGGAAAATGCATGCAATTGATTGCTTAATTCACAGCAGTGATTGGCCAGAGTTTATCTAACCTTAAGAAGTGTGATGCTAAAGGCTGGTGGGCACATGCATGCAGAAGTGCAATTAAAAGAGAAGTATGGACTTTTTTTTTTCTCTCCGATGCTGCATTGGTCCCCTGCTGGTTCTAAGGGTGAGAACTCAGCGATCACATGACCACTGATCGTTGCGTTCTCACAGCTGCTGTGAGCAGAGAGCGGGACTGAAGACACCACTCTCTGCTCTGCAGCTGTCTCAGGCTCTCAGTGGCTAGCTGAGGGCCTGAGCCAGGTGCCAATCCAGACTCTGGGGAGAATCCTTTAAAGTCAGGATCTTTTCCTGAGTGACATCAGCCAACATCAACTTCAGCCCACTGTCAGCTGAAAACGGGTCAAAGGAGTGCAGAACAAATTGCACTCCTGTGATCCACAGGAGAAGTACAGCCATGAAAACTTTGGCTGCACTTCTCCTTTATAGCCAAAAACGTATTTCTAGATTTGTGTATGGCAAGAAATGGTTAAAATCTAATTCAGCTTTTCATTTGCTTTCTGTCTCAAGACACATCAGAAAGTGGGAAATCTTTCCTTAGGACTCGTTCACAGATGTGTTGATCATGAAGAAAGAAGAAATGCTCACTAATGCTCCTATAGCATTTATGATGGGTTCATGATGTGTTTTCAATGTGTTGAAAACTCTTTATAACTGTCCTTAAAAGTGTTGCTTTTCTAGTGGGAAGTGCTCAAAGCGGAAGTGATGTAGAGGAAATGATCTACAGCAGGGGTGTTCAAACTATGGCCCTCTAGGTGTTGAGGAACTTCAAGTCCCATGAGGCCTTGCAAGACTCTGACAGCCACAGGCAAGACTGTAGTAAAGAACAAAAGAAAAGAGCGCACCAACCTTGCGCATTACCTCAGTAAACAGTTTATGTATTTATTAATAAATTATACTCACAAGAGTAGCAGTAAAAAGGGCATATAATATCCATAGCCAACACAGGTTTAAAAGTCATGTGTGAGTTCCATCTGGAAGGGAGATAAACTCTTGGTCAAGCTAATGCGTTTCGAAGGGTGATCCCTTCTTCCTCAGAGCTGGATTATAGATAGAAATATTCAATTTGGATTCAGTTCCTATTCATAGAAGGCATTCAGCCACTGCTGTATGTGTCAGTGTTTCTGTTCATTTTGTGTTAGCTTGATCAAGAGTTTATCTCCCTTCCGGATGGAACTCGCACATGACTTTTAACCCTGTGTTGGCTATGGATATTATATGCCTTTTTTACTGCTACTCTTGTGAGCAGAATTTATTAATAAATACATGAACTGTTTACTGATGTAATGCGGAAGGTTGGTGCACTTTTTTCTTTTGTTCTTTACTACAGTCTATATCAAGCTTCCCCAGCTTTGTGATAGAGCTGCACAACCTTTGATCAGTATTGGATGAACATACCTTTTCATTGGATTAATCTTCCTCTGATCTGAGCCCCTGAGTGCAGGAGGTGGTGGATTTGAGCCAAAGGCAAGACTCCAGAGGCAGAATCATGATAGACTTGTAGTACTTCAACAGCTGGTGGGCCATAGTTTGGAAACACCTGATCTACAGTACTTTGAGGTGTGATTAGGTTGTGGGGTGGTAGCAGACATTTGTGAGCTTTGCTAGCACTAAAAACGTTGCCACTGACAATAATTCTCAACGACTCTGCTCCTGCATAGTACTGTCAGTATTGCTGTCTGGCATGATGCTTTTACCCGCACAGAGAAGGAAAAGGTTTTACAACATTGCTGCTCTGTACAAACAGAAAGTGACTGGAGCTGCTCTGCCTCAGTAATCTATTATTTCTCAATGCATTCTGGGATACAGGAACCTCCCCTGCCTCTCGCTAAATGTCCAGTTAACAAGCCATAAATGCTATAGGTGCTGTTAAGGTGCAGTGACAGAGCATTACCACTGAAATCAATAGATGTGGCTGACAAACATTTGTTGCCTCATCAAAGCGACATACTGCTTAATTTTTAGCAGGACACAAAGCTACAGCTCCTGTATGAACAGCACTGTATGGTGCCATTGTAATATTCACGGCAGGCATTAAAGGGCCATTATGAGGCTTTAAAATACTGAATAAATGACGATTAAAACACATGATATTGACACACGTGTCGATGAGTCCTTATACAAGTTTCATCAAGTTTCATTCTCCACTGGAAGATTTCCCCTCTATACTTGTTCCAGCGACAAATGATCACTTTGGAACTTCTTTCACTTTTCAGTCTTATTGCACTGGTCACCAGAACAAATAATGAGTGTGGAGCTCCCCAATGGGGACACAGATAGTAATAAAACCTGATAGGGGTTCTAACCCATCTCTATTCTATAAAAGTAAATAAATACACAAAATTGGCTTTAGATACTTGGCATTATCAGCAGCAAATGGATAGGAGATGAGGTCATGAAATAATACACATTACTGTCATTATTAAAAACTGAATCATACAAAAGAAATAATCGAATAACTAGTTCAAATGCAACGTAAATCTGCATATAATCACGTATTATGTATTATGATTACATATAGCACACAATGATCTTTTATTCTATTAATACCTACATATTATGCAATGACTAGATGCCAGACTGTTTTCAAAACTTCAATGACAATTTGTCCTAGATAGCCTGCAAGATGCAATTTTATAGTGTGTGCATCTGCCAATACCAGGCCCTCATGTGTAATTGGGTCTGCCTTTCACACTGACTTCATAGTTGCTACTAATTGTATTAACTTTAATCTTGCTCTGGGTGACTTCCAGTAAAGGAAGTGATGTGTTTGTGTCAGTGCTGATTGGGATTATACTAGCATTTAATTATCAAATGGTTGTTACAAAATAGATTTGATTATTATACCAAAGCCATAATCTGTAAGCACAGTTATATTGCATTAAATAACTATTTTACATTTATCTCAAGCTTTTCAATAGGAATTGCAGACAAAACCCTATTTAATATCTTTTTATGGCAAGGTCTGGGGTACCATGTTTTATCGTTTTTGAGCTAATTATAACTAGATATGAGCTATAAATTGAGGTTGAACTTCAGTATGATCCAAACACAATTCATTTGCAGTTCGATAAATAGGTTGAACTAATTTGACCATTCAAAGATATGACAACCAATTACCAATAATGTACTCTCTAGCTTTTGAACTGTAGTCAGGTGGCTTAAAAGGGCAAATAATGGGTGTTTTCATATGTGTCCCTTCCTATAAAAGTCAGGCTTGCAAGTACCTTTTTGTCAGTGGGTGTGGGGATTTGTATGGAATAGGGAGAGATGTCACGGTTGGAACTGTTAGTGTTTGTAAATGTTTGTAGAGGAACATAGCTGCTGTTATACAGTGCTGGACAGTGCTATATACAGTCCTATACACAGTGCTGTATAGTGCTACATTACAGTGAATTGCAGTATGGTGGGTTACATGGTGTGTATACCCCCTTACCCCTTACCTGTGTTCACTGTGCTGTATTATGCTACATTACTGTAAATTGCTTTGTTTTATCGTACATATTTTTGTTTGCCCCCTTTGTGATCACAGTGCATAGAACCAACAGTCCTTTCTAGGAATATTTTTTGTGTGTGGCAGCAACAGCTTCAGTTGCTTGTCCTCCTCCTTGTTTTTTTTTTAAAGAGGAAGTCCAGGATATGCAAAAAATCACATACTGGTCCTACAAACAGGAAACCAAAGAGAATTAACAGTTTGATTTGAAAATGAATAGGATATGTCAAAGCAACTACTGAGTGAACCAGAAGATGGATGATATATTGAGTGATGGTAGGAAATCAGCAACAAGGACATGCAAAGACGTTTTTGCCTGGAGTTCTGCTTTAATGGAGTTTTTCCCTTCTATTTCACATTGTTATATATATTTTTTTTCATTTCAAGTTTAAAAAAGTGCCCTTCCTGAATACTGATGTGAAGGTACTCGCCATGGTGCTGGCTGGGAGACTGGGTTCGGTTATGACAGCGGTGGTGCATCATGATCAGATAGGTGTTATGCCGGGGAAGGGTATGGACATTAACATACGGAGACTGCTCACCCCTATTTCTGCAGCTCGTGATAGGGATGACCCTGGGGTGGTGCTGTCCCTAGACGCAGAGAAGGCCTTTGATTCGGTTGAGTGGGAATATCTATGGGAAACACTGTGTCGCTTTAGATTTCGCCCTCATTTTATTTTGTGGATTAGGTGCCTTTACAGTGTGCCATTTGCGAGAGTATGTACTAACAATATCCTCTCCCCCCTTTTTCTCTCCATAGGGGCACTCGGCAGGGCTGTCCACTTTCTCCGGGCTTGTCTGCCCTGGCAATTGAGCCCTTAGCCTGTCTAATCAGCTCATCTGATTCTTTACATGGCCTACCGGTGGGTGACTGGGAGGATAGGATTTCCCTCTATGCGGACGACACTCTCCTATAGTTGAGGGACTGTAATTCATCTCTTAGGGAGGCACTGAGTCCTTTTGATCACTTCGGCAGTTGCTCCAGTATCTGCATTAATTGGGAGAAGTCCATACTGTTTCCTCTTGCATCAGGGCCCTTACCCGACATTTCCTTCGCCCCTATTAGATCAGTTTCTTGCTTTAAGTATTTGGGTGTAACGTTGCAACGTGACTTGAAGAAGTTTCTAGCGGACAATCTTTACCCCCTTGTCCAACAGTTACAGACTAAATGTACTGCGTGGTCTTCCCTTCTGATTAGCACTATTGGCCGGGTTAATCTTTTTAAAATGATATTCCTAAGTTTATCTATTTTTTTAATCTATTTTTTTTCGGCATACACCGGTGCAGATCCCGCAATGCGTCGAGTTGATGGCATCGTCTCTGGGTTTATTTGGGCTGGAAGGGCCCGTAGACTTTCCCGATCCACGCTGCACTTGCCTATTGATTGAGAAGGCCTGGCACTTTCTAAACTGCTTCTATATTATTGGGCGGCTCTACTGGTCACAGTGCGATGGTGGCTCTCCCGGCCTAGGGATAATGCTGCGGTGATCCTGGAGGCGGCAATACTGGGTTTGTATGCTGAACTTCGTAACCTAATTCATAGATGTCCGAAGTCCGTCTCGGCCATCACTCTTCCTATGCTGACAACCCTTAGGGTGTGGAGTCAGGCTAGAGCTCAATTTCGTGTGAATAATGCATACTCCCCTCAAACACCACTCTGTGGCAACCCTGCCCTCCTACATTTGCATACAATCCCAGACCATGTGGTGTGGGCTCGATATGGTATAAAAACATTGCACCATATTATGCCTTGCCGCTTCCTGCTTCGGTTTGACGAACTCAAATGTAATTATGGCCTGCCTGAGTGTTTTTCCAGTTTTTACAAATGCGTCATGTGGTGGCCGCTCAATTTCCCTCTCCACTGACCATTCAGATGGATCTGTTAGAAAATTTGCTGTTACTGGAGGATTTTCCTAAGCCGTTATATGCTCTCCATTCCCTGTTGATGCTACTCTCTACCCCTAGAATGCAGGAGCTCTTTGATAAATGGCACATGGACCTCCCTTTTTATCAGAGGATGACTGGGAGGATTGTCTTCTACAGTGCCTCCCTACCATGATCTTGGCCAGGGACTGCTTCATACAGCTTAAATTTATCCATAGAGTATTTTACACCCCCCGGCGTTTGGCTGTGATATATCCTGATAGATCAGCCACATGGCCTCGCTGTGATATGGAGGTGGGCACGTTTCTCCATATGTTCTGGGAATGTTCCAAGCTTCTCCCCTTCTGGGCCGGGGTGCTGGATACTGTTAATGCTGTTAGTAAACTGTCTATCCCCATGGATTCCCTGATTATTTTGTTAGGCCTTTTGGACCTTGCGGAGATGTCTAAGCATAATAGACTGTTTGTCTTCTATGCTTTTTACTATGCTAGGAGAGAAATTCTATTGAAATGGAATCAGACGAAAGTCTCGGAATGGAAATCGGCAGTCAATGGGGCGCTTCCATTGTACAAACTTACTTATATGAGCCGTGATTGTCCAGCTAAATTGATAAAATATGGACTGGGTGGGTGGGGGCTCATGGCCTTATGGTATAATAATTGGCTTATTCTCTTGTGGGTATGTCCAGTTTGTACTGTGTACTTGCTTGGTTATTGTTTATGTTTAAGATTTGCTTTTCTTCTTTGCCTCTCTTTTTCTTCTTCTCCCCCTCTCTGTTTTTTTCTTACTCTTCTTCCTGCCCTCTCGGGGGTTTCTCTGTTCTTAGCTTTTCCCCTTTCTACCCCCCCTCCCCCCCCCTTGTTTCGTCAAGGATGTTCAGTTGACTCTGTATGATATTTAGCGTTGGAATTCCATGTGAATTGTTTTTTATACTGACTGCCTTAACTTTGCCTGTTCTTATGTACCTTGCCTTGTTATACTTTTGTACAATTTCAATAAACGCAACTGTTATAAAAACAAAAAACAAAAAAATAAAAGTAACGTAAAACAGAGTTGGAGTTTTCATTATTTTGGATTCAGCAGCATGAAATTGTTCCTGAAACAGGAAAAGCAGATGAGTGCGTTGCCACTTTCGGTGGTCATACCTAGTGCATGTTGTCTGAAATGCAGAGGCAACACAAGTTGCCTGGCAACTGCCTGATATGTGATACCTCCATGTTGCAGAAGTTGCACCATCAACATATATTTGTGAGTTTCTTTCACCATGTTAGTGGCTCCTGATTCAAGATATTTGTACCACCTTGTCTCTTTTCAAAGAGGTGACTAGGATGGTGAGCCCTGACACATTGTTATTAGATTGTTGCCTACTCATACTGCTTACATACTCTTCATTGCATGTACAATATTTGTGGCTATTGTCTCTGAAATAATACACTCTAATTTGCATTTCATATCTAGTCTCTCACTCTGAAACTTGTGCATAATAAAAAAGCTGACATAGTGTGCATTGAGTCGGTACATTATTTATGGCTTTTGTTTTTTAAAAAATACATTCTATTTTTTTATATCATGATAAAACCTGCCTGGTCTCTACCTTTGAAACTACATCCCAGTAAAAAAATTACATAGTGTGTAGTCAGTCTGCACAACGTATCTGGCTTTTGTTTCAGAAATAACACACTATACTTTTTTTCTTTCATGATAAAACCTGCCTGGCCTCTGTCGCTGAAATTACAGCCTAGTAAAAAGGATGACGTAGTGTACATTAAGTCTGTGCAATACTTCTGGCTTCTGACTTAAAAATGACACTCTACATTTTATTTCACTATATTACCTGCTTGATCCCTTGGTCTAACATACTGTACAGTACATGGAGTCTGTAAAATTTTTATGGCTTTTTTTTCTGTGAAATAGTACAGTCTAATTTTGATTTTATTGATCAAAAGTACCTGGTTTCTCCTGTGACCTAGTAGAAAAATGTATATATGCTGTGTCTGGAGTCAATATAACATTTCTGGCTTTTTTCTGTGAAATAGTACACTCTAAGTGTGATGTCTTGATTAAAACAGAAAGTTTCATTGACAGTGCATTAACTGTACAATATTACTGCATTATTTCTGTCAAGTAATACACTCTTTATGTAACTTCATGATTACATGCCCGATCTCTCCTTGTTAAACTGGGGCCTAGAACTAGTAAATTATATACTGTGCATGAAGTCAGTACAATATTTCTGGCTTTCTTCTGTGACACAATACACTCTAATTTGCATTTCTTGATCTAAACATAGTCTCTCCCTCTAAACCTGCAATGTACTAAAGCTGCTTACATGGTGTGTTTCAACTGTACAAGAATTGTTTTTTGTTTTTTAAAATAATACACTCTGATTTAATTTCTTGATTGAAACCTGCCTGGTCTCTCCATCTGTGGTCTAGTAGAAGTGCTTACATAGTGTGCATGAAGTCTGTACAATATTTCTGGCTGTAGTCTCTAAAATAATTTTATATTTATATCATGATGCAACCTGTATGATCCCTCTCTATGAAAATGGGGTCTACTAAAGCTGCTACAGTAGTGTGCATTGAGTATGTACAATATTTCTGACTACTGTCTCTGAAATACTGCATTCTAATGTTAATTTCATGATAATACCCACCTTGTCTCTCCATCTGAAATTACAGTCTAGTAAAACTGCTTGCATACTGCGTAGTGAGTCTGGAAAATATTTCTGCTCATTCTCTCTGAACAAAATACACTCTGATTTTGATGCCATTATAAAAACTGCGACATCTCTTCCTCTTGCACTGCAGCCCAATCAAGCTGCTTAGATATTAAACAAACCACCATATAATATGTGTGGCTACCATATCTGAAATATTGTAAGATAACTTGTATTTGAGGATAAAAGCTGCCTCATCTCCGGAACAGGGATTGTGGAACTATTTTTGAGCAGTTTTTGTGGTGTGTTTCTCACACTGCCCTCAAAGTCACATAAAAAGGAGGACTCTTTACCTGCTGTAAGCTATTTTTACATTTTGTTTCTGCTTACTGGTACATGTCTCCCATGGCAGTGCCCAGGTTCTTATACCCTTTGTTTGACATATCCTTGCCTATTAGCCTTGAAAATGGCTAGAATTGATTTTTCAAGATTCGCCCCCACCCCTACACACTTCAGTGGAACTTAGATTACATTTTGCAATTTTCAGGCTTCACAACTGGTTCTAGAAATAGCCCATGAACTGCGCCCAGGTTGATTAACTTATCCCTGCATATAACCAAGGAGTAGATATGTTACTGCAATAATTAGTGTTCAACAAGCCCAGCCATAGTGTCCAGTATATTTCTTAAGATTGACTCAACAAGGACCTGCTTCATTACTACAGGGATAATGTTGGCATTTAGAATTGACTTACTGATCTCTGTAGCTATTACTGTGATATTGTGCCACAAGAACGACTCTCGATCTAGAGGTTTGGATGTAAAAATTGATCCATTTCCAGAATCGATGTTGAATATCCTATCCATGTCTGTGTGTCGATCCACAGAATACCTGAAAATAAAAAGCCCAATGATTAAATGTTGTCCTTTATCTAACATGTTGCCCGCAAAAGTGTTAACAGCTTTAGTACAGCACATTGAATTAGGAATGACATTTAGAAATTGCTGCTATTTGAAAATAGCAGCAAAAAAAGAGCATACAATTACTTAAAAAGCTTGCAATGTCACTACATTGTTAAAAGCAACGTCTTAGTATCAGGAAATATCTAACGCTATAAATGTCAAAACATTTTTAATAAAACCTCAGCTTCATAACAACAAGTTCTTGGGTTATTCCCCCTCTGACTGACGCTTAAATCAGAAGGTTTTTTTAGATGCACAACAGGCTGTCCTTACAAACTGCATTTTTGCAGCAGTGTCCTTCAAGGTACATGAATTCTATAAAGAGATTCTAAAGAATATTACCAAAGTGCACAGGACACATTAGGATTAACAGAGGTTCATGGACTATACAGCAATTAAGCTATTGTGCTGCGTGCTTGTTGCTGCCGCAGTCTTGACGTTTTCCAATTATCTGTTAATGAAGAGACATAATCTGTCCTCGTTTACACAGCTATATTCAAAATAGGAAACAAAGCCAATTTCTATAACATAGGCTATACCACTTACACAGTCATTAAGACCAAACCAGGATCATATATGAAACAATACGGACACTTCAATATGAACAAATTCAATCAATACTCATACAACCAAATTTCTCAAAATAAGTTTTGGCTGTGGCTAGGTATTATTTAAAACAGCAAGAATAAAACAGGCGTGTTTAAAGGCCATTGAATGTTTATATTGGATTTTCTGGAAATCATTATCTATTTAACTTGCTAAATCTGTTTTGTAACAATGTTGTTTAAAATTTAGTGGTTGAAACTTTTGGATGTTTGGCCAACACTGGTAAAAGTAGAAGTTAACAATACAGTGTACTGTGGATCAGTAATAGGGATCCTAGAAAACTGATCATTGAATGCTACCATACTCTCTGGTTGCCAGATTTGCTTTGTCCAGATTTGTTTTGTTTCTTTCAATTTTGTTTTCATCATGGTAAGCAGTAGTATGTCTCCTAAATCAGTGTCACCTTCCTCTTAAGGCAGCAGATATCTTTCCTGCCCTCACTTTATCCTTGACATCATGTTTTTGACCTTCAGTATCTTTCTTGATGTCAACCTGAACTTCATTATACACAGGGAAAGAATCAGTAGCTGGACAGGTTGCTGTCAGGGAAAAATTCCTGTACTAACAGGGAAGTAACAAGTAAGGTCTAGAAGTTAATTGTTGTACACATTTGTTGGCCAACAAAAGAAAAATGTAAATATGGTGATTCAAATCCCAATCATAGCACAACCTGCCTGGAGTTTGATTGTTCTCCCTGTGCCTGCATGGGTTTCCTCTGATTTCCTCCCACACTCCCAAAAACATGCTGGTAGGTTAATTTGTTCCTGTCTAATTTGGTCCTAATATATGTATGTATGACATTATTGCGGGATACACACAAGAAGTTTTTTTCTGTTAGACCCAGCGGGGTTGAACTGAAAATAACTGACAACAGCTGTACTAACACAAGAGAATGTTAGTTCAGCAATCTCCCCCGCTGTGCTATTATGTTCTGACAGGGGGATTGCCCCCAGCTAAAACCCACTGATTAGCAATTACAGCCATTGGCTGCCAGCACTGATCAGATACCAGTCAGATGCTGGTTTTCCAGCATGCTCATTCGTGAGACCAGGTTCTGTCAGAGAGAGAGCTGTACACATGGCCAAAAGTTAGCTTGTTGCTGCTGAACTAACAGTTTCCTGATGATGTTTGGCCCACGTGTACCCAGCTTTAATGACCTCGGATTGTATGCTTATTGAGGGCAAGGACTGATGTGAATGTAATATATATATATATATATATATATATATATATATATATATGTATATATATATACACTTTAATGCCAAAAGTATTGGGACGCCTGCCTTTACAACCACAAGAACTTCAATGGCCTCATGGAGGATAGTTACGAGAGGTTCCTGAGACAGCGGCGGCCATTTTCAATTTTTCAGAGACCTGCTACCCTCTCTATGTGCCGGAGAGGTCACATCCATCTGAGGATCCATACAAACATTGAAGTCTCCTGCCACAACTTGAGAGTGAAACTCAGACCATGGAGAACCATAATTGAGATTGAGTGGAGCCATTGGATCCATTTTCATGAGATGCTGCATGGTGTGGAGTTGTTGTCTTCATAAAGCATTGAGGCCCTTAGGGGCGCAGTAAGGAGGTGAGGAGGCAATCTGGCCATTTATGGATATTGATCCACCTGAGTGACGCACAAGCACAAATATATTCGGGAGTGAAAATTGAAGCACAATATTGCAATTTTTGCACAGTATTTTTTGCACATGCTGTTTGCACTTTTGGACTTTATTTTTGAATATGTTTTCATCTTTGTGTTATATATTTGTTTTTCATTTTGTGTATGTATCAGCACAAGTCACTATTTGATTAATTGTAGCTGATTGTGAATTATCACTTTATCCCCATTTGGGATTGTGGAGGATTGTTTGCAATTTATGTGGGTCCAGAGATTGGGACCTATTGTATTGGCACAATAGACACTTGAGGTTTATTTATTTTTAGCATATTGAGAGTCACAGCACTTAGTCACTTTCAGTAAGTTTGTATTTGGGATTATGTGTGTGTTTTTTTGCACTCTATATGGGTCCTGGTTGTGACCATTTTCTTGCACATTCTCTTAGCTGCATTACCATTATAAAAGGTACAGTCTATTTCTTTTAAGACATTTAAAGCAGAGTTCCACTCATCCTGTCAGAAAATAAAAGTCAGCATCTGCAAAAACTGTAGCTGCTGACTTCTAAAAAACAGCCACTTACCTGTCCCTCTGTCCCGTGGTGTGTCCCCCGCAGCCCGTTTCACCTGCCATCCTGGATTCCTGGAGGCCAGCATCTTCAGTGTGGGCATCCGGCTGTGACAGCTTGCGGCTTCACAGACGGGTACCCACTGCGCATGCGACAAGCCCAGCCCAGCCATCATGAATGGTCCTGTAGTCTTCTGGGACCCGTCACATGTCCCAGAAGACTATGGGGAGGGAAGGAGGGAGGACACCTTCCGTTTCCGATCGCCTAGGCGGTCCAACCGCAATTGGGAGCTGGTACCTGTCAAATTCGGGTACCTGCTCCCCCCCCCGCCCCCCAAAGTTGCCAATCCTTAATGGGGAATGGGGGAGCAGTCCTTAAAGCGGAACTTCCCCTTTTGGGTGCAGCTCCGCTTTAACATGCCAGCTTTTGTTGAAAATGCTTGTTTATCAATCTATAAGGAGAAAAAGTGGAGAGTTTGGATGGACTTTTCAACCTGCTGCCTATTTTTTATATTTATTCAACTTAATTTTAATTAAAAAGATGGCGTCACTCTGAACCACAAAACACAACTCAGAGGAATTGATAATTTAGTGACAAATGGGGTTGCCTTATAACAAAAACAAATGCTTTTGTCATTGTCTTTTATTGCAACACAGCTGCAATACATTATAAAAATTCCGAAGAAAAAAATAGTTTAAGAAAATAGTCCCTAGGTTTCCCTGTGGTGATGTGTAAAGATGATAAAAAAATCAAGCAACTGTCTTGTTGTTAAAGTGTATGTAATCTCTATACAAAAACGTCTCTAACTTGTTCCCTTTTGGTTTGAAAACGCCATTTAATACACCAAGCATTTTGTTTGAAGTGAAAAATTACCTATTTATAATGTTAGAAATACAGAGTTGTCCTTTGCCCAGTGCTTATTTTCTGCGTTCTCCCAAGGAAAGTAATTAGCCACCCCAGTTGTCAGTCTACAACAGGAATTAGGGGTTGTGTGAGTTTCTTGCAGATCAGCAGGTATTTTTATGTACTTGCACTTTAACATAGCAAAATGTGCATGTATTGCATATTTTTTTTTACCTTGACATATACTTTAACGACCTACCCAGCAAAGAGATCTGTCCCGTCTGGGATGCAAACAGACACTAGCACGATTTTATAAGCAGGATAGGGTGAAGGGTTATGCCTGATGACCCAACCCACCCTGATTGGCTATGGGTCAGTGTAGATATTTTCTTACTGTGCCACAAAAGCTATTAGGTTGACTTATTTAACACATTTTGCTATTATCTTTAAACACTGCAAAATTTCTAAAGGAATCGAATGTATTGTAATTCCATGTGTAGCCCAATAAATTCAAAAAGTTAATTAATGAACTGTTGTTTTACATTTAGTGACTCTTCAAGGAACGGAACGGTACAAACACTTAGCAAAACATAAAAAAAAATAATAGTGCTAATGGCTATTAAGAAAAGTACATTTTAAATGCAATAAAACAACAATTCGTATACATGTTAATAATAGTGAAATGCTAGCATATGTGCTCATGTTGAATGATTTATGCTGCTCTGTGTAATTCTGTAAGATCCGTGTTTCTGTTCTACAGAAGCTAAGCATCAGGAGACAGTGTCTCCTTAACTTCTTTTGTTAGAGATAAAATGCAATTAGAAGCTGCTGTAATCTGAGAACATGCACATAAAACAGAGATAAGCTACTCAATAAAAGGGGAAAAACAGGGTAGCAAAAGATCCAAGAACAAAACTAATATTTGCAGTTCACTTGACTGCAAGTATGCATGAAATGCTTCAAAATAGTGAAAAAAAATATTATTCCTAAAGTCTCACCAGAGGTGCTAATACTTGTTATATCTTCCATGGCACCCAGCGCATGTTGCACTTGGATTCATTCAAATCTGTTCTGTGGTCTAGAAAAAAAATATTTATGTCTGTCAGTGCTAGTTGCAGCTCCACTTCCAGCTGAAAACCAAACTACGGGGGTTCCTATAGGCATGAAACCAGGGGTGTATTTACCACAAGGCAAACAAGGCATTTGCCTAGGGCAGCATTTTTCAGGGGGGCAGCACTGCCCCACGGAAAAAGGGACACACTCGGCATGGGGAACCTAGTGGGTTTCGAGAGAGGCTGCGGTATTCATGACAGTGTATGCACAGCCCAACTCTCATTCCCGGGGATGTCCGTAGCTGTGAAGGTGAGTGTCTTTCTCTATCTCGCCAGGGGGGATGGTGGCTAGTGTATGGAGGGCAGTTGTAGTGGAAGACTCTCTCGGGTGGGAGGCAGGGGTGTTGTTGGTTAATGTCAGGCTCTCTCTGTGGGGGGCACCGATTTTTGTGTTGCCTAGGGCAGTATGAAACATAAATACACCACTGCATGAAATACACACACACAGATCCATAGCACCAATAAAAATTGACCTCTCTTGTACATGGTGGCCATAATACTCTGTCTTCTCTCTCCATTGAGAACATGAAAGAATGTCAGCTGAACTCCACTTAGCTCTTCTTTCAGTATTTCTAAAAAAATCAATGAATCAACTGCATACAGCGATATCTGCACCCAAAAAACAGCCAGCAAGCCAGCAGTGGTGAAAACAGGGGACCATTTGGAAACTTGGGCACTGCCCGAGGGCCCGGAGTCAGTAGAGGGCCCCTTAAGATGCCCCTGGTACCTTTTTTCATAGGCTTTTTTGAGTTTGGGCAAGGACACAGGGGCCCCATGATCCCCTACTGCCCGGGGGCCCCATGAGTTGTCAGTCCGCCCCTGGGTGAAAAGCATCAAGGAAGGCTGGTTTATGGGTGGAGATATCACTGTCCTCAGTTAATTTATTGATATAAATAAAAATACATCAAGAAGAGCTAAGGGGAGTGCCGCTGACATTCTTTCATGTTCCCATAGGCAAGTTACAGCTGGCATTGAAGCCTGTGACCCCTTATCATTCTGAAGTTTGTTATGTAATCTTTCAGCTGGCCCTTGTTCCCCCTCTGATCTCCTCTACCATTTTCTTTGCAAGTAAATTTTGCCAGTGATAAAAAAAATACTGTCTCAGCCACCAGCGATTCAGGGATATAGAGTAGAGTAGTAAGACTGTTGGCTTGTATACTTTAATATACAGAGCAGTGCTGCCATTAACAAAAAAGCACAAGCACACAACCACACAAGCACACAACAACACAAGCACACAACAACACAAGCTGCTAGATATTACTTTAGCATCTCTCGGACAAGTGTATTATCTGTTAGCCTATGATGGGTGCTGACAGTCTTACTACATCACTCCTTCAAACTAACAAGCTAGTCCTGCCACAACTAGCAAGCTCTGAACTAGCAAGCCAAGCCAGCAGGCTCAATGTTTCCAGCAGATGAGAGCAGCAGGCTCATGACTGTGTTTGACAGCTTAGGAAGAGCAGGGGCAGAGGCTGTGCAGACTCAGTGTCAGAGTTCCCAGCAGGTTACAGTAGCAGGCACAGGGCTGTTTCTGACAGCTTAGGAGGAAGGTGGTGCTGGCTGTGTGGTGCTCGTCACATCCCTTCTCCTCCTGCACTGTCAGTCAAGACTCCACCTCGATTGTTCGCTGTTGTTGGACAGCTGTGGCAGGAAGCAGGGCTAGCTATCTGTTAACACTCCAACCCCTGTCAGATTTCAGTGCAACTAAGTGCAATGGCTTTGGCTCTCTTAGGGAATTTAACAAGTATTTTGACTTTCTGGCGAGAATACTACTTTAATTACTGTGTATACGCTTCCTGTTTTTAAGTATGAAGAGTCTGGGTGTTGTTTAGCTGTCTATAAAAGCTATTCTTGCAAACCATAGCAGCTATTTAGATTTTCTTAATTTTTCAAGTTACATGAAAAGGAAGAATTTAAATGATTACATGTTCAGTATAACCAGCTTTGATGCTGCCCTATATGTAATGCCCATATGCACTTCATTCCTAGAGCAGAGGATTATCAGGGGGGAAATAGTGATTGGACAGGTTAGAAAACCTTGTCTGATCACAATTATCTCCCTCAAAAGCCTGAGCCATTGGTGTGTTTAGCATGCCACCTGGTTATGGATAAGCTGCAGGCAAAAACCCAAATTTTTCCAACAGTTTGGATAAATGGTAAGAAATTGCAACTGTTAGCAGCTATAGCAACCAATTACCAATTATGAAATCCCTGGCTTTTAAAGAGTTGTCAGTTGGCTTAGAAGGGCCAATAGTTGGAGCTTTTTTAATGTGCCATTTCACTCCCTTTAAAATTACAGGTTCCCAGGTTTTGTTAGTGTGTGAAAGTTGAAGTTGATAGGAACAACTAAATGAAAATTTAAGGGAGAAATAGCTACTGCCATATACAGTGCTGTATTGCGCTACATCACATTTTGGCGGGTTACAGAGTGTGAAATGTACCCCTTTCTTCCCTTAATCATCATGCTGTGTTGTGCTACGTTACTTTGAATTGCATTGTGATGGGTTACATAGATTTGTGTTCAGAGAAAACAGAGCTACCTTTTTGTTTATGCCATCTACAAGTTACCTTCTGGGCCCCTCTTGCAGCTTCTTTTTTTTTGCTCAGGATTTGAGCAATAAACAAGAGGGACCATTACTAGTTTTCCACCTTTTGGATCCCCGATACAGAGGAAAAATTACAGAACCTGAAAAATGCTCACTTGGAAGAGGAACTACATTTTCTGCTAATGCCATCATTACCTCCTCCTGCCATCGCCGTTGGTCTGCCATCTATTACACATGGTAAATATGTGCTGCCAGAATAAGGTGTCGCTGGCGCTGTCTGTGGGAATCATATTGTTCTAGAAAACCTTACACTGCTTAAAGGTATCTTCCAACCATTTAATGGTTTGTGTTTTTCCCATGTTTCCTCATAGTTGAATACTAAGGAGGTTTATTTCCTTGCTGAATAATATTTTTAAAATGTGTTATTTTATTTACTTATTATTTATTTTTGCGTGATTACATGCCCTCCAATGCCCAGCTCTCCAAGTCATTTGTTTCACAATCCCTTGCCTATTAACCTTGAAAATGGCCAGAAATAATCTTCACAATTTGCCCATCATTGGATTTAATAAGGTTCATAGTTTCTTGAATTTACTATTAGAAGAATAGCCTAACAATTGAACCCAAGCACATTTGCTCGTCAATACTCCCAGGCTCTCCCCGTAGCTGTATGCATGAATGGTGACTTGAAAGGACCACTTTTATTTAGGGAGGTTCTATACAGCAAAGGTGCCTAAGGATAGTAGGATCATTCCTGCATGGTTAACTTCCCTCTAGTTTCTTAACCACTAGTCCCCAAACATTGAGCATTCTAAAAAAAGGATGCCAATTTATGGAAAACCAAACAGGATGTTGCAATACACGTGTAGCATGCTGAAATGAAATGTGGGAGCAGCCTACCTTCCAAGACCATGCCTCAGTAGGCATGGTATTAATAAGGACTGGGTAATTATTAATATTTACCTTTTTTAACATTTGCAGGTTTGCTGGCACTGACATTATGTGCAAATCAAAGTGACACCTCAATCCCACAGATTACATCAGAAGACCAGGCTTGTGACCCTATCTATACTCTCCTACTGCATCACCCCTTTTTGCCTCTTCATCAACTGGGCCAAATAACAGGGGGTCCCAGAATCCACAATGGCAAATGGGCTCCTGCTCCTTGGGCCCACAAAGCCTTACTTTGCCATTTAAATTTAACCTCCCTGCAAGGGCGGACTGACCATTTGGAAACTCAGGCACTGCCCGAGGGCCCGGGGTCAGTAGGGGGCCCCATGAGATGCCCCAGGTACCTTTTTTATAGTTTTGTTTTAGTTTGGGCAAGGACACAGAGACCCCATGATCCCCTATTGCCCGGGGGCCCCATGAGTTGTCAGTCCGCCTTTGCCTCCCTGGCGGTCTAATTATGTCAATATTTTTGAATGTCAAAGTGGTACATTTGTTTTGCATGGAAATTTGTTGTCTTATACTGTAGGCCTGTAATTCTTAGGAATATTCTTAAATATGTCCAAATAAGAGTCTAGTAAACATCCCGGGTATGATAAACTTTGAAACAGGAAATGATAAATTATTATATAACAAATGATTGTAAAAAATAATAATATAATAATAAATTTAATTCAATAATGTAATCAAACCAAAAGCACTGAAATTTGAAATAGAGCACCAAGTTCGCACATCACTGATCTCAGTCACAGAATCATCGCTGTCACCATTTTCAGTGTCTGATGATGAATTTCCCCACAAATCACTATCGCTCAATTCTGCAAGTGATTCAAATTCACTATCACTGTTTTCTAAAACCGCTTTTGACCTAAAGGAACACTGTTTGGATGCCATGGACGTTCTCAAGTTTCCAGGCAGAAAGAACGGTAAAAGTGCAGGCAGGGCACTGGACAAAGCACTAGGGACAAAATTTAGGTGAAACGGTTTGATACAGCAATGTAATCCTAACAGATTACAATGTATTGTGTGTATGTCATGTTTTTACTTTTTTGAATCTCCCACCCGTTCCGCCCCCCTGCATCGTGACGCTTGCAGAGAAGGGAACCCGGAAGATGGATGCCAGCATTGGCCGGAGGCACAGCGGGAGGACATTAGGGGATTGCAGAACAAGGTAAGGATCGGGGGATCGCAGGACAAGGACTACAGGACAAGGACAATTTGTGGTGCAGTGTTAGAGCTACCACTATATGTGGTCACTGCAAAACCAGCATAGTACTCTCACATGCAGCGATGCCCCCCTGTACACACACACATTTAAACCTACCAGTGAAAATAGATCATGTAGTAAAGACACAAGGTCTTCTTTATCTCTGGCTTCTACCCATGGCATCTAAGGTGACAAGATGATTATCCTACTTGCAAGATCCTGGGAAATATGGAGCATTCCAAATCTCACAAGAAAATGTTTCTGGCGTGAGCATGATACTTAGCATTCCCTGTGTTCTGGCTGGAATGATAGTGATGTCAGCCCCTTCAGTATGGAAGCTGGTAAGGACAGGGGTGGACTAACCATTTGAGCACTCGGGCACTTCCCGAGGGCCCGGGGTCAGTAGGGGGCCCCATGAGATGCCCCTAGTACCTTTCATAGGCTTTTTTGGGTGTGGTTTGGGTGTGGTCTAGGACACAGGGGCCCCATGATCCCCTATTGCCCAGGGGCCCCATAAGTTGTCAGTCCGCCCCTGGTTAAGGATATGTACTAACATTTCTTTATCTACAGTTTTTTTTAACTAAAAACTTCTATTTATGATGGAGGAGGTACTCTGATGAAAGAATCTTGCATTTTTTCAGAAAACAGCAAATCACTGCCCATTCATGATGCAGACTACAGAAGCAGCTAGATGACACTTTTGTGCATTGCACAGCAGTCATACTAAAATGTATTACTTGAGAAGCTGTATTCTATTTAAGGGCAATGACAAAGCAACCATAAATATAAAAACATACATACAGCATGTATCGTTCCCCAGGGCTGTGATTTGCCTTTTATACGTTATTATATTACACATTATTTTAGGAGAATTCTCTTTTTCCTAAAATAATGAACAGAAGTAAATCTCTAAGCTTCAGACCCACAAATCAAAGTCCAATATTAGAAGCAGTTCACATTTATTTAGGAACTAAACTACTCTAACAGTCACAGTGTTTGCTGTCATGGATTATCTTCCAACATAAGCTTTTTCACCCTGTGAACAAAGCTCTTTTTCCTTTCTAAAGCTACATTTTATAGAAGAAAACCAACTTACATATACGAATTGCCAGAAAAACTCATCTTCTTTTAGTCACTTAGAAATACTAGAACATGCCAGAAATAAGACAAGTACATTGTTTACATGGGACATTCTAATAGGACTGCATAGTGTATGTTCCACCAACAGTTTATACAGATAAAGTCCAAAGAGAAATGAGCTGGGTTGGAAGGTCTTTGAGTAGTACCTACGGGTGGACTGACCATTTGGAAACTCGGGCACTGCCCGAGGGCCTGGGGTCAATAGGGGGCCCCATGAGATGCCCCTGGTACCTTTTTCATAGGCTTTTTTGAGTTTGGGCAAGGACACAGGGGCCCCATGATCCCCTATTGCCCAGGGGCCCCATGAGTTGTCAGTCCGCCCCTGGTAGTACCCCATCCAACATGCTGTTAACTAAGTATAGGAATCCTGGAGCCATAGTCGGTAAAATATGTGTACTATAAGAAAAGTAAACCAGTCATTTACTAATGAACAAGCACCTCCCATATATTATATGGCTAATAGACAGAGTAAACACAGCAAATTATGCTAAGCATTTCTGTCATTCAGGGTTTTCCTGTACGGAATAGTAATTTTAATAAAATTCAAACCACTGCAGAACACCGACTGCTTTTGCATGCTAAAATCACAGGGTGGCTTTATGGACTAAGCAAACATTATATCACATGGCTATGAAGCCAAAGTTATTTTTCAGAATTATGGCAGTCCTGTTTATAGCAATCTTTCTCAATGTAGGCAATACACAGTAATATGCTGATCTAGGAAAGAAAAATTTCATTCACTTTCCTCTACAACAAAATAAACAATATAAATTATCTTCAGACTTTCTATTAAAACAAAAAGCAGTGGGGTTGATATACTAAAACTGGAGAGTGCAAAATCGGATGCAGCTGTGCAGGGTAGCCAATCAGCTTTTAACTTCAGCTTGTTCAATTAAACTTTGACAATAAAACCTGGAAGTTGATTGGTTTCTATGCAGAGCTGCACCAGATTTTGCACCCTCCAGTTTTAGTAAATCAACCCAATGCCATGGTAAAATTGTTGTTGATTTGGAAATAGGCTCTTTTTTAAAGATATAAAAATTTTGGGAGCAGGGGTTAGGACTGCTGATGGTATATTTACTGGTGTCACACACTGGGAGAACTTTTCATCACTTCCTGTTCTGATCACTTTCATCACCATGGCTAGTAGATGCAGGGAAATCCCATTTAATTTTTGGTAAGGTTTAACCACTTCCCGACCGGCTGTTGCATATAAACGGCGGACGGTGGCAGTGCAGGGTCGGGTGGCCGTTTCTAAACGGCCTCCCAGCACCCTGCTTGTGCGCGCTCCCTGGGAGTGCACAGCACCGCGATCCAGTGCCCGCTGTGTCCTCCGGACACAGTGAAACACTGATCGTCGGACGGGACCTCTGTACGAGGTCTCGATCATGTGATCACTGATTGGCCAATCAGTGATCAAATGCAAACTAGTAAGCAAGATGTCACTTGTGACATCATTGCTTACTACGTGTGAAATCTGTGAATGATCACAGAGGTCACATGGTACAAGGCTATTCACAACAGCCTTGTACCATGTGACAAGCTGTGACCAATCACAGCTCACTCAGTACTTCTCAATGAGTGCAAGAATGCAGCCAGAGAGAAACAGAAATGATTGCTTTTACATCCTATATGGGTGTAAAAGCAATCAGAGTAAAAAAAAAAACAAATCTTCATCACCCCCCACAAGTAGTACAGTGTTACCATGGTGACACTGTACTGCTAGGGTGACAGTATGTAAAAAAAAAAAAAAAAAAATAATATAAAATAATAAAATAAAAATGTAAAAAAAAATGTTTAAAAATTATAATTTTTGGTTATAAACTAATTTGGATTTTTTTTTTTACTAAAAAGACAACGGAATAAATTTTGGCAAAGATTTATGATGAAATATTATTTATTTGCAAAATTTTATTAAAAAAACACTTTTTTTTCAAAATTTTTGGACATTTCATTTACATAGCAAAAAAAATTAAAATCCCAGCGGTGAATAAATACCACCAAAATAAAGCTTTATCTGTGTCAAAAAAATGGTAAAAAATTCATTTGGGTACAGTGTTGCATGACCGGGCAATTGTCATCCAAAGTGTGATAGCGCTGAAAGCTGAAAATTGCCCTGGACAGGAAGGGGGTAAAAGTGTCCGGTCTGGAAGTGGTTAATAGACAGGCATCTATACATATGCTTGTACCTAGTATATGCAGTTACTGGAATAATCTCTGATTGAACACCACTGCCTAATATTAAAGAATATGTTCACCTTTTGGAACATTTTACTTGTTACACCCATTTTTAGGGTGGAATATTTAAAATGTTTCAGCATCTGTACCCTCTTCCCCGATCCCCCCTGCTTGTAACAGTGAACGGGGGACCCTCTCCCTGTTGTCACATTTTGAAAACAGCGTGACTGTGCAGGGCTCTGCCCACACAGCTGCCTTATTTATTCACAGTTTCCTGTGGAAGAATGCCTGCAAGTGCTATTGGCCGTTACAGCTGATGGCATGTAGTTCTCAATGAACTACGAGGGTGCTGGTGAGCGCCCTCATAGTCCTTTGATCTTCTTGCTCTCAAGGAACTGCCTGCCTGTATGAAATATAGGCAGACAGCTATCCTGAGAGTCTGCAGGAGCCTGAGATTGCATTCACGATCTGCTGATCAGACACAGTGGGAGGAACTGATGTTGTTCCTCCCACTGTGTGACATCAGAAACTGGAAACAACAAGGATTTTGTCACTTCTGGTTTCAGTTTGTTTGATTACAAGCTGTTGTCGACTTGGGAAGCAGCAGATTAAACTGATCTTGATTTGATCTGCTGCTTTGGAGGACAGAGGAGAGATCTGGGGTCTAATAGACCCCAGAACACTCCACAGAGAATAGCTGTCATGGGTCATGCTATCACATGGAATGTTGTTTTTCCCTTCTGATAGCAATAAAAGTGAAAAAAAGAAATGAAATATATAATAACAAAATAAAACTTTTTTTTAAGTGACCCTGTCCCCCCATGCCGATGCACAAAGGTGAACGCACGTGTCGGTCCTGCACGCATATGTAAACAGTGATCACACCACACATGTGAGGAATCACTGTCTGTTAACATCACAGTGAGAGCAATAATTTTAGGGCCAGACCTCCTGTGTAACTCTAAACTATTAACCCATGAGTTTGTTGCCGTTCCACAGGCGTGTACAATTTTAAAGTGTGACATGTTTGGTATCTATTTACTTGGCATAACATCATATTTTATATTTTTCGAATAAATGGGTATTACATTGTGTTTGTGTTCACTAAAATTCATTAAAGCGAAGTTTCGCCCAAGAGGGGAAGTTCCGCTTTAAAGGCTGGTCCCCTGCTCCCCATTAAAGATTGGCACCTTTGGGGAGCAGGTACCCGAAATTGACAGGTACCTGCTCCCACTTCCGCTGCGATCGCCCAGGCGATCGAAAGCAGAAGTTGTCCTCCTACCCTTCCTCCCCGAAGTCTTCTGGGACATGTGACAGGTCCCAGAAGACTACGGGGCCATTCAGGAAAAGCAGTGCTACTCGCACATGCGCAGTGGACACCCAGCAGTGAAGCCGCAAGCTGTTACAGCCAGGTGCCCACACTGAAGATGCCGCTGCCTGGAACACCAGATGGCTGGTGAAACGAGTTGTGGGGAGGAGACCGCGGGATCGCGGGACAGGTGAATGACTGTTTTTTAAAGTCAGCAGCTATAGTTTTTGTAGCTGCTGACTTTTATTTTTTTACAGAGTGAGTGGAACTCCACTTTAATATATATATATATATATATATATATATATATATACAATGTTTAGGGGTATAAGTAATTTTCTAACAAAAATAAAAATGCAGATATTTTGTATTTGCAGATGTCTGTCATTGTATGACAGAATTGTCAGAATTGGCTTGGGCAGCTAGTGGTTAAACAGATTAGCCCTGATCCTCCTTTTATGCTGTCCCCCTGCTGGCACTCTTTACTCCTTCACTTGCTATGGGGGCACTCATGTGGGCTCGATCCCGAGCCAGGCTCCGTGTGCTGCTCTCTGGATCGAAATTGAGCTCAGGTAAGTATGGGGGAGGGGGGGCTACTGAACACAGAAGGTTTTTTACCTTAATGAAGAGAATGTATTAATGTAAAAAAAAAAACCCTTCTGCCTCTACAACCACTTTATGTACATTTCTCTATAACATTGACAATTTCCCATGTTTTATCTCTTTAAAAAATGTTGCATGTAGATAAAAAAAATCAAGTGAGCTCCTAATTTTCTGTGTTCTCTGCCTATTGTGGAATTAAATCCTGGCCACTGTCACCAATACCCAGTTCACCTCTGAGGACTACAGAACACCGCCTATGTTATGGCTATGAAAAGAGGGGAAGGTGTTCTGTAGTTCTAACACACTTTCTGTCCTGGGGGACAACACTTTTTCTTTATAGTTATAGTGCATAAATATATTCAGACTGTACAAGCCTCAGATGGCAGATAAACTGCACAGCTGAAAATAGAAACACCCAGCACCCTGATTTTCTTTTCTTTTTTTTATTCTCTAGCCAACTAGATAGTAAATTAGCTATTCTGCACTTCTTCAATTTATCTACCTTTGAATAGATTCACTCTCTCGCAGCTTCAACAGTATCATTACTCCTGTAGTACAGAAGACAACTAAATCCACTGTAAAATATATGCTGTACTAGCAGTGTAACATCAATCATGTGATAGGTCACACATCTCTTAAAATGTCTTACTACAATGAAGAATGGCAATGCCAGGTTAACCTGTTAGAATAGAGCACATCAGTGGTTCTCTTTTTATGCTTCCAATTGACCATGCAGGGAGGATGCAAATGTGACATTTCTCTCTCTAGAACATGAAAATGACTGGGATTCTGCTGCAGGCTACAGTTGCTTTATTCAGAATGAGGTGAAGTATGCCTTCTATATGAACCTCAGCTAAATGTACCTGTACCTGCCCGGAAAGGCAATACTTCCACATGAACCATAACTAAATGTACGCGTAACAAGCCATCTTTAAAACAAGATCATTAAATGGCAATCAGATGAGAAAATATTCCCCTTTCAAAAGAAAGACTTGTGTGGGCTGATGTAAAGGAGCACCATTCATTATATACAGGCATACCTTTTTAAGGTTCTTTGATATTTAGCACCACTGGCTATCACGGCTCGTCTCAGAAATTATTATATACGTTCTGCAAACTGTAATTACATTTTGATAGTATAGTATATGCGCATTAGTGGCTTTGCTGGTGGCTTTGTTTAAACTGAGGATTTTCTGTGACTGTTACAAGCCAGTAAAATATTTTTTTGTCTGCAGTCAAATATTTTTCTTTAGTTTTGGATAGTGTAGGGAAAAATTTAAATTTCTGTCAGTCAAATGCCTTTTTTTAGAGCCCCTGTCTGTCTCACAGACAAATGGCAAAAACATGGCAGTGGCTTTAACCCTTACTTGTTATATTTGCAACTAAATAGGAGGTTTTACCATTATATTCAGCCCCATTTGGCCTTGCTTCTGGCAAACGGTACAACATCCCAATCCTTCAAGATTTCCATTGGTACAAGGCAAGGATGCCCCCTGTCTCCGTTTCTTTATCTCAGTTATTGAACATCTAGTTCAAGTCATTGTAAGAATGATTCTATCAAGAGGATTTCTATTCCTTCCGCCCATCATATATTGTACATCCAGCATCCACATATTATCTTACCCTCTCTTGTGTCCAAATTTAAAAGCTTTAGCCAGTTTAGCAATTTTAAGTTCAACATGTCCAAAATCGAAGCTCTAAATGTTTCACATTTCCCCCACTTCTTTATCACTTTTACAAACTAATTTTCCTTTCCAATGAAAACACAGGAGTATTACCTATTTGGGGACGACAACCTAGAACATCGCTCAGATATTTATTCTCTAACTACAGCCCCCACATATCTAACATATGCAAGATCCTGAAATTGTGGCACTTGGTAAATATCCCTTGGTTTGGCAAAATAAATGCCTTAAAATTGATATTTTCCCAAGAATCTTATTTTTTTTTTCAAAGTATACCTATCTCTCTTCCTGAATTTTTTTTCTGGTCCTTACGTTTCCTAGTGACCCAATTTAGATGGCATAATAAATTCTTTAGACTTAGACTAAAAACTCTGTGTAGACCCAAACATATAGGTTTAGCGGGCTTGTCAGACTTTGAACTCTGTATCTGCCTTACTTTCCCACATCTTTGACCAAGTTCAAAGGCTTTGAGTAAAATAGAATAGAATAGAACAGGATATGTCCCCTGTCAATTTATGAGCTTTATTTTGGGGTTTTGCACATTCATTTCACACCCTTTATGTACTCTCCCCTCTTACAGTATCTCCTCTACATATACAGTATGGTATGAAACTACATAGTCTCACTTCTCTGTCTTTTCACCCAAGCCCATTAATGTCTCTATTGGATAATCCAGACTTACCTTTTGCTATTTCTTGTTGGTGGCATTGTTTCACTTTCTCCCTGGCTACAAGCAAGATACTTTGTTCTCCCTTGTTCTGGACTACCATCTTTTATAGCCACTCTTACATCTAAAACTGTTGATTGGCTCACACAACATCAACCGACCATTTATTGTAAAAAAAAACTTCATCTTACAGGACAAATCCAACATCTGCTCACTGACTTTGAGTGGTTACACTCTCTCTTGAAACCACCTAGATATACATTATCTATAAATTATAAAATACATCGGCAAAAAAACTTTAACCACTTCCCCCTGGGTGGGCATCATATGACGTTGCCAAGTGTTAGACCAGGATGATGCCTGCAGTCACACTGATCACTGCCACACCAGTCATATTGTCCCTGATCACCACCTCACAAGTTACAGTGTCCCTGATCACCACCATACCAGCCCCAGTGTCCCTGAATACAGCCACATCAGGTATATTATCCCTGGTCATTGCCAAACCAGTCCCAGTGTCTCCAGACCAGTGTATGCCAGCAACAGTGTTCCTCATTACTACCTCACCAGTCGTGGTATCAGCACACCAGTTTAAGCCAGCAACAGTGCCCCTGATTGTTGCCACACAAGTCCTAATGTCACCAGACCAGTGTAAGTCAACAGCAGTATTCCTGATTGCTGCCACACTAGTCCCGGTGTCACCAGACCAGTGTAAGCCACCAACAGTGTTCTTGATCATCACACCAGTATTGCCTCTGCCTACCACCTGTACTAACCCTAACCTGTTTATTGACCGTGTTTCTGCCTGTTTGCTGGCTATGTCTCTGCCTGTGGCATGAACTGACCCATCTGCAGGTTCAACTGACTATGTTCCTGCAATACACTATTCCCACTCATATAGAGGTGACCATAACAGTACATTGATTTTGATACAATTGGTTAATTTGTGTGATACACAAGGTACAATGTTTAGAATACAAAAAGTGATAAAGTCTCAAATGTGTGGTATTGCCTTACTCAGGAGAATTAGCAGAATGTGTTTTGGATTGCAATTCTAAGTATGCCCATCCCGTGTGTGAGAAATATCTTGGTAAACTGACAACTTTGTGTAAAAAAATAATAATTTTTTTTGTGGCAAACCAATGAAGTCTTTCAGGGCTTCCAAAAATGTGATAGGCAGTCAGGAAACTAGATGCGTAATTTATGCCCCTGGAGCTCCTGAAGGTACTCCTTGGAGTTTGGACATTTCTTTGTGACTAGGCTGTGAGGAGGGAAAAGTAGCACAATGTGTTTTGGGATGTAATTTTAGGTATGCTTATGATGTGTGTTAGGAATAACTTATTAATCAACAACCTTGTGTAAAAAAAAGAAAAAAATTTGTTTTCTTTCCTACATTTTCCAAAAATGTTTGTGGGTTTCCTCCAGGTACTCCAGTTTCCTCCCACACTCCTGGATCCTGTCTAAATTGGCCCTAGTACGTGTATGTATGAATGTAAGTTAGTAACCTTAAATTGTACGCCCCTTCAGGGTTAGGGACTGATATGAATGTACAATATATATGTAAAGTGCTGCATGAGGGGGCGTGGCCAAGCAGGGCATGTGAGCGGCTGTGCTTCACAGAGCTCCCGCTTCTAAACCTATCACCGATCCTGTACCAAAGAGATTTTTGAGGCTCCGGTTGCTTCTGCAGAGCGGTCCTGATCTGGGGCACCTCTACATACTTGGGGTGAGCTTTTTACCTACAATGATGACCCATAAAAACCGGGATGAATCGGCTGGCATGGACTTCCAACATGGTGCCGCTACTCCACAGACGCAATGTGTTCATGGAGGTGATAAGATAAAGGAGGCTGCTGGAAAGTCTGGTAAGACAAGCCACCCTGTGGGGAGGGAGTGCTCCTGGGACATGCTTTATTACACCCAGCAGATCACAGGGTCCCTGGACTCCACCCTTGCCCCCCCCTATGCGGCCTGCTACTCCACTATAGCTGCAGCCTTTGGGAGAAGAGTAGGACAAGCAGACTGAGCAGACTGAGATATGTGAAGCTGTACCCTGCTCGCCTGAAAATCTTTGCCAATAATCAGACGCACTTGTTTGATTCTGTTGCCACAGCCTCAGATTGCATGGACATGCATGAAGCTCAACTGTGATGTCGTCCACGCAATCCGGATGATTGACTCTTGCCACCATACCTTCTTTGATAAGCCGTGATGCCTGATATGCCTTGTTCATTCCTCACCAGGAAGTTATATTTGTAGGCTGACGTAATACTGAGCGCTACTCACGTTTGATGTAAGATTTGAATAATAGCACTAGTATTTGAATGGCAGTTAACAACGTGCGATTCAATCCATTTGCACCTGGGTGTCAGAAATCTGGCCCAGTCGGTAAGCGAACACTCAGTTTACCAAATGTCTTTGGGATTTGTCTTGTTAGGCACTGTTATGCCACTGTTCAAAATGAACCTTCAAACTTTTTTCCCAGTGTTTGCCATTCTACCTAGCTTGTTTTTTTTTGTGAGCGGTACGGTGTCCTGCAATATAGAGCATGGTCTTTCTGACTGTTTTGAGGGGGCAGTGGAGCATTTGATATTGAGCCTCTCCTTTCCTAGCGCTATCCTAAGGATAGAGGGGAGATAGCTTTGCCCAATCCCTGGTTGTTTTGTCTGGCTAGCCAGGTGTAACATCTGTTTAAAGGTATGGCGGAAGTAGATACCACTAGTGCCACGGCTAATGATTCTACTCTACAAGTGATGTTACATTGTACGGCCTCTGGCTCATTACCAGAAGGTCTTGAGACTCAATCTTTTTGTAAACCAAATAAGTCCTTCCCTACCTATTGACTAATACATAAAATTTGGGTCAAGGTCAAGCAGCTGCAGCAGGTTACAGGTCACATCGCATATAGTCCCATATAGAATAATGCGGCATTACCAGAACTGGCAAAGCTACAATTTGCCTCTTTGCCTGGAAATCCTATGGGATAACTCATGGGAAACATATAGTCGACAATGGTCAACTCATATCATTTGATACATTGAAATCCAGGTATAATTTACTGTCAACAATGTTATTTTATTACATACAGTTAAAACATGCAATTGCCGCTCAAGACCCGTCAGCCTTATAGCACTCCTCCCCACCCCCATTTTCAATTATTTGAACTCAGATACAACTACTAAAGGGATTATTTCTCGCTGCTGTACCAAGCTTCCATCGGATTACTTAGAAAAATACCCAAATAGGGCTAGTGGGCATTGGGAGCAAGATGTGGGGGCTTTTGAGGAAGACCAGTGGGAAGCTGCTCTGCAGTCTATCCATCTTAGCTCACTCACAGTTTCTTACCGTATCTCACAAATGTATATTGTACTTAGGGCTCATTATACACCAGCTAAAATGTGTATGATGGGGCTATGCCAGGAGCCTCTTTGTGGCAGATGTAAACGGGACCATGGGGATCTTATGCACATGCCTGAAACTTCATTGATACTGGGAGGAAGTGGTCAACACTCTTGATTTAGTGTTTCAAACTAACCTACTTCTAGACCCTAAACAATGCCTTTTAGGTATTTTAGATAATGTTACTCAAGTTACAATTATACTAGAAGCCCTCTCTAAGGCCCTGTTAGAGGCACACAAGGCTATTCTTGTGCGTTGGAAATCAGAAACTCCCATTACTATGGAGGACTGGAGGCAGAATATGGGAACCATCTTAAGATACAATCGTTTAATTTAACAACATCGTGGGTGCCCAGGTAAATTTGAGAAGCTCTGGGAAGCATGGTTGGCCACTCCGGGATTAGCCCCATTTGATTTGATAATGCATAGGCTGTTGTAATCATCCTTTCATGATGTGAACTGCCTGCTATGTTGTTCGCCTTGATTATCATGTAGGGAGATCCATCTGCTTTAGTTTCCACTGGCCCACTGCTGGAGAGGGACATCTACTGCTCTGTGTGTGTGGGGTTCTGCATGTGCCTTTACTGCATAATAATACCACAATCTTGTTGTACTCATTTGTGCATCGGATAACTGGTAACACTGAAATTTTTCTTTTAGTATTTTTGTTTTTTTTGTTAATGGCTGATTCTCTGGTAATGTTTTGTATACGGTACTGTATTCTGTACTTTGTATGCCTTAAACATCAATAAATAATATTTCTGATTAAAAAAAAGTGCTACGTAAATTGATGGCGCTATATAAGTACCTGTAATAAATAATAATAAATAAATAGCTTTATCACAAAACTAACTTAAGACACTCTGTACTAGGTACTGACAAAAAAAAAAGATATGGCTTTTAGTCAATTCATCTTGTATTATTCATCTTTCTATCTCCTGTTCAGAACGAGCTATGTTAAAACGATTAACACTATCATACATTTGCTGCTCACATGGGTATGAACTGATGAAACAATGTAAAAATACAAAACGCCATAAAATCCATTTGCATGAATGACACGTCAAG
Organism: Staurois parvus; assembly: GCF_062004578.1. Classification (NCBI taxonomy): domain Eukaryota; kingdom Metazoa; phylum Chordata; class Amphibia; order Anura; family Ranidae; genus Staurois; species Staurois parvus. Next base: position 20,108,015 of record NW_028317949.1, on the reverse strand, counting down.
CTAAAAAGTTAAACTAAAACATCCTTTGATAATTCTAGACCCATCATCTACAAGGCTTTTAACAGTATAACATTTTGCAGCTTTGATCATTACAAGGAAATAGATGTGCATTTTTTTAATGCTTACTTCACAGGGCTTCTGGCAGCATCTGGATCTTGGGCTGTGACTGTTCCTACAAGAGTGTTAATTTTGGCGTCTTCCATGACTTCAAGTACATATCCTGATTTGGTGAACACTGGCGGTTCATCCACATCCTCCACCAATATTCGGACAGTAGCCATATCCTTGAAAGGTCCCATGTAGTGAAACCTAGAGTCTTCATATGTATTGATAGCTTCTACTTTCAATGTATAAGTCCTTGTTTTCTCAAAGTCCAATGCCTGCAAATAAAAATATAATATAACCTCAGGAAACTAACAGAATTCAGGTATCATGCATCAAATGTCAAGAAACAAATCTACACTACACAGTCACAGGCTTAATCATTTTATTACAGTACAAGAAGCAATAATATGCAACTTTACCTTTTTTCCTTAATTTAGTTTTGGGACATTGCATTAAAATGTCCATGAGGTGGCCTGATTTTCTCAATATTTGAAAATAGCAGCATCAGCAGATCTCATTTATTGGATCTGCCTCAGTACTTTGCAGAAGTACATATAATACAATCTGAGAAAAGTAGTTACTGACACATATAACTGGGCTTATGTAAATAAACAGGGCAAAGAAAATATCTATATGTGCAGTGCAGGAAACTATAGTAACCAACCAAATTACGTATTCTTGATTCAGCTCAGGGAAAGGAGTACATCTAATTAGTTGACACGGGTTATTTTGCATCACCTTATTAAATAAGCAGAGCAATTTTAGGAGAACATACCTTTACAGAAAATGCAACTACAATGTTCAAATATTGAGCTTATTTTCTGCAAGTGTAGTAGGCACCTTTCACACAGAGCGCAGTCCATTCTGATCAGCAGGGAATCCATTACCAGATCCTCTGCTGAATCAGAGCTAACGGGTTGGATGTCAGTGTTCTGACATCCTTGCCCATTCAGTCTATGCTCAGTGGACACAGGCAGACCCGTGACAGCTCTATAGGCAGCCAAATCTAAATGGACTCTGCTGTTCGTTTTCATCAGGCCACCTCCAAACCATCACGTTTAGGTCCAGAAAAATGGAAAACGACACAGTTCTAAATGAACCAGGAGGAAGATGGGAGTAAACTAACACAAGTCCATTTATATCTACCTGCTCATAGGATTGAAGGGAGGTTCCTAACAGGTCTGTGTAAAAGATGATTTAGTAGCAGAAATTGTTTTGTATATGTAAATGGTTGATATCAGTCATTGTCTTTTGCTCAGAAATATTTTGCTTGCATTGCCTTTCTGAATAAACAATTTCTAAAGACTGAAAGTTTACCTAGATCTTAAAGGATAACTCCACTAGATCTTGTAGCTTTGGGAATAATTATTTTGTAACATAATCTCTAAAATCGTAAATACTAGACTCTAGTTATAGAGGAGGAGAATATTTATGTAATTTATAAGCACACAGATGTTTGTTTGTCTAATAAGAAGATGATCCAGATTTTACAGCATGCAAACATGTTATCAATTTAATTTTCTTTATTTTACTGACCTAAAAAACCTACCATCTGACCAAGCCACTTAAAGTTTTCTCATTATAGTCTCACAAATGCTTTCTGATGAGTTTTATATTTTGACATTTTCTGCTGTTTACTGATGCTTAGAATTGTTAGGTAGATTTTAGAGAGGGGGACATAACAGAAGAAAAAACAGCATGCGGTACCCACTAATATTTTATGGTCATGTAAATTTATTATGTATAATATAGTATCGCTTCCTCTCCTTTGTATTGTAAATTCACTGTCTATCACGTCACCCAGCAATGTACTGTAGATCCACATCAATCAAGATGAATGATAATCCCAGTGATCCAACAAAATAGGAGACAAATAATCCAGGCTCCCGGCAGATTTCTGAAATGAATTACACCTCTGGACCCTGTAGTTGGATGTAGCAAGAGGGTAAGGTATCTGAGGTGTCATGATCACATTTAGTCAATGACATCGTCCAGTATACCCCAGTCCTTTATTTACATTTACCTGTCAGCTTGGGAAATGGCATTCTCTGCAAGGAGCCATCTGGGAGCAGACATGTTGGTGGTCAGTGTGTGTTTTTTTGGTAGGTTGGCTGGCATTGTTAATTGTGATTGACATTGATCTACATTTCCAGACACATGATTAATGGATGGATTTACATTTTAGGTCTTTGTTTTTCAATAAAGGCCTTTTTCAAACATGTGGTGTGTTTATTAACATTGTAAACGTTTTTGAGTGAATTAGTACCCATGTGTATTATGTACCCCTTAGCCACACCATTTTTTACTTTTTTATCTTTTTGCATAGGGCTCCCTTTAAAATCCATACCAGACTCGCTCCAAGGATAAGGTCTGGTATGTATTTTTAAAAGGAGTCTCATGTGTTTTATTTTGTTTTGTTTGTTTTTGTTTTCTTTTTTCATGGGATCTCTTTTATAATTCATAGCAGTTTTTCACCTAGGATAAGAGTCTAACATGAATGTGGAGGGTAACACTGGCCACTTTGTTTACAAACAGAGCAAAGTGGCTAGGAAATGTCATTTAGCATCCTGAAATCTGGTATTTTTTCTTTGTAAATGTCTCTTTCGTTGTGCTATGGTGTCCGTTTATGGAGCAGCGGTAATTCACCATTGAGAAGATCACCGGCATTCTCGGAGTGAGGTTTTCTGCTCTGAGTGCTGGTTTATTAAGCTGTGAAGATTGGTTCTCTTCATGAGAAGAGAAATGATCTTCATATGCTCAGAACTCTTAGGAGCGGTTAAAGGAAGGCTGTAATCTCTTGAGAAATCCTGAGATTACAGTGTTTTTAAAGTGAAAGTGAAAAGAAAACACCAATCACGAACTAATACACTTCTCAAAATAATCAACTTCTCAAAAATCCCAACTATGGTGCTTCCTGCATGGAGTTTGCATGTTCTCCCTGTGTTCGTGTGGGTTTCCTCCGGGTACTCCGGTTTCCTCCCACACTCCAAAGACATGCTGGTAGGTTAATTGGCTCCTGTCTAAATTGTCCTAGTTTCATCCCTGGCCCCGTGGGATTTCCTGCATTATAGGGGTTTGGGAAAGACCTGGCAACCTACCCTGTAAAATAATTGCTAAGAGAATTTATGGGAAAAGTCGCTTACAAGTGACGGTCCATGCAATCGCCAAAGGTCAGATATATATATATATTGTGTTTCTGATCTGATCGACTGCTTGTTTAGGGGCTTGTGAAATGCAGGGAACATGTACTTGCTCACTGTCTTGGTGCCAAGGAGAAAGAAGGAATTCAATATACTTCCTCCATCCTCCTGATTTCTCTGACAGATTCTCTCCTCTTTTTCTGATTCTTCACCTCTGGGCTGGAGAGTCTGGGAGAGAGAATTCTTACACAGATAGCCAGTGAAGTGCTGTCATCGTGTCCTCATAAACTGGCAGTTTCTGTGCACCTCAGAATAGTGAGATGATCAACATAGAACATTTCTCTGCTGATTATCTCTGTGTCACAAACTGCTAATAAATTGAGATCAGCAGAGATCCTCAGGACAGGTTTCAAGGCACCCCCAAACATGTTGTTTAACCACTTGCTAACCGCACTATAGACGAACAACGGCTACAGCGCGGATGTCCAGTTCTGGGAGGGTGTCATATGAAGTCCTCCCAGAACACGCCTCCAGCTGAGCAGATGACCAATCACAGTGGCCTTTTACCACGTGATCAGCTGTGTCCAGTGACACAGCAGGGCACGGAGTAATACCGTTTCCGGTTATCTGCAGCACTTTCCTCATGCTGTCACATACTGTCGATAACCAGCAGCTGTCACAGAGCAGATTGATGATCAGTGCCCTGATGATCAGTGCTCTGCAGTACCGCCCAGAAATGCCACCCAGCAGTGCCATTTATCAGTGCCCCCCATCTGTGCTGCCCAGCAGAGCCTCCCAGCAGTGCCACCCATCAATGTCCATTATTGCTGTCCATCAGTGCACAGCAGTGCCACCAGTCAGTGCCCTCAGTCAGTGCTGCCAGTTAGTGCTGTCAGTCAGTGCCGTCAGTCAGCGCCACCCATCAGTGTTGCCCATCAGTGCCCATCAGTGCTGCATATCAGTGCAGCATCATCAGTGCCGGCTCATCAATGCACACCAGTGCTGCCTATCAGTGCAGCCTCATCAATGCACATCAGTGAAGGAGAAAAATTACCTGTTTGCAAAATGTTATAATAGAAAGAAAGAAAAATTTTTTTTTTCAAATTTTTTGCTTTTTTTTTTTTATAGTGCAAAAAATAAAACACCCATTGGCAATTAAATACTACCATAAGAAAAAGTTATACAAATTTCATGTGAGTACAGTGTTGCATGACTGTGAAATTGTCATTCAAAGTGCAACAGCGCTGAAAGCTGAGAATTGGCCTGGACACGAAAAGGGTAAAAGTGCCCGGTAGGCAAGTGGTTAAAGGAATTGTACATGTTTAATGTTTCACTTTTTCTATTATTAAAAGAGCTACTCCCCTCCAAATGGAATATTTCATTTTTTTGCACTGGTACAAGTCCTGTTCTCTTTTATGCCATTTGTTTGACAATCTCTTGCTTCTTAGCTTTAAAAATGGAGAGATCTGATTTTCGAAATTGGGGTTGGTTTCAGTAAAACTTTGTAATTTGTGGATTTTTGGTCGAGTTAAACCAAATCTGCCTGCAGATAGAACCCAAACAGATTCACCCATCACTAGTAGTGAGTCAGTCTATGCAATCCCTATACTGGGATGTGCCTGAGTGACCATATCAGTCTATGTCTGTATAAAAGAAAAGTGACAGTTTTGTTTTTATCATGAAAGGGAACAGGCAGCCAATTTGTGGAACTGTTTTTTGTATTCAACTAGCGGTTGAATTGACCCAATTTACAGATTCAAAGTGATTTGAGGGAATCCTCCCTGCTAAGCTATTGTATTCTGACAGTGGAGAGACTTCCCCAGACCAGGGGCGGACTGACCATTTGGAAACTCAGGCACTGCCCGAGGGCCCGGGGTCAGTAGGGGGCCCCAAGAGATGCACCTGGTACCCTTTTCATAGGCTTTTTTGAGTTTGGGCAAGGACACAGGGGCCCCATGATCCCCTATTGCCCGGGGGCCCCATGAGTTGTCAGTCCGCCCCTGCCCCAGACTACACTGATCAGCTATAGCCTGCAGTGTTGATCAAGTGGGAGAAATGCAACAGGACCCTTGTATAGAAGTTGATCAGTAGATCGATTTCTGTACAATGTCCCAGCCCATAAAGGGATCAAAATTTGGCTTCTCAAGCTGAATTTAAATTCATGTATGGCTGACTTTACTCTGTTTATGTAATTTGCATACAGTTTGCACTGTAGCAACAGATAACAAAGTGTCTAATTCACATACTTCTTTAATTCAATGTCTTCATTGCTGGATCCATAAATGATATACTCTGTATAAGAATGAACTCATGCAATCACTGGAGGTCGCAAACTGCTAGAAGCAAGCAGTCCCAGCATCCATTTTACTAAACGTTGCTGATTTCTCCTTTACATGTTATTCCAGCAGTCAAGTGTTGTAATCAGAGTACACATCTACAGAGCTCCCAGATGCTTTCTTTTTTCTTAGTCTTGGTTTGGAGTTTTGTGCTTTCTACAGGTTAGCAAAATAAATGCAGGAGTGCCTGCTTTTAACATTTTGTGATACTGATCCACTTGATTGCATGATCGTGTTGAACTAAATGTGTTTAATTTTTTTTAGACTACAGTTATCTGTTAAGGTGGTTATGCGTATATATGATATATATATTTCTCAAAGCTGGAACTCCAGTAGGCAAGAGCAGGACCAAACGTGAGAGACATCTTAGCATGTAATGTGAATTTATATAAATTTATTAATATACATAACTGAAATCGCTGTTGCTATTATTTGGTATATTTATAATATTGATGGTCTTAACCAATTCAGCTCCCGCACCTATATACCAGTTATGAATCAGAGCAAATTTTATATATTCACTATGGGCTTGTTTACTCAGGTATAATTTTGTCATTACTTAAGATAACTAAGTATTATACTGTATACTTTTTTGGGTGAAAAATGTGGGTGTCTACCAGCAAAAATGATTTATTATGGAATGTGCCCTGTTTAAAATGACACTAAATTAAGTCTCTGGTACCAAGCATGACAAATTTATTTGCAAATGAAAAGAGGCATTTTTATGTGACACTGGGGAAAAAAATAATAACAACAAATATGCAAATATTATTAGTAAAAAGACAGATATAAAAATAAAAATCAGCAGAAAAATAATAGCTAAGGGAAGAAGGGGAGGGTGATATTAATTAGGGCTGATTCAGGTTAAATAAGGGTTTTTAGGAGGTTAAATAGGAATGCATTAACTTAATTTTCTTTTTACTTGTAAGGTTTAATTAACTAATGTAAATGTATGTGTAATAAATTAAATAGTAAATATATTGTTACATTATACTGTATTACTCAATTATATATGTCATTTTACAAAGGAACAATTGCATTTTGACAGCTACTCTTGCTATGTAATACATAGAAATTCCAGTCCGTCACTTTAATAGCTGGTAATTGCTGGTAATAGTGGTGGGGGAGGGATACAAGGGGAAGAGTTGCTGGACATTAGAGATATGTCTTAGACACCTGTTTGAAGTAGTTTAGGATGTATTTCCTACATTTAATATCCTCAAGTGATTAAAGTAGATGTAAACCATACCTTGATGACATTTAGCTTGTTTGTCTACACAATTGTTAACTTGTTTTCATATAATACTTGTTTTCATCTCTTCCCCTCCCATTCTTATTTACTACTCTTTGCAAGCACTTTTTATCTAAATTCGTGCACTCCATTGATGGCTGCGTGGCATTTCTTAGGGTAGTGGGCTATGCCTTCATAATATGTGTTGGAATGGCTACTTATAGTCTGTCTCCACCAGGGACAGATATAGTATGGTGGCAATGCAGAATCACAGTTGAAAGACCCCTGTCACCTTATGACAAGAAGAGCTTGAACAAGTACTTTCATGCCAAGGTCGTTGGGTATTATTGTGTTAATGAAAGCTGCAAAAAAAAAACAAAACATTATTTTTAAAATGGCATTACTATGCTAAGGCATTTACGATATTTTAATGATTGGGTTTAGATAAGGCTTCCCAACTCCATTGAATGTCCTTTTCAGTTGAGCACCTTTTGTAGGGTTATGTATGATTCAAGTCCAAAGTGATATAATCTAATAGAAATGCATTATAGTAATAAAGTTCAGGATTTACGAAGAATACCATGATTCAATTCCTACACTCTGACTGATAACTTAATTCATAGGAAATTCTGCATCAAAGCCTATATATTTAAAAGTGTCTTTCAGGAAGGCACAGATGGAAATGGCTCACACAATGTTTTGTGTGACGCGCCAAGGTTAGCCCTGCTTATGTAAACATAAAGTGGGAAGATGTTAAGGAAGAAGCTCTTGAAGACATGGACAATGGTGATTCGCCACTTGAGAGGACAACTCAACTTTCTTTTGATATCTCTCAGCCAACACATACTGAAACAAAACTGCTGCTGTGCATGGCAAGTTTGCTAGGTAGCCTGATCCTTAAGGAAATCGTCTTGATGATAATAAGAATTAGATTAATTGTTTAATTAAGTGTTAGTTATATCTCGAACACCTGCTTAATTGGTTGCTCTGGAGGACTTAAATTTAAAGGGTAGTGGATTCTCATGTAATCAAGGTAATCAAAACCAGAATGTGGTTACAGTGTATTTTAATTTAATATGGCTTTGCTCGAAAAATTACCTGTGATAAAATATCTTATAAGCTGCCACAGTACTAAATTTTTGGAGTTATATTCTGAAGGCAAAGGCAGCAGATTTTAATACTGTCAAAAAATCGTTACTGAAGATGATGTGATTAAAAGCATAATACATATATCTGCTCCCTTTGCTTTAAAGCACTGCACCCACACTGCAATATAAAAAAAAAGCTAGCCGAGCTTAAGCCATTAATTCCTAATGTATACCATGCAATATACTTAACGTGATTTAAACATGTTCCCAAACTGCCAGTTTTCTGCTTTCCTCTGTGGGTTTCTCATCAGCTTTAGTGGTCCCACAGAGGATTACGATGATCATATTCTGAAAACAGTTATACATAATTAAATGTATTGTGTTTTTTTTACACTAGACTGCCTGTAGTTTTGTATTTGGTTAATGCAAATGAGCTTACACTGATGGTATTAGTTTAAAATACTTGCTCTCTGTTTACATATATCATCATGGCTGAAACTCCTTGTTTTTGGATACTACATTACTTTGTGTGACACTATAAGGTGAGTCTGTGTAATTCTCTCATAATATAGTGCATATTTTATATGTATAAGTCATAAAATAACTCATAAACTAAAAAAATAAAATATTACTGGTGCATTGCAAAGGAAATCAGCATAGATTATTTGTTTCATTTGGAAACACTCCACATTTAGAGGACAATTATCCATTACACTGACTTTTGCTAATGAAATGGTTTGGTTTATTACGCACTTTTTTGTTCTGTCCATTTTTCTTCATTTGTGTAGCTTTTTTTTTAATCTCAGATCCTTTATGGATCAAGCTGACCAGAATCCTTAATATGGTGCCAGTAAATTTCTAAGGGGATGCACAAATAAGGGAACATTGATTTCAGGGCCTCTAATGACAAGAGCCTTACAGTATAAGCAATCTGTTTCCTGTAGCACATTCTCAGCCCCTATTACTCTTGTAATACTCAGAATAGAAACCAGTGCAGCGCTAAAACATTACATAGTGTAAACTGAAGAAATATTGAATAATAAATAAATAATATTGATGATATTAATAAAGCAATAAATCAATATTAAATAATAGTGTTAACAAATATAAGTGGATGAAGCGCTATGATGGGCGCAATAAAGTAAGTGCAACTGTGAAAGTCTTATAACAAAAAGTCTTCATAAAGTAGTGAAGGCTTGACACAATCAGGTCAGCATACAGTGCTTCAAACAGGTCCTAATGCACAAGTGGTATCCAATAATTCCTTGTGGCTTTATCCGTGCGGAAGATTGAAAAAAATGCGCACTCACCAGAGGCGCATCATTAAAGCGCAATATGTTGAACAAGAATCTGCAGGACGCCTCCTTTAACTGCATCTGACAGACAGCATGAAACCAGGATCCCTCCTCTGGATACAAGCCTCCTCTGCAGCCAGGCTTCCACTGGGGTCCTCCTTGCTGCAGTGCTGTTTCTGATCCCTTTCACATGTGTATTTGTCTGTGCTCACCTATCTGCTTCCTGCAGATTCTTGTTCAACATATTGCGCTTTAATTATGCACATCTGGTGAGTGCGCATTTTTTTCAATCTTCCATATGGATAAAGCCACACGAATTTATTGGATACCACTTGTGCATTAGGTCCCGTTTGAAGCACTGTATGCTGACCTGATTGTGTCAAGCCTTCACTACTTTATGAACACTTTTTGTTATAAGACTTTCATAGTTACACTGGCTTTATTGCGACCATCATAGCGCTTCATCCACTTATATTTGTTATCACTATTATTTAATATTAATTTATTGGTTTATTAATATAATCAATAATAATTATTTATTTATTCAATATTTCTTCAGTTTACACTATGTAATGTTTTAGCGCTGCACTGGTTTCTTTTCTGATTATCTGTAAGGTTTTAGGGCTCCTTCTTCATTGCAAATGTGGCAGACTCAATTGGATCCCTGAGCACTTGCTGATTCTTTGTCTGGTTTTACTTCTGTAATACTGTATGTCTGCCGTTTCTGACCACCTCCTGTAGTAGGTTTGCAGCCTATGATAATTTATCTTAGTATGGTCACGCTCTCTCTCTCTTTTATTTTTACTAAAAAATGGGGGTGGGTTGCTGTTGAGTTGTTAGGGGGCTTGGCCCAAAATGTGCCATCAAATTAGCTTTAATGTATAATACTTTATTACTTATGGAAACCTATGTTCATAATATTTTTGCTGGGGCCTTGCATCAAAAACAACCAATTCCATACTCCTACCACTGAGGACAGATGTCTCATGGGTGGAATGAATCAAGATTCTCTGCTGGGTCTTAACAGATCTCCATGAGTCAAATGTAAAAACAACCTACAATTTGATCACTGTCTCTGACCAGTTCCGCAGTACTACATAGACTGAATAGTATGAGAGGCCCACTGCCGATATAAGGATGGTGCACTTTGGGTCCCCTATAGTAGGAAAGTTAATAAACACTGCTATACAACCTGCAACTTCCATACATCAGAAGCTGATAGCAGTTATAAATATTCTATATATATATTTATACATACAGTATATGTACTGTACATATACTACATATATAGTACATAGATTACTACAGTTTGGCCAACAACATTGCTCTTTACTTTCAATCCAGCATGCCTAGAAACAGTCAAGGAGTAGGTTAAACGTATCAAACATATGGGTTCAATCAACTGTTGGAACCACTAACAGTAAATACGATGCATTGTGGGCAAGGCAGTTTTACCCATGCAGTCTTCATACATTGCATTTGCTTCGAATTTTACTTTGGTGTTTTTAGAAGCTTCCGCTGAATTTTTGCCTTAGAATACGGTTCATCATAAGTCTCCCTATGTACAGAAATGTGAGTTCCCCAAACACAGAAATCATAATATTACAAGAACATGCTATTACAATTGTGTCCCTCACATTTACCTTGCAGAGCGAATTCCACTGGTTATTATAATTAATTAAAGCAGGCATTTTAATAGTTGCTATGGTTAAAATCTGTATTAATTCTGTCCTAAATTGTGCCTCAAAATATATTGAATTGGAATGGAATTGTTTCATCGGACATGGTAGTCATTCAAACTCTTAATATACAAATCTGCATTATTCTTTGCATGCTTTAAAGTAATAATGCATGGAATATAGTAAATACCTCAGTTACAGTTCCCTATTAACATGCAACAATCACACTATCAAAAAAATTCCTTCCATAATGACTAGAAAAAATGAAACAGATCAAGATAAAATGTCCTCATTCGCCCTGGATTTGGTCACTTGTAACAAAAATATAAAAACTGAACCAGACAACTAAATTACACTGAAATATGTGAAGACTGTCAGAAATAGAACTTTTCAAAGACATAACAACCAAAGCAGCACATCGCCTCAAATGGTTTCTAGCATTGCAATTTGGGCCATTTCCCAGAATATATATTGTGAGCATCACTTAAAAACACTAAAGTGTTTACAATCATCCAACGTTTGGCATCTGTAGAATGGCTCTCACGTGTTTTTGGATCCATGCGCCACCATATAATTCAAAACCTATGAATTGCTAATTATATGAACTCTAGGGATGTTTCATTTAAATACAACTGTATCATTCCGAAACCTGCACTATAAACTGAACCCTGCTTACACCTAATTCAAAATGGAAAAGAAAAACTAGAGCAAGCTGATTAATGTTACTGTTTCATTGAATATACCTTTACTAAGAAATCATTTAAGAAGAGAGAATGATAAAAAGCAACAAGAACAATCTAGCTTTCGGGGGAACACTCAAATACAGAGTCAGAAAAAGAACCTTTATTGTTTAAAAACGTATGCCACAGTGAGCACACTTGTTGCACTTGACATAATCATAAGGTTCGGTTTTCATGCCTACAGTGCTGAAGAGCAATGTGTGATGTGCAGTAGCCCCTGGTAGTCAGTAACCATATGGTATGATTCTGACTTCTGTAAAAAATAAAGGAAACATGAAATTGCTCTGACTGTATTAAATAGTAGGTTACCTCCAATGTATAACTGCAAAGCCCACCATGAACAGTTTGATACAATCTGGCCTGCTTAGCCAAAACAACTCTAAAAATGTTATACAGTTTCACCACTTCATAAAATACAATGGGGATGACTTAATAAATGCATATATGTTGTTCACTTTGAGAGGGATGTTGCACTTGCAAGGAAATTTTCCCCAGTAAATATAGTAAAATTTCACTTTGCAAGGAATACCAATCACAAGCAAAGAAAAGTAAAAAAAATAAATAAAAAAGATTTGCTTGCACATAATTGGATGATGTTTAGTCAGCAGAGCTGCACTTCACTCAATAAAATTTGGAAAAAATTCCCTTGCAAAGAACAACTTGCTTGCAAAGTGAACAGTCTATTTGCCTTATGCAGCCTGCTCTGTCAACATTTAGCACATAAGTGGTATTTTACAGATATTACTGCTTTTAAATGAAAAAATATCTTCAATGGTAACCTAGTGAGAATAACAAAGGGAACTCAAGTTGGCCTGTTGGCTTTGACTTCAATAATGCCAGTACTTATTGACTTTGGCTTCATACCAAGCAAGGTGATTAAGTTTCACCTATAGCAGTGGTTCTCAATCCTGTGGGTCGCGACCCCTTTGGGGGTCGAACGACCCTTTCACAGGGGTCGCCTAAGACCATCAGAAAACACATATTTCTGATGTGTAAAGAGCTGTGTTGAAAGCAGCTACTCTGTTAAAAGCAGCTACTGTGTTGAAAGCAGCTACTGTGCTGAAAGCAGCAGTATTGGAGGTAAAACAACACTTCATGAATTATAATTACTGGGTAAATAATGTTATGGTTGGGGGTCACCACAACATGAGGAACTGTATTAAAGGGTCACGGCATTAGGAAGCTTGAGAACCACTGACCTATAGAATGCAAAAAATCAGAGGGCTTGAGTTCCATCTTCACATACACAACATGTACTGTATACAGTACTTTAGATGTAGAGGATAAAGTCAGAAGTCTCTAGCTATGGCTGGCCATACACTATACAATGTTCTTACAGTTTTCTGTCCATTTTCTGCCCAATTTCTTTTAGATTTACCTTTAACTATGCAATAGAGGGGTCCTGCCTAATTGGATACAATTGAAAGTGTTGATTAGATTTGATCCCATATTATATGGCTTTTGGTAAATCTAAAGAAAAATTCTTAAGAAAATTGTATAATGTATGGCCAGCCTAAGTTTAATTGAATGTAGAAACCTAGTGATAAATAAAGTATGCCTAATGTCTAAGGTTTTTTTAATTTTATAGTAAGGAAAACCTAAAATCCTTGAAGATTTCTACATTATTCTTATTGCTGTGACAGCCAGATATGTTGTATTTCCTGTTGTTTCCTGCCAACTGACATTGGTCACCAGGACAAATAAGAGATGGTAATTCTCCCTAGCAGGGAAACAGATTAAAACCATGACTGGGGTTTTCACATTTCTTTTCTCTATCCAAAATTTAAAACAAAATGCCTTTAGAAATACAGCGGTATGTCGAGAGTCCTGGTATTCCCTTATAGAGCTATTCCTAATCTTTACTAAGCTAAATAATATAGTCAAATATATGCAATGCAGTGTATATCAAAATCACATTTATATGGCAAGTATTACACTTTTCATCAGTTATTAAAAAATACACATCAGAAACATCTTTTTTAAAACAAAAGCACTTTTTTGACTTAAGTAACTAAATAACAGAGTATTCACTAGAATACCAAGGATCAAGGCAAAGAAAGAGTCTAATGGCAATACTGAATATTGTTTGGAAAATAACACCAGTTGAAAACACTAAATATAGTCAAAGCTTTTAAAGCACAACTTCAGACAAATCCTTTTTTATGTTCACTTTGGGTTCTGTTATTTGGTCAGTTTTGTTGCAAATTGTGCTTAGTATAGTTCACCCAGCTTGTGTAACTTGGAATACTGACCAGTTATAGTTGAAAATAAAAGTTCCTGTTTAATGTATAATGCAGCAGGGGATCACAGGTCTTAAAAATAAACTGGAGGTTTATTTTTGCTTATTTTGTTACCAAATCTATTTTAAGGGAAATTAGCACAATTATGTCTGTTCTACTAATTTTTCTTTTTTTTTTTCCTGTGGCGTTATTCAAAATATATTTTACTTCTAGATTTAGACATCCATTTCAAAGATGGCAATCAGATTTCTTTGTATTGAAAAACCTCTGACAGCTAATAACATGTTCAGCAACCCCAAACTAATTTTATAAAAAAAATGTATATCCATAAATTCAACTGTATGCATTAAAAAGAGCCAGAAAATTGTAATAACAGATAAACGCTGGACCAGCTTTGTTATTTTTATATCACACAGATTGCATATGCTGTCGTTGTTTCATTATATTCTGGGACACTGCTGCTCTGCTATGCCAGATAATCCAATAAATAAAAAGACACCTATTTAAATTCAATCAAGAATATTAGAAAGATTTTATATTACAATTGTAGATCCAGTTGCTTTTCATTTTACTGCTAAAAACTGTTTTCGGTTTTAAATTGACAACAAGTAGACCTTTACAAATGTCCAGTTTGGGTGAAATATAATAGTGCATGCTTCACAGTTATGCTTTACCACCCACACTGTCAAGGCCAGAGTTCTATATATGTGCTCAGGGACAGCAGCGATGCCCAGACCTTGGTGAATAACTGCTTTGCTTGGATCCAACCTTTAAAATATAGGTACTATAAGTAATTCCTTCTACGTGGTCAAGAAGCTACACCAAGTTTTCCTTGCATGTGATGAATAAGTCTCAGACATTCCACAGTGATATCCCTGTGATACCAGGTATCAGGAAGGTTTGTTAAATGACTATTTACTAGTAACTAATTTAATTTTTACTGGTAACTAATTTAATTTTTACTAGTAACTAATTTCTTGATTTTAAAGCATCGGACCATCCAAAACTAATATTTTTTAGATACTAGAGGGTTTAAAGAGACTGTCACCTTGCCAATGCAAAGTTTGAAAACATGGCAGGAAGAAAAGGCTGTCCATGAGGCTCAACCTAAAATATAGCATTACAGTATATTAATGCCATTAGTAACTTTACAGATATTTTAGTGATGATGATTATACTGTACAGCATGACTGCCTAGAGATGCCAAGAGCAATAATAACCACACATATACAGTATATTTACTGCATAGTAGCTACCTGCAGTTTACCTTCCCATTATCCTGTTCTAAAAAATGTTTTAAAAATGCTTGCTGCACTGAGGCATAAGAGGCTATTTTGTACAGAGGCAATCTTGCCTTAACCGTGAGTAATCTCACCCTTCAGATATATATATATATATATATATATATATATATATATATATATATATATATATATATAATGCTTTGCAGGATGATCAGTTTGCACAGTGAAAAACCTCTGTTAATCATATTCACATTTGTTTGCCTGGTGCAAATAAGCTTTAAAGTGATTGTAAATGCTCATTTTTTTTAAAATTAAAATAACAAACATGTTATACTTACCTGCTGTATAAGTAAAACTCCCCCTTGCTAAGGGGGAACTCATGCCTGCCTGCTCACTCCTGAATCCTGCTCTGTGTGTCCATTGACACACAGAGCACAACTCGGCCCTGCCCCTCACTCCCTCCTCCCTGGTTCTGATTAACAGCAGCAGAATGCAATGGCTCCCACTGCTGTCTCTGAGCCAATGAGACGGGAGAGAGTTGCTGCTACCATGCACATTGCTGGATTGAGATCATGCTCAGGTAAATACAAGTGTGGGGGGGGGGGGGGAGCTGCGGAGGGAACTGCATGCAGGTTGTATTTTACCTTAATGCACAGAATGCATTAGCTAAAAAAACGTTTGCCCTTAGAACCACTTTAAGCCCCATTCCCAGCAGCATGCTTCAGGTGCAAAGTATTGTGTGCACTTTGCTTGTTTTTAGGGTGTTTTATATGTGTTACCATTGAGTTCTGTAATATAATTAATTTATTTATATAATAGTGTTTTTGTATGGCAAACAACATCAAAACAGATCTTTGTCCAGTGCACCACAGCCACAATCACCTAAAACATCGAGATGTAAATGAATATGTCTATGCAGAAATATGGATATAAAAAAATAATATGTTCCACTTATACACTGTATAGTTGACACATGCCTTGCAATATTATTGAGGACCTGTTCAACTGTGATATACAAAAAAAGTTAGAAAAATCTTTTAGAAACTCAAAAATTTAGTTTAACATCCATTTTGCTGTGTTAGCACAGGCAGCTTTTTTCACTATTTAAAATGTATTTGTGTGGTAAGTAGACAGCAGCTTGACAGCTCATCAAACCTCCATGTGGAGGCTTTTTACAACTTCAGTGCTATGACAATAACTTTTCTTAATCTATTCACTGTTTATTGCGTATTACTAATTACAGTAAGATTCATGTCACAAAGAAAGAAAAGTCAAGTTACCTAGAGATAATGTCTATTCATCAACACATGTTATAGTAATACTCAAAGAAGAAAATTCAAATGGAACAAGCAAAAACTCAAGTATGGACTAAGACAAGATGGGCATAAAAGGAAAGAGCTTAAAGGGGAAGTCCTTACCCAAGCGCGATTGCAAATAAACAAGAATATATCCTTTAGTAAATCAGGCCGATTTGTTACGTATGTGATATATCATATCTTTTACCATTCTATTTACCAACAGTTCTTCAAGAGTCTGTTAAATTGTATAAGTTTTGTTGCAAATCTGGTTTGTTAGCTGTTTAGAACTGAACTTCTCTTAGTAGGGAGGTTTATTTCTAAATTTGCATGATGTCTTGTTAGTTAACTGCACTAAACAAAATTTAATTACTAATATTTTTTCTAATCTGTGTTCTCTTCCATCAAAACAGGAAACATTTTTGAGTCACTGTGGCTGAATTACTAAATAAAAATAGACAATGCACTTTGCAAGTGCAGTTGCACTCATTTTCCCCAGAGCTTAGAGAATATGGTAAAGCTTAGTAAAAATACTGTTTTCTTTTTCATTTTTCTTGTACCTGATTGGTATTCTTTACAAAGTGGAGCTTCACCACCTTCACCAAGCACTGGGGAAAATGAGGGCAACTGCGACTGCAAAGTGCACAGTGTAATTGCCTTTAGTAAATTATCCTATTGCATTTAATTTTGCCCCTTGCAACTGTTTAAAAATTCTGACTACACTCTCTGCTATAAAGACTTTGAGAGGTTTATTTTAATCCTCACACCCCGGATTATACTCACCTTTCCATTGCTCCTCTTCCACTCCATTTAACATCAGCATTAGTACCTGGCAGGGGCGGACTGACAACTCATGGGGCCCCAGGGCAATAGGGGATCATGGGGCCCCTGTGTCCTTGCCCAAACTCAAAAAAGCCTATGAAAAAGGTACCAGGGGCATCTCATGGGGCCCCCTACTGACCCCGGACCCTCGGGCAGTGCCCGAGTTTCTAAATGGTCAGTCCGCCCCTGGTACCTGGTACTCCTGAGTATGGAGGGTTATTTGAATCACTCGGTGTGACAGCACTGAGCAAATCCATCCATAGCCTTATGCAAGACACAACTATAGCTACTCGAAGCCTACATGGGGATTTTCTCTAGGCAGGTTAAAGGCAAGGGAGTAAAAGAAAGAAAAGAAAAAAATTGTATCTATGGTGGTCTATATTAAAGGGAACCTGTTGCATTGCTCTGCATGGACAAAGCATAGATTCACTTTAAGGCCAGCTATCTCTGATTACAGGTAGGAAAACATAATACAGACATATTTCTCAAATAGTTCAAGTCTCCATTTTATGTAAAACAATATTTACATTTTGGGTTTATACATAATTTCAATATTTTATTTTACCCATACATTATAATAGAGAATACATAATTAAAAGAAAACAGAAAAAAGTGTTCTAAGACCACCAGTTGTTTCAGAAGTGGTCCCCATTTAAATATCCTAACAATATATAATTCTATGCAAATACACCAGGTTGAAAAATGAAAATTAAACATTTTAATTGTTCATTTCTTTTTTAATTTATATGATAATTTGTCTTCGTTCAGAGTTACAGAATGGTCATTAAAATTCACCAAAGGAGAAGATAATGTGAGAACTGTACATTTTGTGCACTTTTTAACACTTTTTGTGAACTTGAAACTATAGGTGTGGAATATGGGTCTTGCCATTTAGGTGAAACTTATTATTATTAAAAGAAACAATTAGCACAGACTGGT
Source organism: Staurois parvus (assembly GCF_062004578.1). Classification (NCBI taxonomy): domain Eukaryota; kingdom Metazoa; phylum Chordata; class Amphibia; order Anura; family Ranidae; genus Staurois; species Staurois parvus. Next base: position 20,089,861 of record NW_028317949.1, on the reverse strand, counting down.
TCTCTGTATTATTGTTAAAAATTAAAACTAAGTGCTTCTTTCCACAGTACATACTGTATATAAATACCAATTTCTCTATTAATACAAAGAAAGAAAATACTCATAAATTACTTATAAGGTGACAAGACTAGTAATCATAATTAATGATTCAAAAAAGGCATTGCTTGAAAGTATTTTCATATACATATATATATTATACATACACTCACCACTTTATTAGGTACACCTGTTCAATTGCTTGGTAACACAAATTGCTAATCAGCCAATCACATGGCAGCAACTCAATGCTTTTAGGCATCGAGACGTGGTGAAGACGACTTGCTGAAGTTAAAATCGAACATCAGAATGGGGAAGAAAGGGGATTTAAGTGACTTTAAACATGACATGGTTGTTGGCACCAGAAGGGCTGGTCTGAGTATCTCAAAAACTGCTGATCTGTTGGGATTTTCTCACTCAACCATCTCTAGGTTTTACAGAGAATGGTCCCAAAAAAAGAGAAAATATCCAGTGAGTGGCAGTTGTGGGCACAAAAATGCCTCGTTGAAGTCAGAGAAGAATGGGCAGACTGGTTCGAGATGAGAGAAAGGCAACAGTAACTCATGTCAATATGGACCAAAATCTCTGATGAATACCCGATACTAGAAAGGTGTACCTAATAAAGTGGCTAGTGAGTGTATATACACTATATTGCCAAAAGTATTGGGAAGCCTGCCTTTACACACATATGAACTTTATCCCAGTCTTCATCCGTAGGATTCAATATTGAGTTGGATCAACCTTTGCAGCTATAACAGCTTCACCTCTGCTGGGAAGGCTGTCCACAAGGTTTAGGAGTGTGTCAATGGGAATATTTGACATTTTTCTGTGAGATCAGGCACTGATGTCGGATGAGAATTCCTGGCTCAGTGTTCTATCGGGTTGAGATCAGGACTCTGTGCAGGCAGTCAATTTCCTCTACCCCAAACTCGCTCATCTATGTCTTTACGGACCTTGCTTTGTGCACTGGTGCACAGTCATGTTGGAACAGGAAGGGGCCATCCCCAAACTGTTCTCACAAAGTTGGGAGCATGAAAATGTTCAAAATGTCTTGGTACGCTAACACCTTAAGAATTCCCTTCACTGGAACTAAGAGGCCAAATCCAACCCCTGAAAAACAACCCAACACCATAATCCCCCCTCCACCAAATATTTACACTTGACACAAAGCAGTCAGGCAAGTAATGTTCTCCTGGCAACTGCCAAACCCAGATATGTCCATCAGATTGCTAGCAGAGAAGTGTGATTCATCGCTCCAGAGAACACGTCTCCACTGCTCTAGAGTCCAGTAGTGGCATGCTTTACACCACTGCATCCGACGCTTTGCATTGTGCTTGGTGATGTAAGGCTTGGATGCAGCTGATCGGCTATGGAAACCCATTCCATGAAGCTCTGTACACAATGTTGTTGTGCTAATCTGAAGGTCACATGAAGTTTGGAGGCCTTTAGCTATTGACTCTGCAGACAGTTGGTGACTTCTTCACACTTTGCGCTTCAACATGCACTGACCCCGCTCTGTCATTTTACATGGCCTACCACTTTCTGGTTGAGTTGCTGTTGTTCCCAGTTGCTTCCACTTTGTTATAGTACCACTAACAGTTGACCTTGGAATATTTAGTAGCAAGGAAATGTCACGGATGGACTTATTGCACAGTTTGCAACCTATCACGGTACCACACTTGAATGCACTGAATTCCTGACAGTCACCCATTCTTTCACAAATGTTTGTAGAAGCAGTCTGCATGCCTAGGTGCTTGATTTTATACACCTGTGGCCATGGAGGTGATTGGAACACCTGAATCCAATGAACTGGTGTACTAATAGGACTAGTAGTTTACACAATTAAGATAACATTATTTTATGCTTCCAGGGGAGCTCATATAAAGTGACAAGGACACTGCATACTTGAGAAAAAGGTTTTTAGCCTTAATGTTACAACTGCATTTAAGGACTGGTAAGCTGCAATGTGTTAACATTTGGTTATTAATTTTATTTAGGCTTTAAATAATATTGCACTGCATAAAAGTACTGATGATTTACAAAGTGCAATAACTAAAATCTACAAATTTCATTAATTATTTTAAAAAAGTTTCATAGCATTCAGAAATCAATAAAAAGATAGTTCCTGACTGGTGGTTGTGCGCTACTACATGAAACATCTTCTCTTTTACCTTGTTAAACAGACTTTAATTTACATATTATTCTGGATTTCCTGTCCATATAATTTTAAATTAATAGATGTTGAAAAAAATCCTAAAATATTTACCTATATTGAAATACAAATGCTACTTTAGTTTGCCACAGTGGCTAATCTCATTAATTCCTAAACTGCTACTCAACCAACTCTGCCTAAATGCTAGTTCCCTAAGCTATTTCATCGGTGAACATGGATGGCCAGCATTCAGTCACTGGACTGGCTTCTTGTAATAACTGTTGATTTGCGGGATGTTAGTTGAGGGGGTTTTGGTTAAATATAGGTCTGTTTGTACACCAGTTTCAAAAGCAAAGTATACCCAAGCTGTCTATAAATGTGGCTTGCACCTTTTATTTTGGTGGGTACATGTATGAAAGTAGTAATCTTTGCAACAGCCAAATATTTGCAACAAGAGGGTACACAAAGCAACTGAGAAGTAAAGATTAATTAAACAAGTGCATTAGTCATTGTATTCTATTAGGTAACAAGCATAAACAAACAAAATTAAAATGTATGTGACTAAATTCTAGTGTAAAAAAAGAAAAGAAATAAATGATAAAAAAACAGGACTTACAAAGTGCAAAGTAGAAGGTACACTCAGCATTCCAGATTTACAAGGAATGCAACAAGAAATGTGAGGGAGCAATCAGGGTGGCCAAAATAGAATATGAGAAACACGTTGCTACAGCAAGTAAAACAAATCACAATATTTTTTTTAAAATGTATTGATAATAAAAAGATTACAAAAGACATACTAGATAACACGGGAAGCTGGTCACAACTTATAGGGAAAAGGCAGATGCATTAAAACATTTTTTCTATTCAGTATTTATGGATGGAAAAGATAGTTGAAATTGTAACTATTCAGTATTTATAGATGAAAAAGATAGTTGAAATTGTAACAATAATGCTATTGATGTTTCACCAAAGGCACCTCTATGATTGACCAAAAAACAGGTACGTAAGAGCCTGGAGAGTCATAATGTAAACAAATAATTAGGATTGGTTTAAACCCATAAGTCCTTAGGGAACTTAGTTCAGTCATAGCCAAGCTGCTACTTCTAATTTTTAAAGACACCTTACCGACTGGAATGATTCCAACTGATTGGTGTAGACCAAATGTGGTGCCAATTTACAAAAAGATCAAGATGTATACCAGGAAACTACAGACCAGTCAGCCTACCATCAATAGTATGTAAGGTATTTGATGGAATCATAAGGAACTCTACACAGAAATTCATCTTTGATGAAGATATCATAAGTAACAACCAGGGGCGGACTGACAACTCATGGGGCTCCCGGGCAATAGGGGATCATGGGGCCCCTGTGTCCTTGCCCAAACTCAAAAAAGCCTATGAAAAAGGTACCAGTGGCATCTCATGGGGCCCCCTACTGACCCCTGGCCCTTGGGCAGTGCCCGAGTTTCCAAATGGTCAGTCCGCCCCTGGTGACAACATGCATAGATTTACGAAAGACAGTTTTTGTCAACTCAACCTGTTATTGTTCCATGAGGCGGTAGGTGTGAAATTGGATGGCAGAAATCAAGTGGACCTACTGTCAGCACCTGTGGTAGTTAGCCCTTGTAGATAGTAAATTTAGGGTTCTAACCCCAGCCTGTTTCTTCACAAGAGCCCCTGATGGTGGAGATGGACTTGCAGCAAGCTCGCAGCCCAACTGAGGATGAGGAGACAGCTCGTGGGAGCAGAGTACAATGGAAGAAGACAAACGGAAATCTGATAGACTAACCGAGGTCAGTACAGGTGGAAAACAAGCACAGCCAGACAACGAAGATGGGGTCGGTACACGAGTAGGCAAAGTGGCCTAGATTGAGCATGTTTTATATAGGCAGACAAACAAGGAGGCGGGCCAGGAAGTGATGGAAGGGAAGGAAATAAAACCCAGAGAACAGCAGATGACAGCCATAGGTGAGCACAGACAAACACACATGTGAAAGGGATTAGGAACAGCACTGCAGCAAGGAGGTAAGAATACACAAACAAGAAACTGCAGGTTAACTTGTGACACCTAGTGTATTTAAATTTCTAGGCAGTTGATACTGTATCTCTTAAACTTTGACATAAATTTTGACATCTCATAAAATATAACATAAGGTCTGTTGGAGTTATTGAAATTGTATTTACATGGATAGAAAACTGGTTAAATGAAAGTGTCCAGAGAGTAGTGATGAATGACTCATTGTGGCCAATGATTTTCAGTTTGTTTATTAATGATATAGAGCATAGATTCAAGAGGTAAATCAATTATTCTACTCCTTTATGAAACACTGCTTTGGTCTTATCTTGAATATGCAGTTCAGTTTTGGTCATCCTCAGAAAAGGCAGTGCTGAATTAGAAAGAGTTCAGTGAGGGCAACAAAATTAATATGGGGATGGAAGCTTTGAGGGACAATAGATTACAGTTATTCACTGTGGAGAAGAAGCACTTAAAGAGTAAATTTTGTTATTTACACTAAATTAAAATTCAGCAGCTACAAATACTGTAGCTGCTGTCTTTTAATAAAATGGTACTCATCAGTCCAGGGGTCCAGCAATGTCTTTACCCAGGCTAGTTCTTTGCTGGTCTTTAGGTCCCCGGTGCCACCATGTTTGCTGTGGGAAACTGGCTGTGACTTCCTGCTGATTCACAGCTGGCTCCCCACTGGACATGCACAAGGCGCACTGTGCTTGCTGACTGGTCCAGCAGCCTCCTAGGAACCATGACATGTTACAGGAGGTTGTGGGTGGAGAGCTGGGCAAAATTCTGCTCTTCTCAACTAGAGAAGTGGATACTCACTCCTAGAAAAACAAGAACAGTTACCAATGAAGGCAGGGGGGTGGGGAGGAGGGTGAGCAGAAGGTCCTATTTTAGGTGAAGCTCCACTTTAAGAGGGCATATGATTACAATGTATAAATATATCAAAGATTACTTCAGTAACTGTAATGAACTGTTTACTCTAAGAACCCTGAACAGGGCATGAAGTTAGATGATAAGAGGTTTTTTTTTTACTGTTAGAGCAGGTAAAATGTGGGACTCCTTCCCCCAGGAAGTGGTGGTAGTTGGAAGTGTTGACAAATTCAAAAAATGTTTAGATATCTTCCTCAGGATGCAGAATATAAAGGACTGCGGGGAATGTAGAGAATAAAAATCACACACACAAACATATGTTAAACTGCATGAATCTGTTACTTTTTACACTTTATAAACCAACTTTTATCTAAGTTATATATTATTATAACAATGTGACAATGAAAGCATAAAATACAACAAAACATATAAAAATGTATATCTTTTTAAAGTAAAATACATTACTGTTAAAAAATGTTTAAAAAGCTTCTGTATCCTTCGCTTTTATAACATTCAGTATGCTCTAGAGTAGTGATAGTTCGACTATGCTGCAGGATGTCTTTTATGAAGATTATGTTGTTATTAGATACACCTGATAGATCATCCCTTTATGATGAATGCACTTGTTGATGTGTTCCTTGACAGATTGTGCTCTGTAACTGTACCACTGTGTATACCTACTGTATGTTTCCATTGTATTTTGTTTTTTATTCTCTGAATGCTGAATACTTTCAATAAAGAATTTGCAAAAAAAAATGTTGTTTATTAAAACTATATTGTAAATATATTCTCATTCATTAGGTGTCTATTGTTGCTTGTCACTTGACATTTTTCATGTGACATTTGAAATATTTTGTTTCATATCACAACATATGTATTTATATTGCTCAGTGTAAGTTATGTATTTTTTATTAGAGTACCAGATCTATACGCTCCGTGTTACAAGGAAAGGCATAAGCCTTTTATCTGAGAGCTGTCTTGTCATCACAAAGATATCAAAGATGAATGTTTTCCTGTATAAGCAGACATCCTGCTCCATGATCATCTCTGCATGGTACAGCTGTGACTTTGTGAGCACAGCCTGGCTTTTTAATTTGGAAACTGGAACGTGTAGGGAAATTGTGCATTTTGGCCATTTGAGTCCATTTGCCTTTTTGATTTTCTATATTATTTGTGCACTCATTTGTGGCAATAAGGTGCCTGGGATGCACTTAAAAGCAAAATCTATGTAATCACATCTACCTTAGATAAACATTGCTTGTTATCTGCAATAGGTTTCTGTAAACCATGCCTCAGTATTGCTAATTGCCAATCAGTCTTGCTTGGCTTCTCACACATCTCCAATGTCACTCTATAGGTGGTCCTTGGAACGACTGACACCTCTGTAGTTAGCTGCTTATTGTTGCTGATAGCACCGCTGTCAGAAAAATGCCTGTATATATGTCTACTTGACAACACCCCACCAAGTTTCTGCTTTTGGCTTGCAGAACAAGATGTAATCTGAATTCTTGAGCCAGAATTATTTAAAGCAGAGCTCAAGGCATAAATGACCCCCTCCAGGTATTCATTATTTCAAAAATCTTAAATGCTAAATGTTTTTATACACTGCTAGTATAACAACTGCTAGTATGTGACTTTACGTTAGCTTCAACATCAACTAAACGCACATAAAATCATGCTAGAACTGCAAGTCAACCAGGCACTAATAAATGCTGTTTTTCTAAATTACTTCAGGTCAGCTAAAGAAGCAGATGTTTAGGTAGCTTACTGATGAGGAGGAAAACACAAATGACCTCACAGGCGTGATGATGCTTTTTCATTTATTTATCTATTTCAGGTACTTATAGCTCCTTCAATTTACGCAGCGCTTTACATATACAGTCATGGCCGAAATTGTTGGCACCCTTGATATTTCTCCAGGAAATCATGTATTTCTCACGAAACGTATTGCATTAACACATGTTTTGCTATACACATGTTTATTCCCTTTGTGTGTATTGGGACAAAACAAAAAAAGGGAGGAAAGAAAGCAAATTCGACATAATGTTACACAAACCTCCAAAAATGGGCTGGACAAAAGTATTGGCACCCTTTCACAACTGCGGATAAATAAGAATGTTACAAGCATGTGATGCTCCTGTAAACTCACCTGGGGCAAGTAACAGGTGTGGGCAATATAGAAATCACACCTGAAAGCAGATAAAAAGGAGAGACGTTCACTTAACCTTTGCATTGTGTGTCTGTCTGTGCCACACTAAGCATGGACAACAGAAAGAGGAGACGAGAACTGTCTGAGGACCTGAGAACCAAAATTGTGGCAAAATATCAACAATCTCAAGGTTACAAGTCCATCTCCAGAGAACTAGATTTGCCTTTGTCCACAGTGCGCAACATTATCAAGAAGTTTGCAACCCATGGCACTGTAGCTAATCTCCCTGGTCGTGGACGGATGAGGAAAATTGATGAAAGATTGCAACGCAGAATAGTCCGGATGGTGGATAAGCAGCCCCAAACATGTTCCAAAGACATTCAAGCTGTCCTGCAGGCTCAGGGAGCATCAGTGTCAGCGCGAACTATCCGTCGACATTTAAATGAAATGAAACGCTATGGCAGGAGACCCAGGAGGACCCCACTGCTGACACAGAGACATAAAAAAGCAAGACTACAGTTTGCCAAAATGTACTTGAGTAAGCCAAAAGCCTTCTGGGAAAACGTCTTGTGGACAGATGAGACCAAGATAGAGCTTTTCGGTAAAGCACATCATTCTACTGTTTACCGAAAACGGAATGAGGCCTACAAAGAACAAAACACAGTACCTACGGTAAAATATGGTGGAGGTTCAATGATGTTTTGGGGTTGTTTTGCTGCCTCTGGCACTGGGTGCCTTGACTGTGTGCAAGGCATCATGAAATCTGAGGATTACCAAAGGATTTTGGGTCGCACTGTAGGGCCCAGTGTCAGAAAGCTGGGTTTGCGTCCAAGATCCTGGGTCTTCCAGCAGGACAATGACCCCAAACATACGTCAAAAAGCACTCAGAAATGGATGGCAAAGAAGCGCTGGAGAGTTCTGAAGTGGCCAGCAATGAGCCCAGATCTAAATCCCATTGAACACCTGTGGAGAGATCTTAAAATTGCTGTTGGGAAAAGGTGTCCTTCCAATAAGAGAGACCTGGAGCTGTTTGCAAAGGAAGAGTGGTCCAAAATTCCGGGTGAGAGGTGTCAGAAGCTTATTGATGGTTATAGGAAGCGACTGATTTCAGTTATGTTTTCCAAAGGGTGTGCAACCAAATATTAAGTTAAGGGTGCCAATACTTTTGTCCAGCCCATTTTTGGGGTTTTGTGTGACATTATGTCATATTTGCTTTTCTGCCTCTGTTTTATATTTGTTCCAATACATACAAAGGGAATAAACATGTGTATAGCAAAACATGTGTTAATGCAATACCTTTTTTGTGTGAAATACTTGATTTTCAGGAAAAATATCAAGGGTGCCAACAATTTCGGCCATGACTGTATATTGTACATTCACATCAGTCCCTAACCCTCAAGGGGTGTACAATCTAAGGTCCCTAACTTACATGCATACATAGACAGGCCAATTTAGACAGGATCCAATTAACCTACCAGCATGTCTTGGGAGTGTGGAAGGAAACCAGAGTACCCGGAGGAAACCCACGCAGGAGCAGGGAGAACATGCAAACTCCAGGTTGGTGGTGCCGTGGATGGGATTTGAACCAACGACCCTAGTACTGCCAGGTGGAAGTGCTAATCATTTAGCCACTGTGCTGCCCATAGCTGACATTCAGCATGGTGCACCAGGACTGAAAGGTCTCAATTAGCAAATTAGCAGTGCTACCTTAGCTTTAGTGTGGGAAGCCAGTGTGAATAGCAAGAATTGATTGTACACAGTAAATGAATGAAGCGGTCGAGTATGCGGATTCCTGCACGGCCGCACTGTATTCATATTATGACAGCGGGTACAAGGAAAAAGATCCCCTGCCTGCTGTCACAGGAAGAGGGGGATCAGGGGAGAGGGGGTGGATTCAGAACATGTTACATGTTCTACCCTAAATATGAGTGGAACATGTAACATGTTCAGAGGTGAGCTTATCTTTTATAACTGAAACCCCTTTTTGCAGTTCCAGGTTGGCTTTGAAAACTAGAGCTTCAGCTTTTATTCCCTTCTGGCATATTCAATCAATAATCAACATCTGCTTCAACATATTTTATGACACCATGGTCACTGACCTAAGGAAGACCTGTTACCACCCCATGTATGCAAGTGTTAACCTGTTGACACTGACAGCTGCATTCTTGCGCACCAAAAGTAAACAAATATGTGCTGAGAGTGCGCACCCTGCATGCTCTAAGTACATTTACAGGCATCTCACGGAAAGGTCCCGATCACTACTTACAGTCAGGACCTTTCCGATCATGTGACAGCCAACCACAGCAGTCACATGACCCTAAACTCCACCCTGCCCCCTGGCTTCAGAAACCCCCTAAAGGGCCGGGAGTTCCTGGCACCAATGTGTTAACCAAAATTTCCACAGTTTTTTTAATTCTTCACACACATGTTAGAAACAAATTTTTTTTGCTAAAAATGAATTTAAACCCAAGAACAAATACATATATTCTGAAAGCATGGTTTAGAGATAACCATGCATTATGACCCTAGAATTCCTGTGCAATCAGTTCCTCCTAAATACCAAAAGCCTGTGCAAATAATCTTCCCATTGCAGCTTACACTGATATTTGATTTATACACTATTGTTGCACTCTGGACATTCATTGATTGTTGACACTTAAATAAGGATCAATAACATAGTGGTTTTGAATTTACTTTGAGCTTATATTGAGTTGGATATATATGCATATAATTGGTGTATATAAATATATTACCTTTTGAACTGTTGTTCTGCAAAATGCAAAATAAAAAAGTAAAAAAAAATAAATAAAAAAATAAAATTATATATACATATATATATATATATATATATATATATATATATATATATATACGGTATACTGTAGGACGTCAAGCTCTGTAGGAGGAAGGGGAGTGGACAAACCCCAGGGTTTCAGATTCCAACCAATGGCTAATTATTTCTGCCTAATAAAAAGATACATTGTTACTCATTGATGAGAGAGGAGGGAGATTAGAAAAAGGCACAGTTGTCTGAGGAAAGAAGGGTGATGCACAGAGGGCTGTGGACTGAGATCGCATTACCAGCGCAGTCTTCAATACGCATCTACACATATTGAGCTCAATTTTCCCAGGCAAGATTTTTTTTTTCTGAGACTAAATATTTTTGCCATTATGCGCATACTTTACAACATCAAGAGTAAATTATGAGCTCTGCATGTCACAGTCCAGGGCAAGGTCTATGCTTACACATGCATTTAATGCAAAAGAGTATTGAGTGTTGTTTGTGGGATTATCAGTCTGCTACATTGGGATAATAGTCATCCCATCCCCCTAAAAAGAGGCATCCTTATGGGACAATTTACAAGAGCAAGAAGAAATTGTTCTTCAGAGGAAGCCTTTAGATCTTAAAGTGCTCGTCTTTTTTGAATGGTTTACGAAGAGGGGAAATAAGTCAGCGGACTTAAAAAGATCCTTTGATAGAGTAAAGAACACCCCTAGGGAATCACTGTTAGTTCCTAGACAGAGAAATAATGAAGAGGAGAGTGGCACAAGAATTATTGGTATATACTATAGACAATCAGACCAAATCTTTAAAATCATCAAAAGATACTGGCATGTCCTTTTCGACAACAAAGACCTGTCTAGTGTGTTACCACAGTCTCCCTTGACCACATACCCAAAAGGTAAAAGCCTTCCTGACTTGTTGGTACATAGTCATTTGAATAAGATAACAAGGCCTTGCTAGATCCAGTTCCTTCTTTAATTGTAGCACTGATGGCATAATTTAAATGGCCAAATGCCCCTGCCCAATATTATATGTTGGTAAAAAAATTCGATATTTGCATCACCTAGTTTTAGAACATTTTAATGACGTGGTTCTCAAAAAAAACAGAACGATTGCCAGTCATGTTTGACAGAAGTACAATGGTATATGTGAGTGCCTGACCTTCTGGGCCATCCAATAGGTGATATTGGGCCCAAGAAAAGGGGCTTTGGATAAAATCTTGTTAAAATTAGAGGCTAAATGGATTTTCTGCTTGGGGTCACGGTTCCCACGTGGCCTTAATGCAGGGTTTACTTATTTACCTTTGTGTGGATAGGGCCTATGGGAATACTGTCAGTCTTCTATTTGATTTAGGTAGGTATTTTGGGTGTGTTTATTATGGCACAATGTATAGTTGCTTTTCTTTAGATTGAGTTTTGTTGGGATGCAAGGGTGACATTTGGATCATATCTGGTGACGGATCAGCTCAACTGGCTTCGGTGAGCAATTTAAAATGTCCCTTCATTAATAAAATAAGGCTTCAAATTACTTGCACTATTAAGGGTCCTGTTTGATTTGAGTGAATTTTAGAGACCACCGTATCAGGTTAATACTGTAGGTTAATTATTGCAAGCATATTTATCCCCTTATTCTTTATCAAACATCCGGTTATCTCTACTAGTTAATGCATCCCTTATAGTCTATTTTTTGGCTTATAATGCAATGGCACTTTGTGTTTAAATAATGCCTGCTTTTTCAATTTCACCCACATGCACCATTGTGTGTTGACGTTGCGCACGTACGTGTGCAATGATGTCACACACATGCACTATGACATCATTGTGTGGCAGCCATTTTAGCCATTAATGTTATAAATAGAGGAGACCAAACAGAGTCAGCCATATTTCCCATGTGCTTCTTTGTTTGTGCTTTTGATTTTGGTGCATAGTTAAATTTTGTTTCTATTTCACTCCTTACGATGCTCATTTGTAAATGAAACATGCTGAGTTAGTTATTTTGCACATTATTATTTATTTATCTTTCAATTGGGGCACACATGGTTTTTAGGAGGATGGTGACTTTTCATTCCAATACCTCCTTTTGTTAGTGGTGAAGCTTTCTTTGAGAGGTATGTAGCCAGCTTCTCTTTTCTTTTAGGCTTTGTTGATCCATTATAGTGTTTTGTTTTGGGTTTTTTTTTTTTTGGGGGGGGGGCTGCTAGATATGAGTGGTTCACTAGATTGATCACCCTTGTGGTTCTTCAACACCACTATTTTTATATACGCACCCTCTCTGCAGTATCCTGGATACAGATTTTAGGGCTAGCCAACTGATGGAGTAGATGGTGACACCACTGCCATATTGGTGTGCTCTAATCATTGAAATCAAACTACAGAGGTGAAGCATTATTATTAAAAGCCAATAGACATTGTTCATGTGACTCCCCATTTTAGAGTAGGGGAGAGTCTATTTACCATAGGATAGTATTTTTTTATAATTTTTCCTGTATTTAATGCAGTTTTGGCTGAACCTCTAACCGCACCTCATTATATCTATCTTTCTTCTTTGGGAGGATTATGAGTGTTCATTTTTCTCATCCTAATACTAATAGAATTTGTAAATAACACACACAACAGTCTTACTATTTTATTAAATTCCTAATAAACATTGGGTTATAGGTTCTCCCTGTGGCAATTTGATGCGTGGGTATACACACCGCCGTTTTCTGTTTAGGTATCTGTACATACCACATTTAGGGAGTTTGTCATTTGCAAAATATAGTAAGCATTAGTTCAAGTAAAAATTATTTGTGTGATTGAAGCACAATTCTCCTAGGTTTAGAGCTCTCTGCCAGTGAGCAGTAAAGATAAAAGGCCAGCCGCAGTCCGAACATGGCTTCTACCGCAATGGCACATAATAAAATGGTTCAGTATTCTGTACCAGACCCGGCACTGAGAAGTGCCTGGTGGGGTTTGGAATTGTCTGCCAAAAGTCCCTTTTAAATGTCTGTCTTCACAATCGTCAAAAGAAGCACAAATTTCCCCAGGTAACATTAATAACTGGATATAGAGTGTACTTTGAGTATTTTGTTAAAAGTCTGCTGCTATTTATTAATAACAAAGAACATGATGTAACATTTATCGAAACTGAACGGGGTTTGGGAGGATGTATTACAGCTTCAAGCTTGTAGGGCCTCTTAAGAAAAATGCTTGGAAGCACCTGTGTTGCCCACAGTAATTTCATTTTGTTTGTCATTTTCTTCCACTTCTAGAAACAGGATTCAAACTCAAGTGTTGTTGCTGACAACAAGGATGTTTTATTTTCAGGTACTTAAAGCTGTGCTTTGCCCATGTAGGGTAAGGTAACAGGCTGACTTTATTACTAGTGTCCCAGCAGACAACTTGGAGTTACATAGAGAGTTACATAGACTTTCCTCTCTTTGCTCCTGGTGGATTTACAGAGCAATGGGAAAGAAAGTTGGGGCGGGTGGTAATTCAGACAGAACTAAAAAAAAAAAGTTTAAAGTACATATTTACCTTAACCTGCAATCCCGTGACATCCAGTGTCCCAGTCCTCTGGCTCATCCTCTGGGCATTTCTAACAGCACCCCTGTGCCATCCTGATGAGGTGAATTCTGGTTCTGTGCTGATTGCAGTGCATAATTTTTGACATCAACTACATGGGAGGCAACAAGTCCGGAGGGAGACCAGAAAGAAGAGCATCTTTGGAGGACCATTCGTCACAATCAACAGTGGGCCAGAAGATTTGAGGAGCACAAGTTATAGTAGGCATTAACCCCTTCACGCCGGCGCCTCCCGACCCTTTAAGAGTTTCAGAAGCCGGGAGGTGGGGCGGGGTTTTGGGTCATGTGGCCGCCGTGATGTGCCGTCACGGCGGTCACATGAACGGGAAAGGTCCTGATCGAAAGAGGAGATTGGGACCTTTCTGTGAGTACAGGACATGTGTGCTGGGAGTATGCAGGGCGCGCGCTCTCGGCACAAATGTCCTTTTTTAATAGAACGCAAATATGCGGCCTATCAGCGTCTAGGCCCAGACGCCGGGAGGCCGCACATTTGCGTTCTGCCGGTGTGAAAAGGTTAATATAACTTTAAGACTATTTTTAAAAAATGCTGCAAATTAATGAGTCATTATCAAAAGTTACTTTAAAATGTATGGGAAAGTGGTTGCAAACCCTTATATCCTGCATACCCAATGAAGTGACTAGTCTCAGGTGATACACAGAACTGAAACAAATCCTCCTACATAAGTTACACCTGTTTATCTACAGCCCTTTCTTCTCTACAGCTGCTTAAAGTGCAGAATTTATACAGGTTGTCTGACAGTTCAGAAAGCAGGGGGCAGAGAGCTGACTTTACACTCTGCAGGTCTCAGCTAGGAGACCTGTGAAAGCTGATTGGAAGGAATAGACACACCCCCTTCACCCAGCACACATAAACAGAGCTGAGACTGTCAATTGCAGGCTGTGTGCTGGAGTTCCCTCCCCTGTCACTTTTTTTCTCTTGGTGTCAGGAAAATACTTTGTTCATATTTCATGCCAGAAGTTTACAACAACTTTAAGTTACATAAAAGTCTAATGTCCAATATGGTGTGCCCCAAATGATGTGACCAGCATATACTTGGCAGGGGATGAGATCTCTTGGTTTATTTTCCATTGGAAACCCTTTACAGTGCCTATATCTAACAATAAAACACACACAGGTCTTGCTTTGAAATTTAAAATCTGACAAGCAATTTTAAAGCTGAACTCCATGCACAGTTGAACACACCATTACAATGCTATTAACGGATGGTGTTGCTTACCAAAGCATTTAAAAATCTCTTCTTGTCATCTGGGGATCCTCTGACAGACAGTACAGCCAGGTCCCAGTTCTCCTTACAGACTGTACTGCAGTTCAACAATAAAACCTGATCTCATGCTCAAATTATCCCGTGACTGAACAATCAAGTAGCGGTAGCACAAGGAGGATCATTCTTTCCACTACTTTAGTCAGAAAACATCTAATGTTAGATCAGCAGCACTGTACAATTCACTCTGGTTTGACCAACTCATAGTAGTGCACCTTCCCACCCAAAAGATGGTGAAAACAATACATATGTTAAAAATACAGGTAATTTGATTAAATCATAACTGGATTAATGACGCTCTTTAATTTCTGCCTGTAGTTTGCAGTTTTTTTAACCCCCCCAGGCCTATGGGGACATACCTTGTATACTGTGCCCCTATAAGCTGTGCCCCAATAGACTTGAATGGGGTGTATATTGATAGCCAGTAGTGTAGCTTTATTCTAGCCTATGGAGACACAGTGACACAGTGTGCAGGCCAAGCCAGCACTAAACAAATTCATCCTGTATACTTTGTACTAAAAGGTGTCCCTCTTTCACATGTCAGAAAGCTGGGAGGTATGGACATGTGCCTGATGTTTGCATGTATTTCCCATGTTTGTGTGACATACTCCTGAGTCATTCTGTGTACATGGGTAGCTTATAAGTAAATCATCATTTCAATGCAATTTTTTTGTTAAAATAATGTTTGGTAGTAGCAGAGTGTATGAAGAACAATAATAATAATTATCATAATACAAATAGAATAACATGCATAACATAATATATAGATTTACCTAATTAAAGTAAGTAGTAGTAGTAAGTAGTAATTAAATAATAATAATAATTAAATATTAACATGCACAACATAACACATAGAAATACCTAGTTAAAGTAAGTAGAAGATAAAGTGTTACTAAACCACGGACCTTGCAGTCTCTATATTTGGTCTTCCACAGTACACAGGACATGGAAATACAATTATTGTAGTAATTATAAACTGCTAAATACCTTTTCTCATCAGAAGTATACTGTATAGCAGTCTTTTGACTTCTGCAAGTGTCTGGCCGAGCACTGGTTAAATCTTGTAGGAGGGGTTTTCATTCTCCTCTGACTGTCCTAGGAGGCTGCATGACCCTTGACCCTCTGGACAGTGCTGATTGGCCCTGTGCAGATCACATCCACCCTCAAAATAAAAAAACTCTCTAGCAATACACACTAAACTGAGCACGTGCAGAGTGACCCCTAGAGTTCTGTACTATTGGCAGATAGATTGAGGTCAGTAGAAGAAGGGGAGGATCCAAGAAGTCAGGATCAAACAGCCTATTTACACAATGCAGATGATTAACTCCTTAGATAGTGAGTATAATAAACATGCTTTACTGCATATACAGACTGATTGCCCTGTTGTGGGTTTAATATCACTTTAAATAATAATAAAATAACACAACACATAGCATAACACATAGAATTACCTAGTTTATAGTAAGTAGTTGTCAACTACCTAGTTACAAAATACACTGCAGACATAAACACAAATATATCTCTGATTATTTATGCAATGCCTAGTTGCCAACTGCCTTGATTTTCAGGGAGGGTCTTGGGTATTACAGATAAATCCTCCCGATTATTGTTTTCTCTTGAGATGTTTATGGCTTCCTGATCAATTATACCATAAAATCCCTGTTTTTCTGCATGTTAAAGGAAAATCTGTGATGAGAGGGATATGAAGGCTGAAAATGCCAGTCATCTGGCTTTCATGGTGATCAAATGGTTTCTCTGGTGAGAAGTTTCCTTTAAAGTCTTATCATCTATTAACTCTGTGTTAAAATCACATGTTAAAACTGCTTTTTTTCTGAAAAAAAAAAGAAAAAGTAAACGTATATCTGCTCTAGCTGATAAAATGTGCCTTTGTGTGTTATAAAGTGTTCTGTGGTGTTCCCAGATCATAAGGCACATGCAAAACTTACACACACACAGGCTCAGCAGCGGAAACTTCCAAAAAAAAGTACACCTACAATTGTTTATCATTGGAATATTTTGGATCTCTGCAGGGTCTTCCTGTAATGATGTGTATATGCACCATATAACAAAAGCCATCCTTTGTATGTCTTTTCATGTCTGTACTATTTGCTTCTGTGTGCTGCAGAATTTTTTGCTATGAATGATCAGCTGGAATGCAACACTTTCAGTGAAATGGCCCACTTCTGCTTTAGAAATTGTAAGGTACAAACATTCCACAAAACTACACAGACTACTCACAACATGAATGGCCTCTAAAGGCTGTATAACAACGAAAGAGAAAAGTACACACACATTGGAGGGTGGAGAAGCCTATGTATACAGTATTTGCATGATAGTGGGCCAGCAGAACACACAGATAACTCATCCAACCAGGGGCAGAACACACAGATAACTCATCCAACCAGGGGCAGAACACACAGATAACTCATACAACCACGGGCAGAACACACAGATAACTCATACAACCACGGGCAGAACACACAGATAACTCATCCAACCACGGGCAGAACACACAGATAACTCATCCAACCAGGGGCAGAACACACAGATAACTCATACAACCACGGGCAGAACACACAGATAACTCATCCAACCACGGGCAGAACACACAGATAACTCATACAACCACGGGCAGAACACACAGATAACTCATACAACCACGGGCAGAACACACAGATAACTCATACAACCACGGGCAGAACACACAGATAACTCATACAACCACGGGCAGAACACACAGATAACTCATACAACCACGGGCAGAACACACAGATAACTCATGCACCCACGGGCAGAACACACAGATAACTCATACAACCACGGGCAGAACACACAGATAACTCATACAACCACGGGCAGAACACACAGATAACTCATACAACCACGGGCAGAACACACAGATAACTCATGCACCCACGGGCAGAACACACAGATAACTCATACAACCACGGGCAGAACACACAGATAACTCATACAACCACGGGCAGAACACACAGATAACTCATACAACCACGGGCAGAACACACAGATAACTCATGCAACCACGGGCAGAACACACAGATAACTCATGCAACCACGGGCAGAACACACAGATAACTCATCCAACCAGGGGCAGAACACACAGATAACTCATACAACCACGGGCAGAACACACAGATAACTCATCCAACCATGGGCAGAACATACAAATTACATCCAGTGGTAAGTAACTCAGGGAAGGGAAAATCAGGATAACTTCTGTCAAAGCATTGTACTGGCACACATACCGTCAAATAAGATCAGTCTGCCCAGAACTGATATCTAACTTTTTCATAGATGCTGGAATGTAAAAACCTACCGTATTTTCTGCTCCATAAGACACACTTTTTTCCCCCCAAAAAATGGGGGGAAATGTCTGCGCATCTTAAGGAGCGAATATGGAGCAGTCGGCCCGGTTTTCCCCCCCGTTGCTGTCGCCGTGTTAGAATACCGGGCCAGCCGCTCGGCTGTTCTGTGCAGAAGCGCCAGGCAGGGCCCAAAGCAGCTGTCCCTTAAAGCGGAGTTCCAGCTGAAAAAAAAAAGTCAGCAGCTAAAAAAACTGCTTGCGGCTTCACACCCGGGTGACCACTGCGCATGTGCGAGAAGCGCTGCGTTTTGTGAATGGCCCCATAGTCTTCTGGGACCTGTCACATGTCCCCTGTACTATGTCCGCAGTCTCTTGTCATCCCCTGTACTATGTTCGCAGTCTCTGGTCATCTCCCATACTGTGTCAGCAGTCTCTGGTCATCTCCTGTAGTATGTCCACAGTCTCTTGTCATCCCCTGTACTATGTCCGCAGTCTCTGGTCATCTCCTGTAGTATGTCTGCAGTCTCTGGTCATCTCCTGTAGTATGTCCGCAGTCTCTGGTAATCCCCTGTACTGTGTCAGCAGTCTCTGGTCATCTCCTGTACTGTGTCCGCAGTCTCTGGTCATCCCCTGTACTATGTCCGCAGTCTCTGGTCATCTCCTGTACTGTCCGCAGTCTCTGGTCATCCCCTGTACTAAGTCCGCAGTCTCTGGTTATCCCCTGTACTATGTCCGCAGTCTCTGGTCATCTCCTGTACTATGTCCGCAGTCTCTGGTCATCCCCTGTACTATGTCCGCAGTCTCTGGTCATCCCCTGTACTATGTACGAAGTCTCTGGTCATCCCCTGTACTATGCCCACAGTCTCTGGTCATCCCCTGTACTATGTCTGCAGTCTCTGGTCATCCCCTGTACTATGTCCGCAGTCCCTGGTCATCTCCTGTACTATGTCCGCAGTCTCTGGTCATCTCCTGTAGTATGTCCACAGTCTCTGGTCATCTCCTGTACTATGTCCACAGTCTCTGGTCATCCCTTGTACTATGTTTGCAGTCTCTGGTCATCCTCTGTACTATGTCCGCAGTCTCTGGTCATCTCCTGTACTATGTCCACAGTCTCTGGTCATTCCCTGTACTATGACCGCAGTCTCTGGTCATCCCCTGTACTATGTGCGCAGTCTCTGGTCATCTCCTGTACTGTGTCAGCAGTCTCTGGTCATCTCCTGTAGTATGTCCGCAGTCTCTGGTCATCTCCTGTAGTATGCCCACAGTCTCTGGTCATCTCCTGTACTATGTCTGCAGTCTCTGGTCATCTCCTGTGCTGTGTATGCAGTCATCTCCTGTGCTATGTCTGCAGTCTCTGGTCATCCCCTGTACTATGTCTGCAGTCTCTGGTCATCTCCTGTAGTACATCCGCAGTCGCTGGTCATTTCCTGTACTATGTCCACAGTCTCTGGTCATCTCCTGTAGTATGTCCGCAATCTCTGGTCATCTCCTGTACTACGTTTGTTGTCTCTGGTCATCTCCTGTACTGTGTCCGCAGTCTCTGGTCATCTCCTGTACTATGTCTGCAGTCTCTGGTCATTCCCTGTACTGTGTCCGCAGTCTCTGGTCATCTCCTGTACTATGTCCGCAGTCTCTGGTCATCTCCTGTACTATGTCCGCAGTCTCTGGTCATCTCCTGTAGTATGCCCGCAGTCTCTGGTTATCTCCTGTACTATGTCCACAGTCTCTGGTCATCTCCTGTACTATGTCCACAGTCTCTGGTCATCTCCTGTACTATGTCTGCAGTCTCTGGTCATCTCCTGTACTATGTCCACAGTCTCTGGTCATCTCCTGTACTATGTCCACAGTCTCTGGTCATCTCCTGTACTATGTCTGCAGTCTCTGGTCATCTCCTGTACTATGTCCACAGTCTCTGGTCATCTCCTGTACTATGTCCACAGTCTCTGGTCATCTCCTGTACTATGTCCGCAGTCTCTGGTAATCTCCTGTACTATGTCTGCAGTCTCTGGTCATCTCCTGTAGTACATCCGCAGTCGCTCATCTCCTTTAGTACATCCGCAGTAGCTGGTCATTTCCTTTACTATGTCTGCAGTCTCTGGTCATCTCCTGTACTGTGTCTGCAGTCTCTGGTCATCTCCTGTACTGTGTCTGCAGTCTCTGGTCATCTCCTGTACTATGTCTGCAGTCTCTGGTCATCTCCTGTACTGTGTCTGCAGTCTCTGGTCATCTCCTGTACTATGTCTGCAGTCTCTGGTTATCTCCTGTAGTACATCCGCAGTCGCTGGTCATTTCCTGTACTATGTCTGCAGTCCATCGGTGTAGAAAAATTTTTTTTCTTGTTTTCCTCCTCTAAAACTTAGGTGTGTCATATGGTCAGGTGCGTCTTATGAAGCGAAAAATATGGTAGTTTCCTATAACTCTTGGAGACACTGTTGGTGAAATCTCTGTACTTAAAGTGGAAGTATAAACAAACGCTTACCATACTTAAAGTGGTTGTAAACCTCAGACATGAACAAAGCATATCCCTCTATAGCAGGGGTACTCAATCTTTTGAAGAGCGAGGGCCGTTTAAGTGATTTGGCAACTAGTCGTGGGCCACAATGAAATTAAATCTTCAGAATTTAATTTTTTTTTTATTTTGAATTGCATAAGGAACATTCTCCTCCTGTAGCCGCTGAATGCCAGCAGGAGGTAGAGGTGAAGCTGGCTTTTTGCAGGAGGAAAATGGAGTGGATTGGTTTCTGTATATTCTGCCCCCGCCTTCTCTCCTGTCCAAGTGTAAAACAGAATATTACAGGGAGGCCACACTAGCCCCCTGGAGCAAGGGATGGGGTCACCATTGCAACCACTGATGCTACAGCAGTGGTGAGGGGTGGGGGGTGTCCCCCAAACCGCAAATGTAAATGAGTCCTTACTGTCCTGAGCCCCCTATAAGGCTGCTTTCACACTGATGTGTTGTGGTTTACCATAAACTTCTAATATATCTTGTTGTGTGGCGCACGTTCAAAAAATGCAATAAACGCTAGGATATAATAGAAGTCTAGGACTCAGTGCAGCTAACCCGAAAGCAGCCTAATAACCCTTTTTTAAACATACTAATAAGCCCATTGCAAACTATGTGATGTTTAATAAACTCACCTTTTTCTCTTCCAGCTTCTGCTGGTATTGCTAGGCTGCTAGAAAGGTTCCAGGCGAAGTGCATTTGGTATCACTCTGCCTGGGACAGGAGCCAGCGCTACAGAGGAAGCATCGGCTTATGCAGCTCCACCTCCCTTCATGGCCACTTGCTTCCTCTGCTGCAGGTGTTGGCTCCATGCACTCTGATGCTCTGGGCTGGTTGGTCAGCAACCCGCAATCTGGGCTTGTTGTCCTGCCATCCCAGAGCATGAGGTTGCGGACCATATCAGAGGGCTCCAAGGGCCATATGCGCTGGGCACCCGTGCTCTACAGTCTGTACTTGTTTCAATTAACCTCCCTAGCGGTATGATTATTTCAGATTTTTGGTGCTGAAAGCGGTACCATTATTTTGCATGGAAATATGTAGTTTTTTTATTGTAGGCCGTAATTTTTAGGAATAACTCCCTGAAATCTGTACGAACAAGAGTCTATTAAACATCCCGGGTATGATAAAATTTGAAACACGAAATCATAAATTATAATTTAATAAATAATCATAAAAAATAATAATATAATAATAATACAATTAATTCAATAATATAATCAAACTGAAAACACTGACATTTGAAATAGAGCGCCAAGTTCGCACATTGCAGAGCAAAGTCGCAAAATCGTTTTCAGTGTCTGATGACCAATTTCCCCACAAATCATTATCACTCAATTCTGCAAGTGGTTCTGATTTACTATCGCTGTTCTCTAGCTGATCTAAACCCGCTTTTGACCTAAAGGGACACTTTTTGGATGCCATGGACGTTTCTCAGTTTTCAGGCAGAAAGAACAGACAAAATGCAGGCAGGGCACAGGACAAAGCAGTAGGGACAAAATGTATGTCAAATGGGTTGAAACAGCAATGTTTTACTATGTAAAATTTGTTTGGAAAAAAACGAAATTTTTTAAAATTTTCAAATTTCCCGCTGTCGGCGGCACCCGTACGTCCCGACGTCACAGGGACCGGAACACAGAAGCCGGATGCCGGCATCGGCCGGAGGAGATGGCCGGGGACGCTGCAGGGGACGCATCGCGGGAGCGAAGGACAAGGTAAGCTCTGCAGGGAATCCCTGAGCAACGCCGCATGGTAAGCCCGAGTGTAGCTCGGGGTTACTGCTTTTGGTACAGACATTTTACCCCGAGCTACACTCGGCAATACCGCTAGGGAGGTTAAGAACACACAGGGGTTTATTTACTAAAGCTGGTTCACTCAGAATCGCGTTGAAACCAATCAGCTTACAGGTTTTATTGCTAAAGCTTAATTGAACAAGCTGAAGTTAGAAGCTGATTGGGTACCGTGCACAGGTGCACCAGATTCGGATTGACCTAGCTTTAGTAAATAAACCCCTATATGTCATTTCTCTCTGCTTCTTTGCTCCTTGAGTCACTTCTGACAAGTTTTTCTGACACCAAGAGAAAAATGGTGACAGGGGAGGAACCTCCAGCAGATTGACAGCCTCAGCTATGTTACTCTGTGCTGTGTGAAGGGGAGTCTGTCCCATACCTCCAATAACAATTGGAGTTCTCTTCATTGAGCTCTGCAGTGTGTAATTTCAGCTCTCCACCCTGTTTTCTGACAGCTCAGACAAACTATATAAATTCAGCACTTTAAACAGCTGTAGAAAAAAGAAGACTGCACATAATCAAATACAATGTAGGAGGATGTGTTTCATCTCTGTGTATCACCTGAGGATAGTCACTTCACTATTTATATGGAAGGGTTTACAATCATTTTAAATCTACCTCCACCCCATTCTAAGCCCATTCTATCTACCCTGTAGAAGGAAAGATTGGTATACTTACCTAGTATGCCGAGGGTGCTCTGGTCCGATCACATGATCAGGTCCAAGCGCTGGCTTCAATGAAGAGGAGAGATTACCGAGGATGGCGGCAGTGCCTGGGCGATGACGTCACTCATAGCCTTACTATGTGGCATCCGTTTTCTGCTCTCTTTTTTCTACACTGTAGGCGGTGCTAGGACTCGATCATGTGACCGGAGCTCCCTTAGAACAGGTAAGTATACAGATCTTTCCATTCACAGGATAGATAGAATAGGCTTAGATTGAAGGTGGGAGTAGATGTAAGTATAGTTAGTGTTTGACTGAACTTCCACTTTAAATTCTCAGGTCCATACTCCAACTGCTTATTATAGTGAGTTTGTTTTTATTTAGAGTTGTTTTACATTATAATGAAAGCAACAGGAGGTGTCAGAACACACAAAGGTGGGCAGGAACTCCCCAAGACTGCCAGGCAGACATGAAATGAGTTGGGAATTACTGTATGGCAAAGAAATCTTGTTTTTGGAGTATGAAGCATAAGGGAATCCAGGGGCCTACTCAGAACACCAGGCTCCATCTACTACCAACATATTTTTGTATGAGCTGGCTCTTCACAATTACCAGATATTGTAGTCTCCACCTATAGACAAAGCACTACATTATTAAAGGCGTAGCACAGTGCTATTCTTCTGAAATTAGAAAATGAGTTTATGGAATGGATTTTCCATTCCAAAGCTCATATGTAAGTTGAAAAATGATTGCCAAGAATGGAAGAGAGCTGATATTGTAAATAAGTATAAAAAGGGAGATATACAAACACTGTATATGCCTAATAAGTATGTAAATGGCATGTCTGGCCCAATAAAAGTTAAAAAGGATTATTAAATTACTTTGTTGTATAAACCATTTCAACTGGAAAAAGGGATGGGGTAATATTAGAAGTGAGTGTGGGAAATATTAAATGAGTGGTGGTAAGATTAGTGTGGTGGGGTATACAGCTACCCTGGACTGCTAATGTATGTCGTTTTTTGGGGGTTTCTCCATTCTTCGAAGTAGGTACTTAATTTACATATATTTACGCAAATAAAATCCCTATAAGGGATCAGTGGATTGTAAGTGAACAGAGAATTTTACCTGCCCCCTTCCCATGATGAAAGGCATCATGACACAGGGTGTTTGCCCATCTCTCCTAGACACCTTTCCTCCTGGCAGCAGTGTTTTGGCTTGACGCTTGTAAACATGTCTAGATGTGTTTAGGCATGTTAAGCGCTTAGGCATTTATTTATTTCATTGGCTATAATAATAATTTGTTCTTGCTATTGAAATGAGTTAATGCTCAAGCACTTGACGGGCCTAGTGTTAACACCAGGGGTGGACTGACCATTTGGAAACTCGGGCACTGCCCGAGGGCCCAGGGTAAGTAGGGGGCCCCATGAGATGCCCCTGCTACTGTTTTCATAGGCTTTTTTGAGTTTGGGCAAGGACACAGGGGCCCCATGATCCCCTATTGCCCGGGGGCCCCATGAGTTGTCAGTCCGCCCCTGGTTAACACATGTTTAGACATGTTTACACGCGTCAAGCGGTTTTTCCTGCCATAATGCTGTTGCTCCTGGGCGCTGGTAGTGTTTTTTTTCTGCCTCTAAACATCTATGTGTCATATAATATTTATTTTTGATAAATGGAAACAATCTGCAAGCCTTTATTATGGGTTCACTTGGCCATAATAATAATTTGTTCTTGCCATTGAAATGAATTAATGCTCAAGCACTTGACGCGCCTAGTGTTAACACCAGGGGTGGACTGACCATTTGGAAACTCGGGCACTGCCCGAGGGCCCAGGGTCAGTAGGGGGCCCCATGAGATGCCCCTGGTACCTTTTTCATAGGCTTTTTTGAGTTTGGGCAAGGACACAGGATCCCCATGATCCCCTATTGCCCGGGGGCCCCATGAGTTGTCAGTCTGCCCCTGGTTAACACACGTTTAGGCATGTTTACACGCGTCAAGCAGTTTTTCCTGCCATAATGCTGTTGCTCCTGGGAGCGCTGGTAGTGTGTTTTTTTCTGCCTCTAAACATCTATGTGTCATATAATATTTATTTTTGATAAATGGAAACAATCTGCAAGCCTTTATTATGGGTTCACTTACACTTTAAATTTGAATAGAATTAGGAGAAACAATACAAACATTTTCATTTAACAGTAATTTAGGTGAAATCGCTTCTCTAGCACCTATTTTTTCCCCTTCCAAATTACCTTTTTGACAATAATGACTCCTTCCTGCGTCTCCTTGTCTGTGATGATTTGAAACATGTTGTGTTCATCTCCGTCACTGATTTTGTATTCTGTCTCCGCATTCACACCTTCATCTGCATCATTAGCTTTGATTCTTTCAATTGAAGAACCCACAGGGGAAGACTCTGGGACCCTGTATTGATAGGTACCTAGAGATTTAAAACATAGATGCTTTTAAAAAGTGTTCTTAACGGTTCCTTCACAAACCTTTAGAAAATACCAGGACAGACTTGTAACAAAAATATTGAAAACAGATTAAAGCAAGAGCAGTTTAATGGTTTGTATACCACTTGAAACAGACAGGGAATTAAGTTGCAATTCGACTTTTATTTATATTTTTCCCATATAAATGTTTCTTCACTGTAGCTTCACATACCTCTAGGAGCAAATAGGGAGACAAGCAGAACTCTTTGAAAGTTGCATTTAATGATGTAACAAGGTGCATACAGAATGCTACCTAAGAGATCACTTTTCAGCACCAATCCAACATAGTCTGTGAGTATAAGAAACAATTCTCCTTTACCAGAGGATAGCAAAGGTGGTATGGAAATAGTGATTCAATAGAACCCTTTTTATTAAAGAATAACTAAAGGCAAAACATTTTTTGTTTTGTTTTGGACAGAGTAGAGATGGATTAGAACACGTATTCAATTTTTATTATTGTCTGTGCCCCCCTTTAGGGAGATTCACTCACTCTATTTGTCATGTTTACTGTAATGATTGAAAGTAAAAAAAAAAATAAATCCCAAATTGTGGGTTGCCCCAGAAACGTAAATGATGGGAAATCATCCAATAGGGTCACTAGTTATGGTGATTTGGGGGGTTCCCAAGGATTCCCTTAAATCGTAGGGATTTTCTTTCACTTCCTGTTTTGGCTATAGAACTTGAAGTTAAAGTGGAAGTTACACTTGTTTGAACCCTCACATTTGGCACTTTTTGTGGGGTAGTGGGTCTCTGGTTTTGACAGGTACCCACTCCAACTTCTGGCTCAGTTTATCGTGGTGAACTCATCTGGAAGTTCGGGCTCCTGCCTTCCGTCCACAATCTTCTGGGACACGACACAGGTCCCAGAAGACTACGGGACCAATACCAATGTGCAGAGTGACTTGAGCATGTACTGTAGGAAACTGGCTGTGAAGCTTCAAGGTTTCAATTCTTAATTCCCTTACTAAAGATTCACATGCCAGGAACCCGGAGGCTAGTGAAGTACTAGCCCAAGCGACGACGGCACAGGACCCCTGGACAGGTAACTGTCCTTATATTAAAAGTCAGTAGCTACAGTGTTTGTAGCTGCTGACTTAAATTTTTGGTATCTTCCCAGTATGACCCAGAAAACTCCCAAGAAGGACACAAAAATCTGATAGGGGTTACAACCCTCCCTTATTCGATCCAAAATGAAAAAAATGTTTTGCCTGTAGTTCTACTATAACTTAGTTTCAATGTACTTCTAAATTTGCATCATGTATTTCACAATCACATTCTGACAAAAGGCAATTGACTTAAAGTTATTGTAAAGGATCAGGTTTTTTATTTTAATAACAAACATGTCATACCCCCTCTTTGCAATGGTTTTGCACAGAGCAGCTCTGATCCTTCTATTCTTGGGTCCTCCCACTGATTGCCCCCCTAACAAGCAGCTTTCTCAGCCCCACCCCCTGCTCCCTCCTCACTGGCTGTGGTTGACAATGGTTCCCACTGCTATCTCTGAGCCAATGAGCAGGGAGAGTGCCGAAAGAGCCACATCTCTCATGTACATCACTGGATTGAGATCTGGTTCATGTAAATATTTGGGTGGGGGGAATCCTGCATGCCTTTAGAACCATTTAAAGGTATCATAATTATTATTATTATATTTTTCATCTGAGAGTAATCAGACAGTATAAAGAGAAACTGACTGACAGTAGATTTATCTAGTAATCCAATGTACAAGCTGGAGTTTGTGTACTAAAGATGCAGGCAATCTTCACGTGTTCACCTAGGCCCCTTTCACACTGGTGAGCTTTTGCTGTACTTTTCCATGGTGACAAAAGAGAATGAAAACTATTCCCCATCAAAACTAATGTACCTGTTCAACCTGCAGGTGCTCTGCGCTTTGGAAAGTCCTGCATGTTACATCTTTGGTGCAGTTTTTCAAAAGCGCACGAAAAAGGCACCTTCCATTATAAGTTAATGGGAATGTGTGAAAAGTGCATCAAAAGTGCATCAATGTAAAAAGGCCCTTAAGCTGGCCATGCACTAGTAAAATTTAATTCCAAATTTTTAATTTTAACATTTGTTCAGTTTTCCAATTGTTAGTGGAGCCAAATAAGTTTTCATTCTGGGCAAGAAAATTTTAAGGAGCAGGATGGGAAATTGTTCTCAAACAGTCAAATTTCTATCAGTGTATGAGGTTTTCATGTACAAAGAATTTTCTTATGAAGGTTCTTATGAAGATTCATATGAAACTGCATTTGAAAATTTACTTGTCCTGCTTTATCCTAAAGCCCATTTGAGCCTTTATCTTTTATTAGTGTGAAGAAGTCAGGCTACCTAAATGTAAAGTAGGTATCAGTCTTTTTTATGTGCCAGTACTACAATCTATGCCAAGGCTAGCTAGATTTCACTCATTCAACTACAGAAATCATCCAATTCCCCAATCCACACAAAACGACATGGATGGTGGAATCTCCAGTGCTGGCTGTTGTATTCACACAGCTACAACATCTGTGGCTGTATGAATGTCCAAACAGTGACTGCCTCTGATTGGATGCAGTCACTGTTTGGCTGACAATTTTCTCCTGGCTCTTTCAATTTTTCATTCGAAGGTGGTTGTGTTGACATGACAGCTCAATTTGCAACTGAATGAGCAGGAATAGTCTGAAATTCAAGCTGTGTATTGCCATCAAAAATTTCCCTATGTGGACAGAACACTGGAGATCTGAATCGGATCTCCCACACAAAGTGCAGCATTCCAAATCTCCAATAGTCCATGTCCCCCTACACAGTGACAACCACTGTTCTCATTCATCATGCTTACTGTTCAGGGCTCTCCAGCCTTCTTGCAGAAGGGACTTAAGCTCAGGGCTGCAGAACCAGCACATTAAAACAAAGCCAGACATAAACTTTACTTTTTTAGGCAGCCTGCCTTATGACACTAAATAAAAATAAAGTTTCAGTTGGGCTTTATAGTGTCTGTAAAATCAAAGCTTTTTTGGTTTGATAGAATATAGAAGGGCTAGAGCCCCTGCCTGTTTTATTTCCAACTTGGCTATTCACCTCTCTAGAGCTTGTAGTGCTGCTTGCCCACTGGAACATGGATGTCAGAAAGAAATCAAATAAAAACTGTTGGGTACAGTGGAAAGTCAAGCAATGTAAAGAGGGACTATGTTGCATCTAAGGTTTGACATGTATCTACATTAAACCCCTCAAAAAGCTATTCTGCTACCTTTCATGGTTAACCCTTTGAGGACCAAGGGACGTATTTGTCCCATGTTTTTAATTGCGTGTATCATCTGATTAAGAACTTAAAACTTTTTTTTTTTTGGTTTGAGTCAAAATATTAGTTCTTATCAACAAACAACAAATGGATCTTGCTTTTTGCCAATTATTTCATGAAATGGCTTAGTTACAGCAACTGAAGTGTACGAACTTTAAAAACAAAAAAATTGATTCTTTTGGAGTTCCAAAATCTTACGGTCCTCAAAGGGTTAAAGCATTACTTTATCTGTATCTTATGGTTTATACAGGGTTTTATACAAAGGTAAAATTGTACTTTCAGGATCATATTTTTTTGGTCATGAATAGATGCCACATTTGAAATTGTTCCAAACTATTTTATTTTTCGTTTGGGATAGAGTATGGATTGATTAGAATTCTGTTTTTCATTGTTTCCTGCATTTCTGCTTGAAGGATTCCCCTCTCTACTTCTCCTGGCTATAATCATGGCTAATAGGGAAAATCCAACATTTTTAGTTGTCACCAAAACAAAAATAAAGGGAAATTTTCCTGATGGGGACAATTGTTTCAGGACAACTGTCTAAGACCCTGGTGCCCTTTGGTATATGATATATGGCCCTGGCACTTCAACAAATTGTAGGGGGAACATTGATTAGGGTAATAGCATTGATTTCCACTAGCTTCATGTAACATGTTCCCAGGTTCATAGTCTTCTGCACAGGGCGGACTGACCATTTGGAAACTCGGTCACTGCCCAAGGGCCCGGGGTCAGTAGGAGGCCCCATGAGATGCCTCTGGTACCTTTTTCATAGGATTTTTTGAGTTTGGGCAAGGACACAGAGGCCCCATGATCCCCTATTGCCCGGGGGCCTCATGAGTTGTCAGTCCGCCCCTGCTTCTGCAGCATATCCCCAGCCCAAAATGTAGCATTTCCACACTCTGATCCTCAATTCCTCTATTAGGTCTGAAGTTTCTGACAGTACTCTCAAGCATTACATACATTGAACATTATGTGTTGCCCTTTGATGATGTCACAGGCCCCATTTGAGGCTTTTAAGCTGACAACCACTAGTCAAAGGCCTCATGTACATTGCAGGTAAATAACACCAATTTTACAATGACTTTTTTGCCACTCTATGTTTGCATATGGGGTTGATTTACTGAAACCGAAGCGCTTAGAATCTGGTGAAGCTGTGCATGGCAGCCAATCAGCTTCTAACGTCAGCTTGTTCAATTAAGTTTTGACAATAAAATCTGGAAGCTGATTGGTTTCTTTTGACATCCACAGCAGATTTTACACTTTCCAGTTTTAGTAAACATCCCCCTATGTATCCATGCACACATAGGCATTCACACGTGTTTAGGCAGCTAGGCAAGTTAAATTAATATTCTGGCCAATTAAATGAATAAATGCCAACACTTGATGTACTTCTACGTGTCTAAACTTGCCTATACGAGTTTGAAAAATGCAGCTTTAGGCACATTTTTAACACTGCTTTTCTCTTGCCAGGAGAAACGTGTTCAGAAGAGCATGAAGCCTAAGGCCTGTTTCGCACGAGCTTCAGCTTGTATAAGAGCAGTGTGAACATCAAGCTTGACAAAGCACTTTCAGAGCTTTCAGCAAGCTTTGTTGAAGCTTTCAGCCTGGGTTCACACTTGTGCGGTGCAGTATATCACATGTGATTCGCACCGCATTCCTGTGCAAATCACATGCGAATTGTATGCACTGCGATTGGAGCCATACATTTTGTATGGCTCTATTCGCACCGCACCCGCCCCAAAAAGATGCAGGACCCTTTTTTTGGTCTGCATTAGAATAGGAACGCATGGGTATTCACACCCATGCGATCCAATTCTGCACATCGCACCGCGCTTTGTGGACCGATTTTGGGGTTTTGTTAACTTTACAGACACACCCACAGCAGTTCGCATGAACGGGGTGCGATTGCGATGTGGTGTGGAATTTGCACAGAATTCCGCACCACATCAGTGTGAACCCAGGCTGAAAGTACTATTCAGCTCGTTTATATATGATGAACACAGCTCCTAATGGGAGTGCTGATTGCCACTTTAAACAAGCTGCTAGGAGGCTTCAGAACTTTGTGAAGCTTGTTGAAAGCTTGCTGAAGCCTGCTAGCAGCTTGCAGAGCTTTCAGTAAGCTTTGTTGAAGCTTTTAATGCAGCATTCAGCTCCTGTTTGTAAATGTTAAACACAGATACTAATCGAAGTGCTGCTTGCCGCTTTAAGCAAGCAGCTAGCAGGCTTTAGCTTTGTCAAAGCTTGCTATTCACACTTCTCTCTCTTCTACAAGCTGGAGCTAGTGTGAAACAGGCTTTTGAGGGAATTTCTTCTCACTTTGGAAAGATTTCATGGCAGGAAGTGAAAGGGGGCCTTTCCTATTGGCCTTAAAAAAATATTGGAAAAAGAACTGACTGTTTTAACATGTCCCTATTCAAAACAATGAAAAAAAATGTTTTGACTTTTGATATACTTTAAACCAGGGTGGATTTGATTTAAATCAAACTGATTTAAATCACAATTTAAATCACGATTTAAATCACTAGTCAGTAAGGCTTGATTTAAATCCTAGTTTTCTACATAGACTAATTCTTGCTGGTATAACTTTAATATGCAAGTAGATGAAGATTTTTAGAATAACAACTTTTCATATTAGTTTTTTTATCTCCAGTTTAATAGGTTAATCATTCATATTTGGACAACTTTTCTGTTGTACTTAGGAAGGAGAAAAATAATCATTACCGCAATAATAACAATTTAAATAGATTTATTCATCTGAAGCAATAACATTCCAGCATATGTTATCTGCTTAAACAAACATCCATGTTTGGTAACTAATTTGGCTAAACAAAATCTATATATTTGAAGAAACTTAGACTGTCAGCCCCTCCTCCTCACACTTAGCTTCACTTTCTTCTTGTGCAGATCTATTCCACTCCAAACAATCAGAAAAATATTGTTTCTATTCTATTCACTGAACTTCTTGAAACTTAGCACTGAAGGGGTTGATTCTGTATTCATAAGTTTGTAGAAGTTAGGATGAAGGTCTTTTTCTTAACTCGGTTCATGTTATAACATTTTTGCTGTGAAGAAGAGGCATGTGATCTCCGCTGAGTCAAATTCAGTTTTGAGAACTGAAAAAGTAAACCAATCATCTGTGATAATATCTTGTAGGCAGAGAAACTGCCCAATAATCTTACAAAAACCTCTGGAAGAGCATGACATTGTGAATGGATTCATGGAATTTATTTACCAAAAAAATTAAACATATACAGCCTTATTCTACATAATTAAAAACTAATCTTTATTTCATGATGGAATAACCTTTGGATGGTAATATATTTTCCTCAAAAAGCATTGTATTCAAAAAAATCCGATTTAAATCACAAAAATCCAATTTAAATAAAAAAAATCCGATTTAAATCAAAAAAATCCGATTTGTTTGATTTTTTTAAAAAAAATAATTGATTTTTATCCACCGTGCTTTAAACCCATTTGGACAGAAGAACATATTTATGCAGTAAAGTTGTGCAGCTGTTTGTAGCAACCAGTATGAGTTTTCCTTGCATCACTTACAAATTACTGATGATCAGTTGCTATAGATTAATTCACCTTGTCTTTGCCCTAAAAAATAAACTTCTGGCATCATACAAAGCAATAGAATTTTAAGTGATACACTCTTATCAGCGGAAAATTCTGAAGACCATTCTGTAACAGTTACTACAATACTAGAAAAGACAACATACAGCAAGTGCAGCAGCATGGCCTATTTCTGGATAGAAAATATTTCCCAAACGTCTGATTGGGTTACACTGAAAAATGTTCTTTTCCGTGTTTTAGTAAACACTACCGAGGTAATGGACAGCCTAGGGCTGTGCAGCGGACATTTGAAATATTGACTCCATTTTTATTCCATAATGCAATTACACCGGTCATGTCCGGCGTTTTTCTTTCTCAAGTTTTGTTTATAATACCGCCGTCTGACAAACAACAGTGGGAGTTAAAGACAGATGCTACACTGTGATGAACTCCAAGCATAAAACAAGTTAAGGCTTTGGAGATTTGAATGCATGGCGAAGAAAATGCGTAAAGATATATTCATTTCAGACATGATTACATTTCATGGTTAAGGGAATCAGAAATAGTTTCTCCGAGGAATAAGTGTTAGGAGCTCATGAACAGACTCTGCGCAACACCAAACAAAGACATATCCATTATATCGATATAAAGAATATACGGAATTCAAAATATCCTGGTAAAGCTGGAAGGCTGGAAAATCTGCCAGCAAAATAAATCAAAACGCTCTACAAAGCAACATTTAATGCGGTTTTTCATCCCCGTAGGTTCGGAAATGGGAAGAAACTGTTTTTCCTACCTTAGAATTTATTTTGATGTAATCTGAAACAGTTCTCAATAAAATAAACAATGAACTGTGCTTACTCTGGGAGAAACGTGGAGGGTTGTCATTGACATCTAACAAGGTGATATTTACGGTCGTCGTCCCAGACAAGCCTCCCATTTGTCCCCCCATGTCTTTGGCCTGGATCACCACTTGATAATTCTCTCTGTTTTCTCGGTCCATATTTGGCAATGCTGTTTTGATGACACCTGCAATAAAAGAAATAACCGTTTTGTAATGGGAAAATGCATCCTTGGAGCAAAAACGTGACAGCGCAAACAAGCCTTGGGTTCCAGGGGATTCATAAACATTTACTGAAGTCAAAGCCACCTGCTTCTAGATATGTATTTACAGTCTGTCTGAGTGATAATAAACTTACAGAAAGGCTCTTATTATGAGAACCAGCTTTCCGCCTTGTGTATTCTTTATACTTATTTTGCAATGAAGTATTGATTTTGTTAGTGTAAAGCTTGCTAAGGGGTTCCTAACAATACGGCAGGCTCTAACTCCGCTAGGTGCTATTTGTATCTAAAACACGCATATAAGTGTCATTTTTAAAAGTTGAAAATGTTTCTGTGACCGTAACTTACTTTATGGTAACAGAGCTAGTCTAAACCAGGAAAGAAAAAATGTCTCCACTCTAAAATGGTTCTGCCATTTAACGTGGCATTATCAAAGGAGTGGCGCAAACGTATCTTTTGGGGGGGGGGGGGGCAGGCGGCTCCTAAATGGCAAGTCACCCGTTCTGTCTCCTGCCTGGAACTGCTAATTTTAGCAGCTTTCTGCTTTCAGATCAGGAGCTGCTCAAATCACTAAATGTATAGAGTTGTTCAGCAAGCTGGAGCTTATTTTAACCACCTCCCGCCTGCCATATAGTAATATGATGAGCGCAAGGTGGCTCTCTCATTCTGGGAGGACGTCATATGACGTCCTCCCATTCTCACTGCGCATGCACGGCTCAGGGAGCGCGCAGTGCGGCGATCGGTGGTGCGCTGTGTCCCTCGGACACAGCGGATCACCGATCACGGAAAGAGCCAAAGATGTCGGCTCGGTCATGTGATCAGCTGTGTCCAATCACAGCTGATCATATGTAAACAGGGAAATGCCGGTTATCAGCATTTCTCTCCTCTCAAGCTGTCATGCTGACAGAGGAGAGCCGGTAATCGGCTTTACGTGGAGGGGACATGTATACTGTTCATCAGGGCACTGATGATCAGTGTGTCCTGATGATCAGTGTGGCCCCAGAAGTGCCACCTGTTAGTGTCCATCAGTTCCAGCAGTCAGTGCTCATCAGTGCCTCATGCCAGTGCCCATCAGTGCCACATCAGTGCCACATATCAGTGCCTACCAGTGCACATCAATGCCACATATCAGTGCCCATCTGAGCTGCCTTTCAATGTCACCCATCAATGTCACCTATCAATGCCAATCAGTGCCACCTATCAGTGCCAGTCAGTGCTGCCTATCAGTGCGCATCAGTGCCGCCTATCAGTGCCAGTCAGTGCCGCCTAACAGTGCCAATCAGTCCCGCCTAACAGTGCCAGTCAGTGCCGCCTAACAGTGCCAGTCAGTGCCGCCTAACGGTGCCAGTCAGTGCCACCTATCAGTGCTGCCTACCAGTGCCATATATCAGTGCCATGTATCAGTGCTGCCTCTCAGTGCCCTCAGTGATGCCTGTCAATTCCCATCAGTGCCATCTACCAGTGCCTCCTCATCAGTGCCACCTATCAGTGTCCATCAGTGTAGCCTATCAGTGCCCATCACTGCAGCCTCATTAGCGCACATCAGTGAAGGAGAGAAATCACTTATTTACAAAATTTTATAACAAACTAAGAAAAAACATTTTTTAAAAAAAAAAATTTCAGTGGTTTTTGGTTTGTTTAAGAAAAAATAAAAAACCCAGAGGTGATTAAATACCACCAAAATAAAGCTCTATCTGTCACAACAAAAATGATAAAAATTTCATATAGGTACAGTGTTGCATGACCGCACAATTGTCATTCAAAGTGCGACAGCGCTGAAAGTTGGAAATTGGCCTGGGCAGGAAGGGGGTATAAGTGCCCTGTAGGCAAGTGGTTAACAGATCAATAAACCCAAATATTATTATTATTATACAGGATTTATATAGCACCAACAGTTTGCTCAGCGCTTTACAATATAACGGGAGACAATACAGCAACAATACAGTTCAATACAAGAGGGATAGGAGGGCCTGATCCTGGGAGCTTACAATCTAAGATGATATCTTAGTTATAGATAAAGCCTGGTGGACTGAGTACTCCGAATTGTTATATGTCAAACTATGTCTAACACTGCTCCTGTTCACCAGCAAGTTTTGGGTGTTCTTGCATACCTTTGTAAGTTCCGACACCTCCTGTTGCAGTCCACAAAATATAAAATAGATGAAAACTCTAGCTAAGACATTGGCAACTTCTTCTAACAGACACAGCAGGTGTGCAGACCCAGGAACTCAGAGATCTCATCAACAGATTCACTGAGAGGTAGAAGAAGCTGGCAGGCAGTTTAACTCTCCAGCATCTACAAAAACACATCACAGTTTTCAGTGGACAAGCTGCTTCTGCATCCTTCTTTTAATTATCATTTTAACAATAGCATATATTAAATTGAAAAAATGTATTTTTTGTTATGAAAATGGCATTAAATATATCAAGATATATACAGGTTAATAGCAGGTTAGTGCAGTCTTTTAAATTGTAATCTCCTTCTGATTCCTCTTGTATTGAATTGTATTGCAACTGTACTGTCTGTCTTCATTTTGTAAAGGGCCAGACAGTTGGCACTATGTAATTACTATACTACTGGCTATATGGGGATACCTACTGTGCGGTAACCCCTTTGTAATATATAATATATAGAGAGAATAGAACTACAAATACCTAAACAAAATCAAATAAATAGTTAGCAAGAAGAAATTACAACTAGAATAAAAAGCAATCACAATTCTAGAAACATAGAAAAGTGGCAGAAGAAAAAGACCAAGTGGTCCATCAAGTCTGCCTGTTTTTTTTTTTTTGGGGGGGGGGTTTGTTTTTTGGGGTTTTTGTTTTTTTTGTTAACTTTTATTGTCTGAGTATAGGTCTATGCTTGTCCCAAGCATGTTTGAGGCTATTTACTGTTGACTGGCTCACTACCTCTGCTGGACGTTTATTCCAAGCATCCAAAATAGTACTTTCTGAGATTAGTTTTGAACTTTCCTCCAGTTAGTTTAAGGTCATGTCCCCGTGTTCTTGATTTTGGTATCATGTTGAAAATACTGCCATCCTGAACCTTAGTCACCCCCTTAATGTATTTAAAGGTTGCAGTCATGTCTCCCCTACCCCCTTATGCACCTATATATACTGTACTTGTCTACCTGTACTGGAGCTCCCCGGGACCCCTATACCCAGGGTTCTCTAATATGTAAATACCAATTTTCAGAAGGAAATCTGGAGCACCCTTCTCAAGCCTGGTTACTAATCCATAAGCAGTGAAGCAAAACCTGTGGAGGGGGGTTGAAAGGAGGGCAACAATCAACTTTCTTTCAGCAATGGTTTTGGTTTGCCTATGGCCACTAGAAAAATAGCTCTGGTGTGTGCCTGCATTATTTATGCCATGTAAAGATTTACTTTAAAGGCTCATTCGCACCAGATGCAGTAGTTTTTAACCACATGCTGCCCAGCCACTGTAGAAATACGGTGGCAGGGCAGCACAGCTGGGCAAAAGCAAGTTTTAAAACGTGCATTTTGTAAACAGGTAGAGGGCACGCGCAAGGTGCGCCGCCACCCTACCTGTCCCGCCGATCACAGCCGCGGATGTCAGTCGCCGGGTCACAACCGGTCGTTACCGGCTATGTCCTGGCGATTGGCGGCAATCGCTGACAGAGAGCACACCTGCAGTAGCTGCGCTTTCTGTCAGTTCCCTGACAGCTCCAGGACACGCTGATCGGGACAGAAGAGTTTATCTCTCCCGATCAGCGGTGTCCCGTGCAGTACAAACCCCCGCCCCCTAGTAAAACACTCCCCCTCACACAGTTAACCCTTTCACTGAATAATAAACTTAACCCCTTCTTCCCCAGTGCCATTAGTACAGTCAGTGTTTTTTTTTTGCACTGATCACTGTATTGGTGTCACTGGGGATGTCAGTGACCCCAAGTCAGTACCCCCCAATGTCAGAATGTCTGCCGCAGTTCCGCAGTCCCGCCATAAGTTGCTGATCGCCGCCATAAGTCACTGATCGCCGCCATAAGTCGCTGATCGCTGCCATTATTAGTATAAAAAAAAACTAAAAATCCCAGTATCTTTCCCGCCATTTGTAAATGCTATAACTTTCACGTAAACCAATTAATTTACATGTATTGGTTTTTTTTTTTAGCAAAGACATGTCGCAGAATGCATTTTGGCAGAAATTTATGACTAAATTTGATTTTTACATTTTTTTTTACTGGACATGTTTTATAGCAAAAAGTCCAAAATATTGTTTTTTGTCCTCAAAATTGTCAGCCTTCTTTTTATAGCGCAAAAAATAAAAACCGCACAGGCAATCAAATACCACCGAAAGAAAGCTCAATTTGTGGGAAAAAAAGGATGTAAATTTCATTTATGTACCGTATTGCATGACCGCGCAATTGTCCGTTAAACTAGCACAGCACTGTATAGCAAAAAAATGTCGTAAATTGTAGTATCTATACCATAGTTTGTAGACGCTATAACTTTCACACAAAGCAATCAATATACACTTATTGGGATTTTTTTTACCAAAAACATGGAGCAGAATACATTTTGGCCTAAATTTATAACCAACTTTGAGTTTACTATATATTTTTTATAGCTGAAAGTAAAAAATATTGTTTTTCTTCAAAATTTTTGGCCTTTTTTTGTTTATAGCGTGAAAAATAAAAAGCGCACAGGTGATCAAATACCACCGAAAGAAAGCTCTATTTGTATGAAAAAAGGACATTAATTTCGTTTGGGTGCAGCATTGTATGACCGCACAATTATCAGTTGAATTAGTACAGCGCAGAGTAGCAAAAAGAGGCCTGGTCATTAAGGGGGGTAAATCCTCAGGAGGGCAAGTGGTTAAATGCATTCCAAATGTACAGAGGATACAAAATCAATGTATTCCAACAAGCTTAGTTTACACCATTGTGTTGCATTGCAGCATTTTTAAAGAACAATACAGCAGCATGCATTTTACAGTGCAATGTACATGAGTGCATATGAACACAATGGGGGTTATTTACTAAAGCTGGAGGGTGCAAAATCTGGTGCAACTCTACATAGAAACCAATCAGCTTCTAGGTTGTATTCTGAAGACTTAACTGAACATGTGAGAAGCTGATTGGCTACCATTCACAGCTGCTCCAGATTCTGAGTGCAATCTACCCCAATGCACCATAGTATGACTCTGGGGAATATGAAAATGAGAGAGAAAAAAAAACAAAAAAAACTGTAAAAAGTGCATTGCAACACAATAAAAAGACACAACACACAACATGATGCAACCCATTTTATAAACATATGTCATTAAATGTAAATGTACTTGTATTCAAGCAAGGAAAACACAGCGTTTGTGGTGTGAACAGACCCTATGTGCTTTTATATTGTTTATTTTGTATTTGCACATGTACCTAATATTGCTAATACACTATGAATATTTGTTTTGGGTAGACAGTTCACTCATCTAGCATTTTTAATTTTTTTCTGCTATCTGTGTCTAACACTGTTAGAAATACTTGACCATGTTCTTGACTCTTTCTAGTTTTCAGTTTGGAGTTGCCACAGTAAAAGCCCTTTTAACCTAGCACTGAATTTCTAGAACTCAAAAAATGTGAGGATTTTCTATTCCTAAAAGGATATAAAAATAACATTTTTTACTGGCATTTCTTACATATGTCTTATCATTTCTTAAAATTTTCCACCCACTCATTGCATAGTTAAGCAGCCCTTATCTTACGTTTATTACTTTTTATCTTAGATGTAGAAAGCCTGTTGCTTTACCAAATTCTTATGCTAGGATTATCAGCCGTTATCATTCCTTAAGGTATAGAATCATTAATTAAAGTTTAGCACTTGTTATCAAAAAAATTCAGTATTTCATGGTTTATCATTACTAGCAGAAATGACCCGGTCACAGAATAGTAAGAAATGGTATTTGAACGAGTTAAAGAGAACGAGTCATGGCTGGGCTTATGCAAGAATCTGAATATTTAGATTTTAAAGAGGATCTTCACTCTAGAAAAAAATTTAAAAGTCAGAAGCTACAAATACTGTAGCTGCTGACATTTAACCTCCCTGGCGGTATGATTATTTCCGATTTTTTGTGCTGAAAGCGGTAACATTTTTTTGCATGGAAATATGTAGTTTTTTGTTGTAGGCTGTAATTTTTTAGGAATAACTCACTGAAATCTGTCCGAACAAGAGT
Source organism: Staurois parvus (assembly GCF_062004578.1). Classification (NCBI taxonomy): domain Eukaryota; kingdom Metazoa; phylum Chordata; class Amphibia; order Anura; family Ranidae; genus Staurois; species Staurois parvus. The sequence goes on along the minus strand of NW_028317949.1, from coordinate 20,050,176 downwards.
CTAGTAAACATTCCGGGTATGATAAAACTTGAAACACGAAATCATAAATTATAATTTAATTAATAATCATAAAAAATAATAATATAATAATAATACATTTAATTCAATAATATAATCAAACCAAAAACACTGAAATTTAAAATACAGAGGCAAATTCGTACATCGCTGAGCAAAGTCGCAGAATCGTTTTCAGTGTCTGATGAGGAATTTCCCCACGAATCATTATCACTCAATTCTGCAAGTGGTTCTGATTTACTATCGCTGTTCTCTAGCCGGTCTAAAACCGATTTTGACATAAAGGGACGCTTTTTGGACGCCATGGACTTTTCTAAGTTTCCAGGCAGAAAGAACAGTCAAAATGTAGAAAGGGCACAGGACAAAGCACTCAGGACAAAATATATGTGAAATGCATTGAAACAGCAATGTTTTACTATATAATAATCATTTTTAAAAAAAATGACATTTTTTAAAAATTTCAAATTTGCCGCCGGTTCCGGCGCCCGTAAGTCCCGACATCACAGGGACCGGAACACGGAAGCCGGATGCCGGCATCGGCCGGAGGAGATGGCCGGGGACAATGCAGGGGACGCATCGCGGGAGCGAAGGACAAGGTAAGCATTGCAGGGACTCCCTGAGCAACGCTGCATGGTAAGCCAGAGTGTAGCTCGGGGTTACCGCTTTTGGTACTGAAATTTTACCCCGAGCTACACTCGGGAATACCGCCAGGGAGGTTAACAAAAGGACACATATTTGTCCAGGGATCCAGCGCTGTCCTCACCAGAGCCAGTTCTTTGCTGTTCTTTGAGTCCATGGCATCGGCATGTTTACTGTGGGCAGCTGGCTGTGACTTCTTACACCAAAGGTGTCAAACTGGTGGCCCTCCAGCTGTTGCGAAACTGCAAGTCTCATCATGCCTCTGCCTTTGGGAGTCATGCTTGTAATTGTCAATCTTGCAATGACTCATGGGACTTGTAGTTTGGCAACAGATGGAGGGCCGCCAGTTTGACACCCGTGTCTTTCACCTTCACAACCAGCTTCCCACTGCGCATGCGTGAGCCATGCTGCACTTTGTTTATAGTCTTGCAGCCTTCTAGGACCTGTGATGTGTCCCAGAAGAGAAGGCAAAGGGGGGAGGGGGCAATTTTTCTCTTGGATCTCCTAGTAGGTATCTATCAAACAAACAAAAAAAATGATTGTGCCATATGTATTAGAGGTGGGGGGGGGGGGACATAAAGCAGAACTTCTCCGTAAGGGTAGCATTCCGCTTTAAAATATATGTAAACTTTAACACAGAAGAGCTCTTACTTGCTTCCTTTTTAGTCTGTTAAACATATCATTGATAATGTTTTGTTAAAGGAGACATACAGACAAAGCTCATTTGGCTGTACGTTTGTGGATCATAGGAGTGCAGTTCATTTTGCACTCCTGTAACTCGCTTTCAGTCAACTGCAGACTAAAGTCCGCTGTTGGCTGACGTCACTCAGCCAGTCCAGACTGGGGAAATATTACAACCATATGGTCAGGATCCACCCAGGAGCCTGGACCCGCACCTGGCTCAGCCTCTTAGCGGGCTGCTGAGATCCTGAGCCAGCTGCTCCCACCCCCTCCACAGCCCAGCTCTCCAGTGAGTGCTGGGGCGGGGCAGAGCAGAGAGTGGGTTACTGACAGTCACAGCTCTCTGCTCAGAGCAGCAGGGAGAACTGAACGATCAGCGGTCATGTGATTGCTCAGTTTCCACCCATAGAGGCGCCAATCAGTGATCACATGAACAGTAGTAAACCAGATGTCACTTCCTGAAATCATTGTTTACTACTTGTGAAATCTGTGAATGATCACAGAGGTCACATGGTACAAGGCTATTCACAACAGCCTTGTACCATGTGACAAGCTGTGACCAATCACAGCTCACACAGTATTTCTCAATGGCTGCAGGAATGCAGCCAGAGAGAAGGAAGAAATTATTGCTTTTGCAGCCTTTATGGGTGTAAAAGCAATCAGTGTAAAAAAAAAAAAAATCTTCATCACTCCCCACAAGTAGTACTGTACTGCTAGGGTGACAGTATGTAACAAAAAAAAAAATTACCTAAATAATAATATACAAAAAAAATAAAAATGGGAAAAAAGATTTGAAAAATTATAAACTGAAATTTTTTTTTAAAAATGGATTTTTCTTTAACCAGGAAGATCTTGGCAAAAATGAATACATTTTTGCCAAGATTTATGAAAAAAGATTATTTATTTACAAAATTTTATAAGAAAAACACTTTTTTTTAAAGGGATTTACTTCTGGCAAAACCGATTGAATTTCCTTCTGAAGGGAAATAACACTATTTACCTTTTAGTCCGTTTCTAATCCTTGGACTCACTCTCATATATTGTAATAATATAGATTTTTTTCATATCTGCCCAAGTTCAGGCGTTTATCTAGGGGATGTGCACTACTATTATTATTATTATTGTTTGTATATATTGTGGAATTGAATATTTTTGTTATTTTGATATTATAAACAAACCAAATTTTTTGTCACTATTCTTGTTTTTTGTCACTATTCTTGTTTTTCTTTTTTTTGTATTTCAGATGACCTCCGGGATGATGCTGGCTTTGGTCCTGATGGGTGGCCTACGGCACGGGATGTGGCTGGTTTCGCAGGGAATTATTTTCCTGTGGACCATCCACTGCCTCCTGCACTGCGGAGGAAATCACTTCTTCCATGGCCTACAGGGGGCAATCTTACATGCCAGCGGCATCCAATGACTGCCCTGGACATAGTGTATAGTTGCTCGTGCACCCTGCATGATTGCGTCATCACACTGGGCCCCTGCGTTGCGTCACAATGTAAAGTTGTTGTGACGGGTGTCGGCGGCAGACACCGGGGGAGTTCACCTCCCTCATGGACTCTGGGGTGGCCACATGGAGATGCTATTTTGGCATCATGGGCGGTGGTTTGCCGCCCCTTCCTTCGGGCTGATGGCACAGGTTCATTAGATCACCCTTTGATGAGACAGTTACTCTACATTGAACCCTATTTATTGGATGTATTATTGCAGTTGGCTTCTGGCTTTTTGCCTTGAAGATGGTCTCTCATTTCATCTCCTTGGTTTGGTGAGCACGAATCTCTTGTTCTTTTGGGAAAAAGAAGTACTTATTACTATGGAAAGTTTTGTGAATGGGCTCACGGCTGATTTTTCTTTATAGAAAACATCTGGATATAGCTCTTTTGGCTGAGGCCTTTTTAATCTTTGCCTCTTAGTGGTTTGAAATCCCAGTAGCTTTCTGTGTTATCTCCATGGTTTGGTGAGCAATGAACCCTGTCCTTTTATAGGAGATCAATATCTATTACTATGTCAATCTGTCAGTATTTTCACCCTTCGGTGTGCTTTTCCATTTATAGATATCCTAGCTCTATATATTTCTGTCCATGGAGAGACTTTCCGTACCTTTACTTTGCATTATTCTGAGGCAAGGATACTTTTATATTTCTATATTCCAGTAAGTGTCATGGATAATTATAACAGTGATGACTTCCAATACCATTTAAGGCAGTTTGTGTGAGTGCATTAATAATTTGTTGATTTTTATTGTAGTTCAACAAACTATTTTATATCTTGGTCTTGGGTGATTTGAGACATCTTCACTATCAGAAGAAAAAAACATTTAATCTCTCTTTCAATCAATAGTTTTGTGTCGTGGTACTGTGGGACCGGTAACATCTTTAGCACTGAACAACAAATATTTTCATTCATCACACCTATTGGCCATATCTAATGTGGTTAGTCTCACTTCTTGTGGATCATTTTTAATACTATCTTCAAAGTAGCATGGAATAAGTCTTATGTTTTAATTTATATATTTTCCACAATGTCCTTAGAAGGTATGGAGGGTGATTTGATGTTTCCCAGCTGCTGTTGGATCCATGGGGTCGACATCTGACCACTCTTACTCTCCCTGAGACCACTGCTTTGCGGACAGAGAAACTGACTGAGGACACAGATACCCCAATCCCTTTCTCTGCAGCGTCAGCTGCACTGGAGAGTGAACTAGAGTATAAGTTGTAGGTTATGGACTTTGTAGGGACATACACAACACCATTTGCAATATTAAACAATATAATTTATTAACACAGTTAGAAAAAGCAAATATACCATAATTAAAAATTCAAAAATCCATTTTGTGGAATATAATGTAATACCCACAAAATCATAATGCAGTAGAGGTCCCCAATTGGAATACGTTGTAATGGGTACCTAGCTTTGATAACCAGGTTCTCCAACTGCAGGGGTTCCACCGTCCACAATTTACTCAGCTCTACATGTTTCAATAGATAGTACACTTACTAAAAATTAAAAAAAAAATTAAAAAGGGGGAAAATAAAAAAGCCATTGCGTACCTCTGTAAGTACTGCTCAAGTACAAATGTTAATGTACAGTGAAGATAAAGATTTTGTTTGAATACATTGGGATACATGGGTCCAATGTGTTGTCTCCCCTCAGTTTGCTGTGCACTCCCGCATCCACCTCGGTGACCTTCCCTTTAGGAGTTTATGAAGCCATTTCCCACCTTAGGGGTGTATATGCCCTCTTGTATGATCCATTTCTATTTTAGTAAGTGTACTATCTTTATCACTCTCATACTGTATATAAAAAGGATTATTATTATATACATTATTGTATGTATTTTTCTTCTACATAGATGCTATACATTCACTCCTGAAGAAGCAATCTCAATCGCGAAACATGTAGAGCTGAGCAAATTGTGGATGGTGGAACCCCCACAGTTGGAGGACCTGGTTATCAAGTCTAGATACCCATTACAACATATTCCAATTGGGTGCCTCTACTGCATTATGATTTCTGGGGTATCACATTATATTCCACAAACTGGATTTTTAAATTTTTAACCATGGAATAATTGTTTATTATATCTGTGGTAATACATTATATTGTTCTAATATTGCAAATGGTGTTGCGTATGTGCCTACAAAGTCATTAACCTACAACTTATACTCTAGTTGTGATTTAGGACGTGGCACTTAAATATAGCCTTTTCACCATGGCACCACCTGGCGGATGAAACCTATTATGCACTGGAGAGTGAATGAACAGGAAGAACAGGGAGTATTCAGTTCATAAACTCATTGTTCATTCACAATTGGAAGCACAGTGAACAGTTTACTATGCTTCGGTTATGAATGAACACAGGAGTGATCAGTACTGATCTCTTGCTGTGTTCATTCAAAAAAGAAGGGTCAGTAAATATGACATATTTACCTGTTTATTGGCCCCTGACTCTCCATCCTGAACCCATTACTGAGAGCCAGCAGTGCTGCAGGGGGAGGGAGAACATGGGGGATTGGAGCAAGGAAGGGGAGGTGAATTGTGTGGGGGAGGAGTGCAAATACTGGAACTGATCCCCCGTGGATCCCCCTGCAGCAGCTAAGAGCAGGAGGGAGCTGTGGAGAATCTGGCTGCACTGCAACTCATCAGGTGCCCCAGCTCTTGCTCATCAGGTGACCCAGCCCCCCCTGTTGAACTGATGGGACCTGTTCCCTGTACAGAATGGCCAGCTGTAGTGTTTTATCAGCAGCCCCAGGGGTGTATTTACCACAAGGCAAACAAAGCATTTGCCTAGGGTAGCATTTTTCAGGGAGGGCAGCACTACCCCTTTGACGAAGGAATGGAAGAAGGGACACATGCAGCATGGAGACCTGGTGGGTTCCAAGAGATGCTGTGGGTTTCATGACAATGTATGCACAGCCTGACTCTCGTTCCTGGGGATGTCCGGAGCTGTGAAGGTGAGTGTCTTTCTCCCTATCGCCATGGGGGATGGTGGCTGGTGTATGGGGGGCAGCGGTAGTGGAAGGCTCGGATGGAGGTCAGGGGTGCTCTTGGTCAATGTCAGGCTCTTTTTGCGGGGTGGGGGGCAATTTTTGTTTTGCCTAGGGCAGCACAAAACCTAAATACACCACTGAGCAGCCGTGAGTGCATGCCTTGTGGTAAATCCTACATTTTTTTGCAACTCCAACCCATGCTACAAAAATGCCGTTGATCCTTTTATCAGGGTTCACACTATATTATGTTGCACTTCTGAAGTTAAATTAGGAATGCAATCAGTGGGCTCAGCTCCTTCCTTCTGCTTTTAACAAAATGCAGGTTTATTTAGAGAGTGCTTCCATTTGCAGTCTATAATACACTGCATAGAACTGTTTCTGTGAACATGTACTTTGCTCATAATAGGTAAAATTAAAGGCTCAGATTATAGCAGGCATTCTCTGTGCTCGCCCACCACCTAGATTTCCTGATACTCCAGAAAATCCTATGTTTTGCATATCTGAAAGGTAAAAAATGACACCGTGCTATGTAGACAACCTGGTTTTGGGCACTTTGCTAATAATGAACATATTGCTTCACATAGCCTATAAAATGTACAGGTTCATAGATACAGGTACAGGTTCAGAATAAAACATTGATAGCAAAAACTGCAAATACTGTTCAGCCATCAATATATATAAAATAAAAGTTGTCCATATGACATTCAACAGTAGCACAGTAAGGACAACAGGGACCTGAGTAGTAGAAGAGCACAGCAAAGCAGTAATGCCAGGAACGATGAGAACGATGAGAACGATGAGGCTAACACTTTAACCTATGCTTCTCCCCTTGGAATCACAGTAAAGGTCCATGAAAGCAGCACCAGCCTTTAATAACACCTACTGTAACTCATACTTACACCTCAATCACAACTACCCAACCAAGTCACTGACTGAAAATATATATTTTCATTTACAGACAGCCACTCACAAGGTTACAAACAAATTAAAGAATTGACAGACACATCGCTGTAAGAGTTTTATGGTGACTATACTGTCTTTTTTTGCAGCAGTATGTAACATTTTATCATGCTGTGTACTTAACCACTTCAGGTCCGGACACTTTCAACCCCCTCCTGTCCAGGCCAATTTTCAGCTTTCAGTGGTATCACACTTTGAATGGCAATTGCGCGGTCATGCAACACTGTACCCATATGAATTTTTTAGCATTTTTTTGAGACAGATAAAACTTTATCTTAGTGGTATTTATTCACCACTGGGATTTTTATTTTTTGCTATATAAATGAAAAAGTCCAAATTTATTTAAAAAAAGTGTTTTTCTTATAAAATTTTGCAAATAATCTTTCTTTATAAATGTATTCATCTATCTTTTTAGTAAAAAAAATAACCCAAATTAGTTTATAAATAAAAATTATAAATTTTAAAACTTTTTTTTTATATTATTATTTATGGGTTTTTTTTACATACTGTCATAGTGACACTGGGGAATGATGAAGATTTGATTTTCTTTTTTTACACTGATTTCTTTTGCACTCATAAAGGCTTTGAAAGCAATCATTTATCCTCTCTTGCAGCCATTGAGAAATACTGTGAGAGCTGTGATTGGTCACAGCTTGTCACATGGTACAAGGCTGTTGTGAATAACTTTATACCATGTTACCTTTGTGATCATTCACAGATTTTACAAGTAGTAAGCAATGATGAAGTGACATCTTCTTTACTACTATTCATGTGATCACTGACTGGCCAGTCAGTGATCACATGAATAGGGACCTCACACAGAGGTCCCTACAGTGATCTGGGTGACTGATCCCAGGGAACATGCACAGGCAATGAATGCAGGGTGACGTTTAGAAATGTCAACCCGCTTCGGCAGTACTTCTGTCCGGCCGTTTATCTACATGGGCCAGACAGGAAGTGTTTAAAACAGCATTACACCCCAGTTACATCAAACCTGACTTTGAAATCATGCAACTTACAGTGAAGTTGCACGATTTCAAAGTCGGGTGACTTGCCAATTTTAGGTGCGATTTGCAAGACATCTGACACAGATGTCTGTGCAAATCACACCAAAAGTAGTGAATGTACTACTTTGGAAATCGGTGCGGCTCTGCCCAAGTCAGAACTGCACTGATATGACCGCTGTAATTGGATACAATAGGATACAACTTGGCACACAATTTGCAAATTGCATGGCATGCATATCGTATGCCAATTTGCATCCAGTGTGAACGGGGTGTAAAATCCCAAAACTGAACACACATTATATTGCAGCTTACCAATTCTTAGATGTGATGGCTGCATTCGTTGCTTTTTTAGACTTGTTTTTCTTTGTTTTCACCTGGGGATCTGACTAGTAAGTCCTTTATGTTCTAGTACTTACACTGGTCAGCTTTTATTTATTTAGGTAAAGTGACACTAAGGCTAGGTTCACACCTATGTAGTTTGTGTTTGATCCGTTTCTGCAGTGCGTTTTGCGTTGTGTATTGCGTTTTTGCACTTGTTTCTTTCTTTCTCTCTTTCTTTCTCTCTTTCTTTCTTTCTCTCTTTATTTCTCTCTTTCTTTCTTTCTTTCTTTCCTCTCTTTTTCTCCTTCTCTCTTTCTTTATATCTTTCTTTCTTTCTCTCTTTCGTTCTTTTCTCTCTTTTTCTCCTTCTCTCTTTCTTTATATCTTTCTTTCTTTCTCTTTTTTTCTCTCTTTCGTTCTTATCTCTCTTTTTCTCCTTCTCTCTTTCTTTATATCTTTCTTTCTTTTTCTCCTTCTCTCTTTATTTATATATTTCTTTCTTTTTCTCCTTCTCTCTTTCTTTATATATTTCTTTCTTTCTCTCTTTCTTTCTCTCTTTCGTTCTTTTCTCTCTTTTTCTCCTTCTCTCTTTCTTTATATCTTTCTTTCTTACTTTCTCTCTTTCTTTCTCTCTTTCGTTCTTATCTCTCTTTTTCTCCTTCTCTCTTTATTTATATATTTCTTTCTTTTTCTCCTTCTCTCTTTCTTTATATATTTCTTTCTTTCTCTCTCTCTCTCTTTCTTTTTTTCCTTCTCTGTCTTTATTTCTTTTTTTTTCTTTCCAGCCCAGCAACAACAACAGACCTTCCCTCAACAGTAGATCCCTTCCAGCCACAATTGACCTCCCAGCAACAATAGACCACCGTGCAAAAATAGAACCTCTCCAGTGACAATAGACCCCCAGCAGCAAGCATCAATAGACCCTCCAGCACACCCCAGGACCCCTTGCCATTACATACATTCAATGCTTGGGGTGCTGGAGGTGCCGGAACTGCATTCCCCTACGTCCCATGCCCAGAGCCCAAAGGTGTGCCATGTGAAGGCAGTGGTGCCAATGTGCTGTAAACAGTGCATCAGACTGTAACTTTTTTTATACCTTTATCAAAATGTCAAAAAATTAATTTATACTGGCAGCAGCACAGTACCATGTAGTAGATTGCATTGCACCATGCTGCACTGAAAAAAAAAAAGCACAGTGTGTTGGTTTGAGCTGCCATGATATTGAACAAGGTGTTTGCCTTGTCTATGCCTCAGGCAATGGGTCTTGAATGAATTATAACATACAGGGAGTATTTGGAAGGCCACTAAAATACATATTTTCAAGCTTGCATTAGACTAAGGTGTTATGAACCATGTGGATGCCTTATATTATAGAGCAGGGAAAAAATCAATCCTTTTTATGGACATTTACATTTTTTCATAGACTACGGATCATCTTAATTGACCCTTTTTATGGACCGTCCATAAATTTCTGGACAGTTAGCAAGGCCAGGGCTTTTTCTTCAATTTCTGGGCAGCTGTCAATGAGCCTTTTTTATTTCCTTTATGTAAGTAGATTGGTGATGAGCCAACCAGGGCTGGTGGCGGGGAGTGTTTTCTGCTGCTGCATGTAGCTGGTCTGACCTCTGAGTGAAATATTCACCACTGAGGCCCAGGGGCGGACTGACAACTCATGGGGCCCCCGGGCAATAGGGGATCATGGGGCCCCTGTGTCCTTGCACAAACTCAAAAAGCCTATGAAAAAGGTACCAGGGGCACCTCATGGGGCCCCCTACTGACCCCCGGCCCTCGGCAGTGCCCAAGTTTCCAAATGGTCAGTCCGCCCCTGCTGAGGCCCCATTCACACTTGGCGATTTGGAATAGATTTTGGAATTCTGCCCGCAATCCCATATGGGGTGGCAATTGCACACAACGTGTATTTTGTTGTCATTCATTTTAAATGGCACCACAAACACGGTGCGATTTAGCTGTGATTGTCGTACGACAGAATTGCCTATCAATTGCGAGCAAAAACACACCTTTAAAAGTCATGTGGAGTTTGTCGCCCAAAAAGGAGCAGAAGCTTCTTTTGGATATCAAATGCCCATAGGGCAGCACATTGAAGTGAGTTGGCTGTTCTATACGTAACACGCGTTATCACGTGAAAATCACTACATGGAGTGTGAATGGGGCCTGAGAGGTCTATACATTGTGAACAATTTACTCTCTGTATGGGCCAGTTCTCATTAGGAATCGCACATGAACACGCTGCACATTCCTATGTTATTCACATGTGATTCAAACTGCTGCAATTGGAGCCCATCCCGCTGCACCGCACCAAAAGCAGTGCACAAACTACTTCTGGAAACTCACTGCAACTGGATAGCATGGTAGTTCTGTATCATGCGATCTGGTGTAGGCAAATGCGTTTGGGATCTGTGTTTGGGGTGTCATTAACTTGGCAATGACACCTGCTGCAGATTGCAACTGCAGTGCATTTTGAACACAGTGTGGGAAACATGCACAAAATGCAGGTTTCCTACACCGCGTTCCAGTATGAACCACCCGATCATCAATGTCACTGGGAATGAACATAAGTAGAAATCCACAATTTTGAACAGGAATACAGTGAAAATCTTCCAATGGGGACATTTGTTTCAGTGACAACTAAAAGGAGATTTCCTTCACATTGGAAAGATATCCTCTCAAGTCTTGTTGAGTCTACAGCACAGGAAGTGAAGGGAAATCTCCTTCATGAGATAGAAAGAAACACAACATGAAAACTATTGTAACCTTCCCTACTTTATCCACTTGCCTTCCAGAGGATTTACCCCCCCCGACCAGGCCATTTTTTGCGATACGGCTCTGCGTTATTTTAACTGACAATTGCGCGGTCATGTAACGCAGCTCCCAAATTAAATGTATGTCTGACACACTGACACCGCAATGCACTGTACACTGATACCGCAATGCACTGTACTCTAACGCACTGTACACTGACACACCGACACCGCAATGCACTGCACCTGGTGCCTGGTGTGCGCTCCTCCTCTCCTGTTGCTCCTCTGGCTGCAGCAGGTGATATCCTGGGTTTCCAGGCTGCCATTTGCTGGGTCCTCATGGCCAAGGACCCAGCGAGCAGCTTAGCTATTTGCCGGCTGGCGCCGGTTGTTTTTTTCCCAATTTTTTCCCCAATTTTTTTCCCCCAATTTTTCTTTCCGGCTGGCCCGGTGGGCCAGATAAATGTCTTTGGTGGGCCATAGTTTGAGGACCCCTGGCTTAGACCAAGCTATCTCTAACAAACTATTTTCATTACCAAGTGATTTGTACTCTGTGTGCCCTTTATCACATGATAGTAGCATGGCAGCAGTATGGTGGTTCAGGAGTTCATAGGAAATGTGAAAAGGAGGCAGAAATAAACAGTAAGGCCTCGTTTGACTAGCGTTGTTCTCTGAAGTGCGATCCGCGTTTTCTTCAGAGAACATCTGACAGGCAGTGAGGAGGCTAAGTATTGTTTTAACCACCTCAATACAGGACTACTGCACCACAACCAAATGCACTGCACACAGCTGTGGGGCAGTTGTAGCACAGTCCTATTCACCTGAGGGAACATGACAGGGGGGATAATTCCTGCAGAATGAGGGGGGTAAACCCTCAGCTCCTGCTTTTCCAGCTAATGGGGGAGTCGGTGAGGAATGTTGAAAACATGAGTCAACTGTGTGGTTTCACGGCCCCCCCAACCCCTAGTGTCAATGAGCCCAAAGAAACAATTTCATGAAAAATAGATTACAGGGCCATTAAGTAGTGGATGTGAATGGATTATTATTAGTAAATGAAGATACAGTTTAAATACACAGCTGTGGACCCTTTAACTGCCATTCTTCCTAACACCTCCAAAACATGTTTTCCTCCAACGTTAATCTACTCTAATATATAGAAATGTATATATATATATATATGTGTGTTATCTCTGACCTATATGCTATTTTGATATTTGCCTGCAGTTCTACTTTGGCAGAGGTAAGTTGTTTACAAGTGAATATGCAGCAGATTGCCTCCTTAGTATATATCTTTTTTACTATACTGTATAATGTTTACTGATCTATGTTATACATTGTGTGCAGTACATTGCTTTTGGTGCCAAAATACCATCTCACAGATGTCTCTGCATACACTATATTTATGTACACTATATTGCCAAAAGTATCGGGACGCCTGCCTTAACACACACATGAACTTTAACGGCATCCAAGTCTTAGTCCGTAGGGTTCAATATTGAGTTGGCCCGCCCTTTGCATCTATAACAGCTTCAACTCTTCTAGGAAGGCTGTCCACAAGGTTTAGGAGGGTGTCTATGGGAATGTTTGACCATTCTTCCAGAAGTGCATTTGTGAGGTCAGACACTGATGTCGGGGAGAAGGCCTGGCTCGCAGTCTTCACTCTAATTAATCCCAAAGGTGTTCTGTCGGGTTGAAGTCAGGACTCTGTGCAGGCCAGTCAAGTTCCTCCACCCCAAACTCTCTCATCCATGTCTTTATGGACCGTGCTTTGTACACTGGTGTGCAGTCATATTGGAACAGGAAAGGGCCATCCCCAAACTGTTCCCACAACGCTGGGGGCATGAAATTGTCCAAAATGTCTCTGTATGCTGATGTCTTAAGAGTTCCCTTCACTGGAACTAAAGGGCCAAACCCAACCCCTGACAAACAACCCCACACCATAATCCCCCTCCACCAAACTTTACACTTGGCACAATGCAGTCAGGCAAAGTACCATTCTCCTGGTAACCGCCAAACCCAGACACGTCAATCGGATTGCCGGACAGAGAAGCGTGATTTATCACTCCAGAGAACACATCTCCCCTGCTCTAGGGTCCAGTAGTAGCATTCTTTACACCACTGCATCCGACGCTTCGCATTGCACTTGGTAATGTAAGGCTTGGATGCAGTGTGGCCTACCACTTTGTGGCTGAGTTGCTGTTGTTCCCAGTTGCTTCCACTTTGTTACAATACCACTAACAGTTGACAGTGAAATATTTAGTATCAAGAAAATTGCACGCTTGAATTCACTGAACTTCTGAGAGCGACCCATTCTTTCACAAATGTTTGTAGAAGCAGCCTTCATGCCTAGGTGCTTGATTTTATACACCTGTGGACATGGAGGTGATTGGAACACCTCAAAAACAAAAATGTAAGATAGTGTATTACCCTTTAACTACATATAACCCATGAAACCGTGATAACCAGTGTATCATGCAAACTCCTTAGCGTGTACACTTCACACGTGTAAAAATAAATTAATACATAAATAAATATAAAATGATTATATAATATATATATTCTAATATTTCTCTCAAATTGGGAACATATCAATACCCACAAACAATAAACACGTGATCACCTCCACATACTAAACGCTGATAGTGAACACTTCAAAACATATCACAGTGATTAATCCAGTAATCTTCTCCAACCAGGGAAAAATGGATAATTACCCTTATACAAACAATGACAGGCTTTCTACAAACACATAGTGGCACTCTCCAGATTTTCTACTCCTCTTCCTTCCACTTTTCCATATTCTCATGAAGTAAAAGGGGAGATATTCAGCGGTATATAATAAATATATTAAATTTTATTACAATATCTTACATTATCCCTTGAGAAAAAGTCCAGGAAGTGACGAAACGCGTCGGAACACGTGACCGCTGACGCACTCACGCAAACCGGAAGTGCGATCGTGGCCATTTTGAAAGTGGGAACATGCTGGTTTTTCATACCAGGGACTACATCTGATTACTCTAAAGATTGGAAGCTGAATGTCTGCAATTTTAATGTAAGATATTGTAATAAAAGTTAATATATTTATTATTAATACATTTTTCACTTGTTGGAGAACATCACTGGATTAATCACTGTGATATGTTTTGAAGTGTTCACTATCAGCGTTTAGTATGTGTAGGTGGTCACGTGTTTATTGTTTGTGGGTATTGATATGTTCACTATTTGAGAGAAATATTAGAATATATATATTATATAATAATTTTATATTTATTTATGTATTTACTTATTTTTACACGTGTGAAGTGTACACGCTAAGGAGTTCGCATAATCTGGTTATCACGGTTTCATGGGTTATATGTAGTTAAAGGGTAATACACTATCTTAAGTTTTTGTTTTTGAGGTTCACGAAGATTTTTGAAAGTCTACACTGGATTATCTGCAAGTCATTTTGGAATTATTTACACAAAGACTTTTGGAATTATTTTTGGGACAGTTATAAGTTGTGGGACATTTTATAATTGTATTTTGATTTATATTTTTTTAATTTAATGAATTTTAATTTTATATGTGTTTGGGCGATTTAGATATAATTTGAGTATATTGGGATTATTGAGAAAACATGATATATAATTTACATACTTTCAAGGTGAAAGGTTTACTTTTCTTTTTGGGGTATTTGAGTGATTATTTGAGTAGGGAGTGTACGAATTAATACATATTGATTGTAATTCCTGAATCCAATGATTTGGAGGGGTGTTCCAATACTTTTGGCAATATAGTGTATACCTATACTTATGAAAATGCAAAATGTGAAGCTAATGTTAAATAAATTGTTAAAGTTTTACTTCAGAAAGGTATAAAAGTACCATTTACGGCTAATTCACACTGCACAGTATACAAATGTTTCATATGTGTCCCATTCAAACTGCAATGCAGCCTATGGCTGCACTGCAGTGTGCTGCAATAAAATGCAGATATGCCACATTTTATCGCAGCGCAGCATACTGAACCTCATGGCACTGTACAGCGCATTTTGTTGCTGTACATTGCCATGACTGAAGTGTATGTTTGTACAGTTGAAATAAAGTTTGTACAAATAAAAAAAGAGAGAGAGACATGTGATGCACTGAATTGTGCACCACACTACCCCCTACTGCAGCCAGCAACAGACAGTGGCTGGAGTGGTAGAGCATTCTGGCAACTCTCTGTTGGTGTGGGAACGCAGCTTTAGGACCAGTTCACACTACAAAATGCAGTCCAGATACGTTTTTGCTAACAGTTCACACCCCACGCAGGTCAGGAGCAGTTTTGATGCAGATTGCCATGTTCCAATATGGTTCTGTGCAGAAAAAAATGCAGCATGTTTTACTTTTTTTTTTCTGCACCGGAAACTGACTGGAACTGACTGCACTAGTGTGATCCAGGGCCATTGGAATACATGGAAAACACTGTGAATGCATTTTTGATGCAGAAAAAAAGTGCACTGAACTGCATCTAGTGTGAACTAGCCCTCAGGGTAAATTCTAGTGCCTGTGCAGTTCTTATCTGTGTACACAAATGTCTGACACAGATCAGCCCCTGCTGTTGCCTCTCTCCTTGTGACTTAATACAAAGTGTGTGGCTTGTGAGTTTCAGATAGATGAACAGTTTGAAAAATAATGAAAAGCTGAACAAAGATGTTGATGGCAATTATTTACAAAGATGCTGGGAAGCATCTATAACAGATAAATTAGATGGACTAAGGGACAACAGGGCATGGGAGGCATCTTTATTTACTTTAAGTTTAACAAACAGAAAAGTATTTAATCTGTTAATCTGTTATCCTTCTTTAGTTCTCAACACAACAGCACTCAGACTGGGTGAGGGAGGGCAGATTCATCAGCTAATCAGGTTCTTTTGCAATGCACAGTGCTGTCTATCTCATGCCGATAGGAGGAGAGAGAGCAGAGCAATGACTGGGGAAGGTTCTAGACCAGACTGTGCTGTTCAGCTTCAGTGTAGTACAGGGGCAGACCGACCATTTGGAAACTCGGGCACTGCCCAAGGGCCCGGGGTCAGTAGGGGGCCCCATGAGATGCCCCTGCTACCTTTTTCATAGGCTTTTTTGAGCTTGGGCAAAGACACAGGGGCCCCATGATCCCCTATTTCCCAGGGGCCCCATGAGTTGTCAGTCCACCCCTGGTGTAGTATTGATAAAGAGTAAAGGATGGACCTGACTCTGCTGTCTGGCAGGAGTGCCTAGATCACAAGATTTGCTGAATAAAATTACACATCCTTTGGCAGGCAAAACAGTTTTATATTTATTTTAAAATGTGTATTTATCTACCTGGAGTACAGCTTTAAAGATGCATGCACATTTCTATTCAACAAAATGACAAAAAGCACAGTGAAAAATTTTTTTGGTAGTGACAAATAAAGATATAACCCATAATGTGGGCAGATACGTCAAGGGAGCCTAGCTTGCCCGAGTTATTTGGAAGAAATCTCAAGGCTTATTCTTGTTCCAAGAGAAACTATTTTGTGTACAGCCCTAATTATATTTCAGCTTTGATTTTTAGTTTCTAATACCATTGGTGTCATGCTTACAGATGTCTTGCTCAATTGAGTTTGTCAGTTTGTGCAGGGTGGAAAATGTAATCTCTTTCAAGTTTTGTCTACTATGTCCTAGCTTGACTTAACATGTCATCTTCAATTACAGAAACAAAGACACAGCTAAGGTCTTCTGACCTGACTCTGATTCAACCGAGAAGTATGGCTGTCCCTGCAGAATACTGTAGACGACTTTTGCGCTGTTTCCATAGGTCGGATCATCTGCATCATTCGCTGTGACTTGAACGACAAATGTCCCTGCAATGAAAAGCAAGAGGGATGTCAGTTTTGGAAAATTTGTGCCAATAATGAAAGGAAAAGGAAGGAAGGAAGGAGAAGAGGGAGAGAGGAGGAAGAAGAGGAAAAGAAAGAAAGAAAGAGAGAGAGAGAGAGAGAGAGAGAGAGAGAGAGAGAGAAAGAAAGAAAGAAAGAAAGAAAGAAAGAAAAAGAAAGAGAGAAAGAGAGAGAAAGAAAGAAAGAAAGAAAGAAAGAAAGATAGAAAGAAAGAAAGAAAGAGAGGGAGAAAGAAAGTGAGGGAAGAAAATAGAAGGAAGAAAAAAAGAATGACAGAAAGGAACAGAAGGAGAAAGAAAGTGAACAAGGAAGAAAAAGGGAAGAAAGGAAAGAAGGAGGAAAGGAAAAAAATAAAGAAAAAAAAATAAAGAAAAAAGTCAGAAAGGAAGAGAGGGAGAAAGAAAGTGAGGGAAGAAAATAGAGGGAAGAAAAAAAAAGAATGACAGAAAGGAACAGAAGGAGAAAGAAAGTGAACAAGGAAGAAGGAGGGAAGAAAGGGAAGAAGGAGGAAAGGAAAAAAAGAAAGAAAGAAAAAAAAATAAAGAAAAAAGTCAGAAAGGAAGAGAGGGAGAAAGAAAAGTAAGGGAAGAAAATAGAAGGAAGAAAAAAAGAAAAAAAAAGAAAGAAGGACAGAAAGGAACAGAAGAAGAAAGAAAGTGAGGGAGAAAGGAAGGACGGACGGACGGACAACAGTTTCTTCAAGTCAGGTCATATTAGTGTGATACCCTGACACTTTTCATAAGGACATAGCAAGACAGTATTTGGCTCCAGGGATCCCCCCTCTCCAACTGTCTCTTTGCTATCACATGGAGCAATATCTGTCATCCGCTATAATACCTTCATTTTGTGTGAAGTAAGAGGCAAAGCAATATAATATTTTACTCCTGCTCTTTCCCTCTATGGCAGTGTTCTGTCAACATCTGATTTGCTACTAGCAAACAGTGTAAGAAATCGCATTAATCATGTAAGTGCAGGTATGGAAGAAGAATATCATGTCTGCCTGCCGAGCACAGCTAAAGTTCCTGAGGGCATTAGCTATCATTAAACGCAAGTACTGAAGCCTACATCTAGCTGAAATATTATTTTTTTAAATAAAACTCAATTTGTATAAATATTATTCCTTTATTTTGGTATTAATATTTTGGTATAGACATAGTCAGTTGCAAAAAAAAGCACAAAATGTTAAAAAAAAAAAAAAACTCAACACAAATGAAGCAATCTTTTTTACTACCTAGGGACTGCAATCCCAATTAGAACCAACTGGTAAATAAGTGTGACTGTTATGACTGCTAAGCACCCTGAAATATCTAAAATTTGCATATAAATATTCCATTGCCAAACAATGGACTAAACCAGGCAAATACACATGAATAGGAAGACTATAACATTACAGATATGTAAGGGAGACAAGGACGGGAACGAACAGGCATCGGCACACCGATGACGTCACTTGTAAGTTTTCAATGAGCCAGCACAAGCACACTGAGAGTCCCCACCTACAGACCGACTCTCTCTGATGAGTTTTACGCTTCCATGCTTTTCTATGAAGAACACAATAGAAATGTTGTTAAAAAATACCCACATGTCAAGCCACATACACATACCACCCCTCTGTGATGCGTTTCACCCTTACAGTCTTAGTCGCAGAGGTAAGCCTGTGGATGTGAAATGTGGCAGGCAGGGACAGTCTGTAGGTAGGGCTGTAAAATGATCAAATCATGCAAATCAACACAATAATAGTCCTGAAAAGGTGCTCATTAATTCCTAGTGCCAATGGAATCACTCTGTGGCTGTGAAATTGGGAGAAAGACACCTCACAGGGAACACAGAGAGATACTCATAGTGTAGTATATTACTTCAATTTATTTCAAAAAACCAAGTAAAACATATAATCAGGTGGCAAGTGAAAGTGACCCTCTTAAAGGACGTCCTTGCTCTACCTCAGAAGAAGTGCGTGCGCACGAAACGCGTCAGTGGGGGCTGTGGACATTGTTGACACTACGCCGCCGATGCCATGTGGAGGCCCGGCGGCCACCTATAATTTTAAGAGGGTCAGTGGTTCTCTGTGAGGGGTCTTTCTCCCAATTTCACAGCTACAGAGTGATTTCAATCCCAGCCCTGGTTCCACTGAAGAGGAATATCCTATCCTGGGAGCTTCCTGACCTGCAGGATTTCGTTTTCCCACAAGAGGGCGTTATCGTCATCCATTTCAGCACATATCCATTTTCTGACCAGAGGGAGAGAGGGGAATCTCCAGGATTTCTTACACACATGCGTATTTTAAATGCGCTTCTGGTTAGTTTGCATTCTTTCCATTGGCACTAGGAATTAATGAGCACCTTTTCAGGACTATTATTGTGTTGATTTGCATGATTTGATCATTTTACAGCGCTGCATTTTTATATGTATATGTTTTACTGAGGATATTTATATGCGTTTATCCTGGATGTTCAGCTGCTGTTTCTTTGAGAGCGCTCACTGTGTGTCTTTTACCTATACAGTCTGTAGGTAGGAACTCTCATTGTGCTTGCACTGGCTATATAACGACTTCCTGCAGATGATGACATTGATTTTCTGCTGCCTGTTTGTTTCAATATGGAATACAGAGCACCAATGGGCTCCATATGGCTGGCATCCCATGTGCTTACAGCGGAGAACAAAGAGGATTTGTGGTGTTGGGAGAAGCACCTCATATTTGCACTTCTACTAACAGCATTATCCCAGTATAGGCTGCCTCACAACGAAATGCAAATTTCAAGATTCCATTTTTCCTGTAAAAATATAAAGGGAGTGGTTGTAAACCTTCACATATTCCCAGTGAAGTGACTGGCACCAGGTGATACACAGGGATGAAACAAATCCTCCTACGTACAGTCATGGCCGAAATTGTTGGCACCCTTGATATTTTTCCTGAAAATCAAGTATTTCACACAAAAAAGGTATTGCATTAACACATGTTTTGCTATACACATGTTTATTCCCTTTGTATGTATTGGAACAAATATAAAACAGAGGCAGAAAAGCAAATATGACATAATGTCACACAAAACCCCAAAAATGGGCTGGACAAAAGTATTGGCACCCTTAACTTAATATTTGGTTGCACACCCTTTGGAAAACATAACTGAAATCAGTCGCTTCCTATAACCATCAATAAGCTTCTGACACCTCTCACCCGGAATTTTGGACCACTCTTCCTTTGCAAACAGCTCCAGGTCTCTCTTATTGGAAGGACACCTTTTCCCAACAGCAATTTTAAGATCTCTCCACAGGTGTTCAATGGGATTTAGATCTGGGCTCATTGCTGGCCACTTCAGAACTCTCCAGCGCTTCTTTGCCATCCATTTCTGAGTGCTTTTTGACGTATGTTTGGGGTCATTGTCCTGCTGGAAGACCCAGGATCTTGGACGCAAACCCAGCTTTCTGACACTGGGCCCTACAGTGCGACCCAAAATCCTTTGGTAATCCTCAGATTTCATGATGCCTTGCACACAGTCAAGGCACCCAGTGCCAGAGGCAGCAAAACAACCCCAAAACATCATTGAACCTCCACCATATTTTACCGTAGGTACTGTGTTTTGTTCTTTGTAGGCCTCATTCCGTTTTCGGTAAACAGTAGAATGATGTGCTTTACCGAAAAGCTCTATCTTGGTCTCATCTGTCCACAAGACGTTTTCCCAGAAGGCTTTTGGCTTACTCAAGTACATTTTGGCAAACTGTAGTCTTGCTTTTTTATGTCTCTGTGTCAGCAGTGGGGTCCTCCTGGGTCTCCTGCCATAGCGTTTCATTTCATTTAAATGTCGACGGATAGTTCGCGCTGACACTGATGCTCCCTGAGCCTGCAGGACAGCTTGAATGTCTTTGGAACATGTTTGGGGCTGCTTATCCACCATCCGGACTATTCTGCGTTGCAATCTTTCATCAATTTTCCTCATCCGTCCACGACCAGGGAGATTAGCTACAGTGCCATGGGTTGCAAACTTCTTGATAATGTTGCGCACTGTGGACAAAGGCAAATCTAGTTCTCTGGAGATGGACTTGTAACCTTGAGATTGTTGATATTTTGCCACAATTTTGGTTCTCAGGTCCTCAGACAGTTCTCGTCTCCTCTTTCTGTTGTCCATGCTTAGTGTGGCACAGACAGACACACAATGCAAAGGTTAAGTGAACGTCTCTCCTTTTTATCTGCTTTCAGGTGTGATTTCTATATTGCCCACACCTGTTACTTGCCCCAGGTGAGTTTACAGGAGCATCACATGCTTGTAACATTCTTATTTATCCGCAGTTGTGAAAGGGTGCCAATACTTTTGTCCAGCCCATTTTTGGAGGTTTGTGTGACATTATGTCGAATTTGCTTTCTTTCCTCCCTTTTTTTGTTTTGTCCCAATACACACAAAGGGAATAAACATGTGTATAGCAAAACATGTGTTAATGCAATACGTTTCGTGAGAAATACATGATTTCCTGGAGAAATATCAAGGGTGCCAACAATTTCGGCCATGACTGTAAGTTGTACCTGTTTATCTCCATCATATAGAAGCATGGTACTAAAACCCATAGGGAGTGCTTCACCTGTGCCAAGACCACAACCGGACATGCTGTTGAAACACACATCCAAACAGAGAAAGGTCGGCACCCGAGTATTCAATGCTAATAAAATCTTCTTTATTGCAAACCCATTAGGGACAAAAAGAATCCAATACACAAAAGACAAGTTTCTGCCCTTACGGGCCTTAGCCGTGACTCTATCTGTTTGTCTGCATCCATCTGTCCTCTACATTAGTTCAAAGTGCAGAATTTATACAAGTTCACCAAGCTTCCAGAAAGTAGGGGGTTGAGAGCTGAAGATACACACTGCAGAACAAAGGTCTCCAAACTTTCTAAGCAAAGGGCCAGTTTACTGTCCTTTAGACTTTACAAGGTCCGGACTGTGACCAGTGAGAGTAGAAAATGCCCTGGCATCGATGGGCATAAACAATGCCCCATTATTTGTTTGAATGGAAGGAATTCCCATTGTTGGTATCAATGGGAAGAATAGTGCCCCATCAATGGTTTCAGTGTGAGGAATAGTGCCCCCTCAAGGATGTCAGTTGGTGGAATAATGTCCCAAGGGCCAGAAATAGGAAACCAAGGGCCACAATCAGCCCCCAGGCCATAGCTTGGAGACCACTGCTGCAGAGTTTAGTGAGGGGGAGTTCTGAGAGTTGATTAAAAGGATAGGACACGGCACACAGGAACAGAACTGAAGCTGTTAGCCACAGGCTATGTGCTGGAACTCCCTCCCCTGTTTATTCTTTGGGTGTCATGAAGTAAGAAGTGAGAGAGCAGAAGAACGAGGCAGCAGACAGAAATTACACTTCGTGCTCTGGATTGAGACAAGTACACACTCCAGAGGGATATGCTTTGTTCATATTTTATGCCTGAGGTTTACAGCCACTTTAAAAGCAACATTTTTTAATTAAAATAAAAAAAGATGTTAAATGTACCTGTTCTGTGCTGAAATTGTACAGAATTGTTCCTCTTCATTGGCGGCCCCCACAGGTGCCGTCTGCTCCTTCCTGCGGGTGTCCCCATAACAAACCACATGCTCCATACACATGGATACACAGTGTGGATCAGCCATGCTCCCCACCTAATCGTCACAGGATTTGACTGACAGCGGCAGGAGCCTGTGGCTCCTGTGAGACTAGGAAGTGGGGACAGTGGCACTGCAGCCGGGACAGCGGTGAATCAAGAGAGGAGACAGGTAAATGTGGAGAGGTGGCGGAGGGAAGGCGGAAAAAGTAGTGGCATGTTTTTACCTTAAAGCCGGGAATGCATTATAACCTATACTTATGCACTTTATGTTACTTTATGTAAATTTGAATTACCTATACTGGAAATACCTTTAAACGTGTATGAGGCTTAACATGTGGGTATTTGTAACACATTTTCCATTGTCTTAGTTAATAAACGTTAAACAAATTTTCTACCAAGGCTCTAATATCACTTTTTACACTTCTGGAAGGAACTCACTAATTGCCTGTTTTAACTGTATTAAAATTATCATTTTGCAAATTTGCTTCCATGCCCCCTCCTACCCTGAATGTTCCTGTAAGATGTTAGCCAAAGATGCCTAGCCCACAGATCATATATTTACATATGAAATAGTGATAGTTCTTTAATTGGATTTTCTGAACTCTAACTTGAACCTCTTGATAATATAATGATGAAGAGCTTAATGCATGTAACACTTTAAATATTATCACTTATTCTGTTTGTTTTAATCTGCACAATAATGTATCTTTTCAGCAAATGCATTATTCTGTTTTTTTAACCTGAGACTTTTGCTGGAATAAAACTCAAAATCTTCATACGGTAATGTGTAACCTTACAGTAACATCGAGTGAATTTAGCAAATAAATCTGAATTCCAGAAAGTTGAATAAAAGCACAAAATACAGCTATGCATGCAAGAAAAAACGTTTAAGGCAGGTGTAAAGAAAGGCTGTACAGTAAGAATGCTTTCAAAAATATAGATTGTACCGGTAATTGTTTATTTTTATCAATTTACAAATTACAAAGTGAATGAACAGAAGAAAAATCTAATCAAATCAATATTTGGAGTGACTACCCTTTGGATTCAAAACAGCATCAATTCTTACATGTGTACACTTTTTACACTTGCACAAAGTCAGGAATTATGTAGGATTAGTGTCAGGGCTATGATTAACCAATTATTCCGAGCAGCCGCTAATGATCATCAATTTCATCTGTAGACTTAAACACAGTCATTAACTGAACCAGAAACAGCTGTGTAGGAGGCCTAAAACGGAGGAACAGACAAACTCTGCTACCAAGGTGAGGTTGCAAAGTAACAAGACACACGTTAGTTATATTGCATCAGTAAGGTCCCTCCCAGACAAAGATTTCAAATCAGACTGGGGTTTCAAGATGTGACGTTCAAGCTTATTTGAAGAAGCACAAAGAAACGGGCAACATTGAGGACCATAGACGCAATGGTCGGACAAGGAAACTTAATGCAGCAGATGAAAGATACATTTATTTATTTCAGGTACTTATATAGCGCCATCAATTTACGCAGCGCTTTTACATATATATTGTATTCACATCAGTCCCTAACCCTCAAGGGGTGTACAATCTCCCCAGTCCCCAGAGGAAACCCACACAGGCACAGGGAGAACATGCAAACTCCAGGCAGGTGATGTTGTGGTTGGGATTTGAACCAACGACCAGGGGCGGACTGACAATTCATGGGGCCCCCGGGCAATAGGGGATCATGGGGCCCCTGTGTCCTTGCCCAAACTCAAAATAGCCTATGGAAAAGGTACCAGGGGCATCTAATGGGGCCCCCTACTGACCCAGGGCCCTCGGGCAGTGCCCGAGTTTCCAAATGGTCAGTCTGCCCCTGCCAACGACCCTAGTACTGCCAGGCAGAAGTGCTAACCATTTAGCCACTGTGCTGCCCAGATACATCATGCTTACTTCCCTTCAACATCGTAAGATGTCCATCAGTGCCATTAGCACTGAACTGGCAAAAACTGGTGGGACCCAGGTACACCCATCTACTGTCTGGAGAAGTCTGGCCATAAGTGGTCTTCATGGAACAATTGAGGCCACAAACCCATACCTCTGACATGGAAAAAAGGCTAAGTGACTCAACTATGCATGAAAACAGCAACAGAAAAATAGCAGCAGGTGCTCTGGACTGATGAGTCAAAATTTGAAATATTTGGCTGTAGCAGGAAGCAGTTTGTTTGCAAAGGGCTGGAAAGCAGAACAATAATGAGTGTCTGCAGGCAACAGTGAAGTATGGTGGAGGTTCCTTGCAAATTTGGGACTGCATTTCTGCAAATTGAGTTGGAGATCTGGTCAGGATCAATGGTGTCCTCAATGTTGAGAAATACAGGCAGATACTTATCCATCATGCCATACCATCATGGAGGTGTGAGCTTGGCCCCAAATTTATTCTGCAGCAGGACAATGACCCCAAACTCAATATCTTCAGCATAAAAAAGAACAAGGAGTCTTGGAAGTGATGGTTTGGCCCCCACAGAGCCCTGATCTCAACATCTGTCTGTCTGGGTTTACATGAAGAGACAGAAGGATACAAGACAGTCTACATCCACAGAAGATCTGTGGTTAGTTCTCCAAGATGTGTGGAACAACCTACCTGCTGAGTTCCTTCAAAAATTGTGTGCCTAGAAGAACTGATGTTGTTTTGAAGGCAAAGTATGATCACACCAAATATTGATTTAATTTGGCTTTCTCTTCTGTTCATTTACTTTCTATTTAGTTATTTGATAAAATTAAACTATTAACGCTTCTATTTCTTTTTCACACCTTTTGCACTGTAGTGTAGTGTAAGGTGTTGTATGAATCCCCATGAATTTAATCCCGTTAATATCAGTTGGGCTGCAGCGGCTGCATGGACACAGTTGTTACTTCCAATTTGACCGGCCATATGTCTATAGGTATGTGTCCCCGAACGCACAATGTCTGTGTTCGGGGACACGTGCCTACACTGACACGAAGATGTCAAATTGGGAGTAGTGGCTGTGTCTGTGCAGTCACTGCATCCCAATAGACAGGAATGGGATTACCTTCATGTGGATGCACACAGCACCTGTGCAGGCCAAACAAGGCCCTCTCATGTGTGAATGAGGCCTAATACTGCATATTTTTAAAGGGGATATTTCAGATACCATAACATACTGTTACAGTTTTCTGTAAAAAAAATATAATTTTATTATAGATATTAAATTACAGACATACTGTATATATTACTAATCTAAACTATGCAAAATTCCAGAACAAACCCCACTGTTCATGTGTTAAACATCACTTTAACTTATATACAGTACTCATCCTGCTATTTGTATATAATTGTACAGTGTTTCAACTGGAAAACAGCATGACGGAGAACCAAATGAGCCAAGACTGTACGCATTTTATTAAGGCATACGTCAACCTTTTCAGGAATGCACTAGGGGGGTGGTCGCTTTCTAAAATTTATATAACAGATAATAAATGACTATCCAATTTAAACTTACAGAGATACTAAAATTTGCCTTATAAAACAATAGGCATGCCAGGATGGGGGGACCATAATGAGGGATTCCATGAGAGGCACTCATATCTTAATAATTTCTAGAATGTACCAAAGTATCAAAAGGATATTACTGCATGCAGCTACTGTTACATATGAGCCCATGTTGCAAACAAATATGCCAACTTACCCCCAGACAAAAATTGTTTTGTGTTGAATATGTGCTATATCAATGATAACAAGGTTAGTGAAAAAGTGGAAAGAGCAGGGGGGCTCCATTAGTCCCTCCCAGGGGCGGACTGACCATTTGGAAACTCGGGCACTGCCTGAGGGCCCGGGGTCAGTAGGGGGCCCCATGAGATGCCCTTGGTACCTTTTTCATAGGCTTTTTTGAGTTTGGGCAAGGACACAGGGGCCCCATGATCCCCTATTGCCTGGGGGCCCCATGAGTTGTCAGTCTGCCCCTGACTGGTACCTTTTTCATAGGCTTTTTTGAGTTTGGGCAAGAACACCGGGGCCCCTTGATCCCCTATTGCCCGGGGGCCCCATGAGTTGTCAGTCCGCCCCTGCCTGGTACCTTTTTCGTAGGCTTTTTTGAGTTTGGGCAAGGACACAGGGGCCCCATGATCCCCTATTGCCCGGGGGCCCCATGAGTTGTCAGTCTGCCCCTGGTCCCTCCCCACACGCTATTCCAACAAAACTCCCTTCCTGTTGTGCAGAGATCTACAAAATATATAAATATAAGATAAAATACTGTGACTGAACATAATGGGGTTTATTTACTAAAACTGGGGAGTGCAAAATCTGGTGCAGTTGTACATGGTAACCAATCAGGGTCCAACTTCAGCTTCAATATTCTTTAGCAAGAAACATACATTCCACATTAATAATTATGCTACCAAAATTAGTGTTTGTTGTAAATTGCCTCCTGCATTGTTCCAGTTTCTTTTTTTTTGGAGGCTGCCATTTTGTTGAATTCCAGAGTCCCTGAGCAGAAATAAATCTTTAGGCCTCATGTCCACTGCTGCTCCTAAATGTGAGTTTAGGAGCTTTTGGGTTTTTTTGCCAAAGCCCCTGAACTCAACTCAATACAATCCTAAGTGTCCATGCATACATAGGCTTTTATCAGAGTTTAGCAGCAGCAGAGTTTAGGGGCAGTTAAATGTCCCTCTCCTGAACACATACAAATCACATTCAGAAGAGGAAGACTTTGTCCAAAAAATTCCAAACACGGCAAAAATGAGAGAAGAGGCTTGACTGCTTTAACCATACAGCAGAAGCAGGCTTTGCTCCAATTTGGGAATGAGCCATGGTTTGTGGTATTAGGGTATTTGTGTGCAACGGCTCAGTGAGGCTGACGCCATTATGGATGAATTGTTACATGCCGACTCTTGTTTTATGGATATGCGCATTATTCTCCTCTGAAATGTGAGTGTATGACATTTTAATCAATAAATGGTCTTAAGCTTTTTTTACACTACGGAGTGTGCTTGATTTACATGAGTAATGGAATGTTAAACATTGCGGCCATCTGTGAATACGGATATCTCTGATCCATAAAGGAGTGCCCATTGTGGAGATTTGGGGTCCACACATAACACCAAAAAAAGAATGTTATGACCACCCCGGAAAAAGAGGGGTCATATGGAGTCAGTAAGCGAGCATTCCATCTGTCACTTTGGGTGAAGGTGCTTACGGGTTACATCACTGAGTTTTTGGGATCCTAGATGGATTGCACTTCAAATTTCTGTCACATCACTTATCACTTTGGATTTGGACCTTTTTCTTTATAATTTTTTATTTCCTTATAATTTTTTATTTCCTTTTTTCTTAACTCTTTGTCTTTTATCTTTATACTGTATACACTCATATATATTGGGATATATTATTTTTGATAAGAATATGTGTAGTTCAGTCATAATTTACATCAAATTTTTTTTTGTATTTTGTATGTACTTATTATTGATTTAATATGGTTAGTCACACAGGTATTTTCAGGAAATTTTGGTAATGGTTTTGGGTTGAGCACAACACAACACAACACAACACTACAAATATTAATTTCAGTGGCAAGTACTCTGGCCAATGAAATGTATAAATGCCCAAGCGCTAAATGAGGCTAAACGCATATCTACATTTGCATACATTTTTGCTGTGTTTTTGCTGCCAGCAGAGCTAAAAACTATGACAGTAACAGTGTACATGTAGCCATAGGCTGCCAGCAGATCAACCTCTACAAATTTGGCACAGTGCCAAAAAATAGAGAGCAACTGAGCATTTCCAGACCAAGGTGAGACAGTGTATTACTGGATTTTAAAAAGTATAGACACTTACAGTATTTTTAATGTATTACATAGCTATACCTGGGACCAGCCTGAAGTAATCTGGCAAGAATTAATTTTTGGACCAAAGTTCCACTTTAAGCTTTGACAAAAAAAATGGAAGCTGATTGGCATCTATGTACAGCTGCACCAAATTTTGCACTCTTTAGTTTTAGCAAATCAACCCTAATATGTTCATGCAGTCCCAGGGCAATACATCCTCTGAAGGGTCCCCAAATTCCCCATCACCACTATTAAAATGTTCAGGTGGAAGTTTAAAACTTTTGCAGCTGTAACAGTCCTTGGGTCACCAGCAAGCCAACAAAAAAAGGGTCATCTTGGAAACGGCCTTCCATTATACTGTATGTCCCTCCAGTAATGTGGCCATTATTCCCCAGTACCAACACACTTTGCAGATATGAACATAATGTAGAAATATAAAGGAAGCCTTTTTACTGAACTATAAACCTGGCTAAATAAGACATACAACTCTACATTGTGCTGTTTTGGATTTTAGAACTGTACAGACTAGGACTTTTCAAATCCCACACCAATGAGTGAGCTAAATATCAAGAATACAAGTGGGAGAACATTTTAAACTAATCTACCTCTGACAGCTCTGCAATACATTGACCTAGCCAGCCTCCAATTTGTGTATATAGCCAGTTAGGAAATGTGATAATACGCCTCCAGTTTATCTAACATTCCTGATTTAAATGATGTTTTTGAATTCGGCAGAAATATATATCAGCTTTCTACAAATTCTTTCTATATGCCAGATTTTATGTCAACATAGCTACATCTATACACAGTTGTATTAGTTTTATGCATCAACATTTTCCTATGAAGGTTCTGCGTAGGATGACGTCTCTGTGTGTTATCACGATCCACCTGTATAAACCATTGCCTTGTAACAAATGACACTCTTTAATTATGCTGGATTGTGCAACTGATCCAATTTCTATGAGTGCTCAAGGATGTAGCAGATTGTGACATATGGAATGTTGCATATTAACTTGCCTGCCAATTCAATTATTAACCTCCTTTTGCCGAGGAGGAAGACTGGTGATAGGTTAGCCTCACACCCTTCCAGGTTGTGGTTTATGCATTTTTCAGGTGCATTTTGTATGTTTTCACGCAAGCTTTTTTTTGTTACATGTTTTTGATGCATTTTAGGCCTTATGCACACAGGGCATTTTTTTGAAGTCACTTTTCGGTGCATCAGGTATTTTTTTCTACTGCTTCCAAACAGCCCTCTATGTTATTCTATATGTCCATGCACACAAGACTTAGCTTTTAGTAGCAGTAGCGTTTGCCAGCAGGAAAAAAACCCAGGGCCAGTGCATCCAGGAGCAGCAGCACTTTGGCAGAAAAAAAAGCTTGACATGGCTAAACGCACCTAAACGCGCCTAAACGCGTCTAAATGCTAGGCGCGTTAGCGCCTGAGCGTTAATTCATTTCAGTGTCCAGAATAAATTATTATTCTGGTCAATGAAATAACGCCCAACAGCTTGATGCTTGTAAAAGCGCCAGACGTTGTTTCTGCAAAAACGCTGCTCCCAGGAGGACAGCTTCTAGGGGAGGTTTTTTTTACGTTTTGGGGATGTGTTAGGGTTGTTAGAGGGAGGTGTTTGTTATCATGCTAGAAAACACACCAAAAAACACAACAAGCTACATGCAAAAAAGTCTCTGCACCTTTCCAAAAACCGCACTGCTGGAAGCTGCATAGATTTGAATGTGGCCTATAGGAACTAATGTAGAACAGACAAATCTGCAAATGCTCTGAAAAACGCATAGGTGTGAACCTAGCCTTAAAGAGAATTGCTTCTTGATATAAAATCCACCTTAAGACGTTCAGTTAGGGCCCGTTCACACTAGAACGCAGTGCAGGAAACCCGCGTTGTGTGCTGCTTTCCCGCACTACATTCAAATCACCCTTGCAATCTGCAGCGGGTGTCAGTGCAAAGTTAACAACACCCCAAATGCAGGTCGCAAACATAAATACCATGCGATCTGGATGCAGTCAGTTTCCAAAAGCAGTGCATGCACTACTTCTTGTGCAGTGCGATTTCAGCCTATTCAAAATGAATGGGCTAATATTGCACTGCACAGATCTGCATGTGAAATGCACAGAAACATGCAGCTCGTTCCTATGTGGTCTGCAAGAAGTTCCTAGTGTGAATGGGCCCTTAAGAACCACAGAATTGGATCAGAAGATCTACACTATAAGCACCAGCTTCTGAACTTTTAAACATTTCTATTTCTTGGGAAAAAAAAGAACTACATTTTATATCATTTGTACTGAAGCTATCAAAGCAACAAAAAAGCTATGCAACTAGCATTTTCAAAAGCCAGAATATACCAGCCAATACTAGGCTCAAATAGGAATAACCGCCAGTGAGACATAACAAGTTATTAGGGATCATATGTAATTAGCATACCCATACATTAAAGAGAATGCAGAAAAAAAAGTTCTTTTCCAAGGTGTTATTTGTGTTAACATAGAGAACTGTTATAAATGAATCTGTGCGATAAAGCAGTACTAAACTCAAATAAAAAAACTAGTATATGAGAGCTTACCAGTTCTTAAATGTTGCAGCTCTTTTTTTTGTTTACTGTGGTGGCTCTTTTTTTTGTTTACTGTGGTGGCTCTTTTTTTTGTTTATTGTGGTGGCTCTTTTTTTTGTTTACTGTGGTGGCTCTTTTTTTTTGTTTATTGTGGTGGCTCTTTTTTTTGTTTATTGTGGTGGCTCTTTTTTTTTGTTTATTGTGGCGGCTCTTTTTTTTTGTTTATTGTGGCGGCTCTTTTTTTTGTTTATTGTGGTGGCTCTTTTTTTTGTTTATTGTGGTGGCTCTTTTTTTTGTTTATTGTGGTGGCTCTTTTTTTTGTTTATTGTGGCGGCTCTTTTTTTTTGTTTATTGTGGTGGCTCTTTTTTTTGTTTATTGTGGTGGCTCTTTTTTTTGTTTATTGTGGTGGCTCTTTTTTTTTGTTTATTGTGGCGGCTCTTTTTTTTTGTTTATTGTGGTGGCTCTTTTTTTTTGTTTTTTGTGGTGGCTTTTTTTTTTGTTTTTGTGGAGGCTCTTTTTTTTTGTTTATTGTGGTGGCTCTTTTTTTTGTTTATTGTGGCGGCTCTTTTGTTTTGTTTATTGTGGTGGCTCTTTTTTTTTGTTTTTTGTGGAGGCTCTTTTTTCTTGTTTATTGTGGTGGCTCTTTTTTTTTGTTTATTGTGGTGGCTCTTTTTTTTGTTTATTGTGGCGGCTCTTTTTTTTTGTGGCGGCTCTTTTTTTTGTTTATTGTGGCGGCTCTTTTTTTGTTTATTGTGGCGGCTCTTTTTTTTTGTGGCAGCTCTTTTTTTTGTTTATTGTGGTGGCTCTTTTTTTTTGTTTATTGTGGCGGCTCTTTTTTTTTGTTTATTTTCACCTGACGATATGACAAAGGACACACTCCCTGTCCTAGGGAGTCTGCATTCTGGATGGAAGAGCAACTGAGACACCTTTGGACAGCAGCATTGTTAATCTGGGAGAAAGGGCAGTTTTACACTTGCAGATTTAGACGAACTTGACTGACAATTAAAGCAGAATGCCAGCTAACAGCAGTTTCAGCAAACAGTTTATTTTTTTTTCCCTTTTGGGATACATGTTTTACATAAGTAAATAAAAGCTGATCACTGTAAGCACCCCTGTCAGTGTTAAATGGTTTGTCTCAACCTGCTAACTGCCACTTTTGCTGGACAGTTTGGTTTGTTGTAAAGATGCCTCATACCTAACACCCACCACATTTTAGAATTGGTAAGAAGCAATATACATATTTTGTTTGGGGTTCAATATCAATTTTGTGCTCTCTCCTGTTTAACCTCTTCCCCACCGGCGCCCAGTGATTACCGAGGATTTCCGACGGGGAGGAGGGCTGCTTTGTTTACTATCAGTCCTCCACCCTATCAGCTCAGGCACAGCACAGCCATCCAGAGCAGTGTGCTTACAGTGAAGCACCAACACACCGCCCTCCAGTAAAACACTCCCAGCACACAGTTAACTCTTTGATCACCCCTCATGTTAACTCCTTCCTGCCCAGTGCCATTAGTACAGTGTCAGTGCTTTTCTTTAGCACAGATCACTGTATTGGTGTCACTTGGGGTGTCAGTGACACCAAGTAAGTTCCCCCCCTTGTCAAAATGCTCGCCTCAGTCCTGCTATAAGTTGCTGATTACCGCCTTTACTAGTAAAGAAATTCCAGTATATGCACCGCCATTTGTAAACACTATAACTTTCACGTAAAACAATTCATTTACACGTATTGGGATTTTTTTCAGCAAAGACATGTAGCAGAATACATTTTGGCCTAAATTTATGATGGAATTAGATTTTTTCAATTTTATTACTGGACATATTTAATAGCAAAAAGTCCAAAATATTGTTTTTTTTTTCTCAAAATTGTGGGTCTTCTTTTTTAATACTGCAAAAAATAAGAATGCACAGGTGATCAAATACCACCAAAAGAAAACTCAATTTGTGGGGAAAAAAGGACTTTAATTTAATTTGGGTGCAACTTTGCATGATCGCGCAATTGTCAGTTAAAGTAACGCAGCGCCGTAACACAAAAAATGGCCTGGTCAGGAAGGAGGGTAAATCCTCAGGAGGGCAAGTGGTTAAAGAAATGTGGAAATCATTGCTAAACTCTTGCTGAAAATATTAGTTGCTTGGTTGTTTTGGCTGCTTCATTATTTGACCTAGATTGACCATACAGATCAAGATAATTTTAAAGATTATGTAAACCTAACATTCCCTATTCCTTATATGTGCCTGCTGTACCATGTACTTGTATGTAAAATAATCCTGTTCTCTTTTTTTATTGCTTAATTTGTGTGAAATCCTTGGTGTTCCTGCCAGTCCTTCTGTTTTCCTAAAAACTGGCCACACTAGGCATGAGAGCATATCCATCCCAGTGTAGTCAGTTTTCTGGCTGTACTGAGAACTCAGCCTGCTCTCCTCCAATGATCAGACTTGTTCTGAAACTCCCCCTGCACAGCCATTCACTGGGAAGTTCAGTGTGCTGCTGTTTCTCGACCATGAGCTCTATATGCAACTGAGAAAAGAGGGAAAAAAAGGATATTTATAATTTTGTTTATGTATACACAAATGGTTTACCTTTCATTTCCAATTTTTATCTGAATGAGTTAATTTACAAGGTGAGGGTTCACATATACTTTAAGTCGAACGTTCTTACTGTCATACTTATTTATACCAGTGATTCCAGATTGTGTAGTAAGAACATTAGCATGACAGCTAACAATGTCACGGGGAAGCCTCCGTGTTCCATGTTCGTGAAATGACATTTTTTCCGTAGGCTGTGTACACATGAGCTTCAGCTTGTATAGAGCAGAGTGTACAGCAAGATAATAAAAATATATTGCAAAGCTCCCAGAAAGCTTGCTGCACAATGAAATCTAAAGGCCTTAAAGTGGAATATGAAGACAGATGTGTGTAGAAGTGGGGGGATGGAGGGAGGGTGGTGGGTGCAGAAGTCAGAATCCAGGAGGAGGGGTGGAACTGAGATGTTGCACACTGTGCATAGTACAGCCCTAAACCCTGGACTCTATATGTAGTGCACACCTTAACCCTGCACTCTGTACATGGCACACCCCTAAATCCTGCACTCTGTACGTAGCACACCCCTAAATCCTGCACTCTATATGTAGCGTACCCTGAAAACCTGCAATCTGAATGTAGAGCCCCCCTAAACCCTGAACTCTGTACATGGCACACCCCTAAACCCTGTACTCTGTACGTAGCACACCCCTAAATCCTGCACTCTGTACGTACCACACTCCTAAATCCTGCACTCTATATGTAGTGTACCCTGAAAACCTACAATCTGAATGTAGAGCCCCCCTAAACCCTGAACTCTGTACATAGTGCACCACTAAACCCTGCACTCTGTACATGGCACACCCCTAAACCCTGTACTCTGTACGTACAACACCCTTAGGTCCTGCACTCTGTACGTACCACACTCCTAAATCCTGCACTCTATATGTAGCGCACCCTGAAAACCTGCAATCTGAATGTAGAGCCCCCCTAAACCCTGCACTCTGTACATGGCACACCCCTAAACCCTGTACTCTATACGTATAACACCCCTAAATCCTGCACTCTGTACGTACCACACTCCTAAATCCTGCACTCTATATGTAGCGCACCCTGAAAACCTGCAAACTGAATGTAGAGACCCCCTAAACCCTGAACTCTGTACATAGTGCACCACTAAACCCTGCACTCTGTACATAGCTTACCCCTACACCCTGCACTCTGTATGTGGCACACCCCTAAACCCTATGCTCTGTATGTGGCACACCCCTAAACCTTGCGCTCTGTATGTAGCACACCCCTAAACCCTGCACTCTGTATGTAGTCCACTCCTAAACCTTGCACTCTACATGTAATGCACCTCTAAACCCTGCACAAAGCAAACTCCTAAACACTGCACTCTGTACGTGGTGCACCCCTAAACCCTGAACTCTGTACATAGCACACCCTTAAACCCTGCAGTCTCTACATAGCATACCCTTAAACCCTGCACTCTGCACGTAGCACACACCTAAACCCTGCACTCTGTATGTAGCACACCCCTAAACCCAGCACTTTGTACATAGTCCACTCCTAAATCCAGAACTCTTTACGCAGTGCACCCCTAAACCCTGCAAGCTATCTGCAGCACACCTTTAAACCCTGCACTCTGCACGTAGCACACCCCTAAACCTTGCACTCTGCACATAGAGAACTCCTAAACTCTGAACTCTGCATGTAGCACACCCCTAAACTCTGCACTCTGCACATAGAACTCCTAAACCCTGCACTCTGTACGTGGCACGCCCATAAACCCTGCACTCTGTATATAGAACACACCTAAACCCTGCTCTCTGTATGTAGCACACCCCTAAACCCGGCATTCTGTACGTAGTCCACACCTAAAACCAGCACTCTATATGCAGTGCACCCCTAAACCCTGCACATTATACATAGCACACCCCTTAAACCTGCACTTCATGCAAAGAGCACTTCTAAACCCTGCACTCTGTACGTAGCGTACCCCTAAACTCTGCACTTTGTCTATATCACCCCCCAAAACTCTGGTGATACCTAGTGTAGCAATCGTGCACACAGAGATGGATGCGATCATCCATTTTGCCCCAAACCCTCCATCTTGTTTCTTTCTCTCCCTCTTTCCTCATCCCCCCTCCCTCTCTGTTGAATGACATGTGGTCTGTTTGATGCAGAGTTCAAAAAGGCATAAAGCCCCAGCGGGAGAGCTCATGGCTATAAACCCCAGTTAGCCTGGCCCCCAGATGTCTGCGAGACTCTGCTTGGAGAAGGATCGTAAAACCATAAACCAGTCCTTCAGTGAGCCTCAAAGGCATTCCAGATAAGCCATAAAGCAGACATCACATCCAACATCCACTGTCCCCTATGATTACATATCTTGGACTACGAAAGACGTACATAAAAACCAGTCATATATTCAGATCGGTCTCTTTAATACAAGTCGTCTGATATATTACATCCCCTAGCTGATATCAACAGGAGAGCAGAAAATTATATCTCCTTAACCATCCCAGCAGATATGTCATATTTCATATGTAGACGTTCAGCAGATAATTCTGCGTATTAATCTACTAGTGGCAAGGCTGCTAAATGCACCGAGAGTAAGTTATGAACCATTACATCAACTGTGAGGGTTTTTGGTTCTAGCTTGGGTCTCCGCCCCCACACCCCTCCCCAAATGAGGCAATTGGTTCTCTGCTTCAGGGAGACACCCTGCTAAGTTACTAGAAAAAGGCTGTTATGCTTGGAGTTAAGCTAAGCTGAGTTGAGTTAAGTTGAAGATTCTGCCTTTTAACATCGGAACTAACTCTGGGAGATAAAGCACCCTTTTGGGTCAGGAAACTTGATCTGCTTAAACCAGGACGTTTGGCAAGTACTTTATCTATCTAAATTCCTTTCTGTTATCTCTTTTCTGTGCTATTGCTCTCTGTATATTTATATATATATATTGGCTACATCTTTTTTCTGTAAATATTTTTATTACACTCTTTTGACCTTTTAGTAATAAATCTTACTTTCTGAAAGTGTTGAACTGTTTCTAAAGCTCTTTATGCAATCTAAGAACCCCTGCCTCTGAAGAGCGCTACTGTGTGTGTTTAAACCTCTGTATAACCTGCCTGCGGTGACGGTGGTATACAGATGATTATTCAACCATCATAGTGTTATTGCTGATATTGCCAAGTTTACTCTTTCTCTGTACAAAAAGGAGGTGGTGGCAGTGTGAAGGGTTAATTGCGTAATTAACCTGAACCAGTAACAATCGCTCCCAGGCTGCAAGTACATAGATTGTGGTCCATTAGCTGGAAAATTTTTGTGCAGGGTGCAGCTGGGCGTGGCATTGTTACGCACGTGACAGCGCAGTTTTAGATTGGCTAGTCCTTCGGCCACGAGTTTGGTGAGAAGGGCTGGGGTCTGACGCTGCGATCATCACACCTAGTCTTACAGAAACAGCCAGCCCTTTGAGGGCAATCATACTGCTGATGCAGCCCCCGGTCAATTTGAGTTAGACACCCCTGGCATAGTACCACTAGAGATGTTTAATAAATATCTTAGTGTTTCAGCAATCACATTTTTTTTTAACAAAAAGATTTAGGCTCTAAAGTTCAGCTGATTACAAAGTTAGAAAAGCAAAAAGACAAACCAAAGGAAAAGATCCAGACCACAAACTCATCAATGTATATGGACAAATCAATTCATGTCAACCCAAACTAGCTTTTATGTTCTTGCTCATTGAACTATTTCTTGACACTGAATGTCCTGGTATAGCTTCTTGCAATATTTCATAGCACATCTGTATCTGCTGATGGCATTCACAGCGTCTGTTATTTCTTCCTATAAACAGTCACTGCTGTCTTAGTTGACAGTCATCCAAATAAATGTTAAAAATAAAGGATGATTTTTTTTTCATGCAGACTACATATTCTATTTCAGAAAATGTCAAATTTTTGTACAACGAACATATATTGAATTGACAAGCTGTGGATGCACAAAAAGTCAAGTTCTGCTCAGATGGGGTTGATGTCCAGCTTTGCGGAGCGATTGCTGGTAGCTCACAAGCTGCTTCTACTGGTGTTTCTCATGGCTGGGCTTATGGTTCTTTTTGTGGCTCTAGTGACATGAGCTCATAGCTCTGCTGCTTGTTCTCTTGGAGTATGTGATTCTATTGATGGTACTGAGTGCTGGACTTGTGGTTATGCTTGTGACAGTGGTGACATGAGTGGTGATAATTCTGTTTGTGAACTAGTGGATAGGCTCAGAGCTCTGTTGCTTGATCTGCTGGAGCTTCTTAGGCTCCATGTACACGGGACGTTTGGAAAACACTTCTGAATGATGGAAACTGACTGCTGGAAAACATAGGTTAAAAAACATCTGTTTAGCCCCATTTGCATACTGCGTTTATGCGCGTTTGTCTTTAGAATTGTTTTTTAAAGATAATATCAGGAGACCTTCCAAAATGCCCAGAATGCACTGAAAAACAGTAAAAAATTAACTATTTCAGACATTTTGAGAGAAATAGAGAGAGCAGAAGCAGAGATAGCATTGTGTGTTGAGATTACCTATCTTTTCTGGTTGTATTGACTATAGATCCCATCATGAGTATAATGCAGCACGTTCTACCATTTTTCCCTTCATGCAACACCTGGAACTGACTGCGCTGGTGTACCAGGTCCATTTGAATACATGGAAAACACTTTGCATGCATTTCTGATGATGAAAAAAGGCTCTGGGTGGCATTTGGATATGGAACAGTTAAAAAACTCTTCTAAACGCAATCGCTTAGTCGCGTTTACAAGCATTTGGCGTTTGAAACGCTGATAAAATCTACTCCTGAACGCAAGTTTGATGCGTTCAAAAAATGACTGTAAACTCAACTTCCTGTAAATGACTGTAAACGACATAGTGCACATGGACACATAGGAAAAGATTAGGGAGACTTCAGGGGCTGCTGAAAAAAAACAGAAAAGCTTCTAAATGTGAGTTTATCAGCTGCAGTGTACATGAGCCCTTATTCTGTTAAAGGTACTGGCTGCTGGCCTTATGGCTCTGCTTGTGACTGTAGTGATAGTTAAAGTGCTTGTAAACCTCAGACATGAAATATGAACAAAGCACATCCCTCTATAACAGCAATGGGCAAACTACGGCCCGCGGGCCGTATACGGCCCGGCGGACCTTTTAATCCAGCCCGCGGAGCTAGGCTCCTCTCACAGTCCGCCCTGAAGACCGGTGTAGCATGAAAATCTGTCTCCTATGAGGATCTGTCCCCCTCGACGTATCTGCGCATGTGCCGGAGATCGCCGATCGGCTGCTAATGCCTGAAACTGGCACATGCGCAGATACGTCGAGGGGGACAGATCCTCATAGGAGATAGCTACACCGGAACGGCGCGGGAACACGGCGAGAGGAACGCGCGGAGCAAAGGTAAGTGAATTGACACAGGGGGGACTTGGGGACTTAATATGGGGGATGAATTAATATGGGGAATGAATTACTATATGGGGGATGAATTACTATGGGGGATGAATTACTATATGGGGGATGAATTACTATATGGGGTTGAATTACTATGGGGGATGAATTACTATATGGGGGATGAATTACTATATGGGGGATGAATTACTATGGGGGATGAATTACTATATGGGGGATGAATTACTATGGGGGATGAATTACTATGGGGGATGAATTACTATATGGGGGATGAATTACTATAGGGGGGATGAATTACTATATGGGGGATGAATTACTATGGGGGATGAATTACTATGGGGGATGAATTACTATATGGGGGATGAATTACTATGGGGGATGAATTACTATATGGGGGATTAATTACTATGCTTACTATGGGGGAATATTACTATACTTACTATGGATGACACATACACATCATTCATCTACTCTTTGTCCGGCCCCCGGGTCCAATATATGAACCCATTGCGGCCCTCAAGTCAAAAAGTTTGCCCACCCCTGCTCTATAATGTGTACTTGTGTCAGTTAAGACTATTAAGTGTCATCTCTGTCTGCTGCTTCATTCCACTGCTATCAGCATGAATCACTTCTAACAGGTTTCCCTGAAACCAAGAGAAAAATGATGACAAGGGAGGGACCTCCAGCAGATTGACAGCCTCAGCTCTGTTCCTGTGTGTTATGTGGAGGGGGATGTGTCTCTTCCCTCCAATCAGCTCTCAGAGCTCTCCTCACTGAGCTTTGCAGTTTTTCATTTATTTCTGAACTCTCGGACACGCTCTTTGAATTCTACACTTTGAAAGGATGTAGAGAAGAGAGGACTGCAGATAACCAAGTACAACTTGTGTAGGAGGATTTGTTTCATCTCTGTGTATCACCTGAGGCCAGACACTTCACTGGGTATATGTAAGAGTTTATAGCCACTTTAAGGCTGTGGCCTAGTTGTTGTGTCCATGTTTCTTACTGCTGTTGGTTCTCTTTGAGTTTGCGGTGCTGCTGCCAGTTGTAGTAGTAGGGCTGGGGCTGACTGCTGTTGGTTCTGGTAGCAGGACTGTGGTTGGACCTGCTGCCAATACTGGCTAATGGTCTTGTGACTGTGCCTGAAACTATGGCTAGTAGCAAAACAGGTACACATATTTGTATTTCTATGGTGTGTATAGCTATACCTACTGGCCGGGGTTCTGCCATCTTGTCCTTGCCCATATTTCTTTTGTGGTCTTCTACAGTATCTGCTACTTTGGGTCTTATTCTTGCTGTTCCTGGCATGTCCTCCTCAGCTTCTTCTGCTCACAGGCATTTCTGTATCCTAAACTGTGTATTGGTTTCTTGACTGTCACACTCCTCTGTCCCCCCAAACACAGAACAGCAAAATCCAAGAACATTTCTCCTGCTTCCTGCTGAAAAATCGGCCTCTCTTCACCAGAAAACCAAATTTATGTATACATTTATTAGAGAAACCTACATGTGGTACATTTTTGAAATGCCACACAACATGATTACATAAAAAGCCATTAGTAGTCATCTTGCATGTTTAACGAAGAACATAGCAGCATATCTAATCCCAAAAAACACAACTTTGCTAATTGAACAGTCTCTACTTCTTTTCTGATGGCTCTGTGCTGTGTAATTTCTCTTATATCCTCTTACAGCTTCCATTGCTTGAAATATATAATTATCAAGTGCTATTTCTGGCACCTTTGTTAAATTTGAAAACAACATGCTTACATACTAGCATTTTCCTTTAACATAAAGAGAAAAATGTGCGTATTTTTAGGATTTCATTCCAGTCCAGTCTATGAATAAGTGGTTCTAATAAGTATACTTTGGTTCAAATTCTGAAGAAAACCTTGTTCTACTTTATGCATAGCTTTTTTGAGCTGCTTAATTATACAATTCCTCCAATTTAGGTGTAAAAGATTGCCTACCTCTGTTCCTTTGGCTTTCCACTGTTCTATAAAAGCCTTTCCCAAATTACTGTAATTTATCTGATCATTTGCATTTATACTGTGGTTAAGCAATATAGGAGAATAAAAAGACATAGCAGCAGTGTGCCATATTTTTGGGGATTTACTTTGAATTATGGGAGAAGCTCTCAGTCAATTTGTGGTATCTGTCTGGCAAATCACAGACATTCGCTTGGTTTCTTTTCTTCTCTTTTATGATCAAACTCTCCCATGTCAGTAAATAGGACCACTTGGCCTGCATTAGCAGCAAAGTCCTGCAATGCAAAATTGCCATTCAGCAACAAAAAGGCCCCTGGAAAAAAAAACAGGTATCAGGGGTTGGCAGTATTGCTTCCTGAATACTTGCAATCCACCACAGACTGCTTTTGAGTACTTTGAATCAGTGACCCACAATGTGTTTGTCGATAATGGCTTCTGACTTTTCTCCAA
This sequence comes from Staurois parvus, assembly GCF_062004578.1. Lineage (NCBI taxonomy): Eukaryota > Metazoa > Chordata > Amphibia > Anura > Ranidae > Staurois > Staurois parvus. The sequence continues at coordinate 20,009,086 of NW_028317949.1, read as the reverse complement.
CATTCTAAGTGTATGTAATGCGCACATAAACTTTAACAATGAACTAGTCTTCTCTCTAATTTACTCCCTTTTGATCTGTTACATATTCCATTGTAAGCCTTTTGTGAACTGATAACGCCTTGTGTCTTCTGCCTCTGCTCCTGGTTAGCATTGGTTCTCAGCTGTCTCTCTGGACTGGAAGACCATTATACTATGCCACGAGGGCTCCATAAGACAGCACCCAGTGCGGAGGAGCAGCAAAGGAACACACTTGGCACTTGGAGTGGTGCAGTCTTATTTTTATCTTTTCCCTAAATTATGGAGAAGAGTATGGGGGTGTGTACGTTTCATAGCCAAGTCCTAGGGTGACAATGTTGCCCCAAGTCCTGTCACCCTAGGGTGGGAATTGTGTTACTGGCAGGATTACAAGGTGAACATAAATTTAAAAAAAAATTAAAAAAAGAAGGGATTGTAGCTGCTATATCTAAAGACTGGTAAGCTGGAAATTATGACATTATTCTTTAGTTTATATACATTTTGATACAAGCCAGTGATTCAGTATTTTATGTTCCATCAATGAAGGTATGTGCAAAGCAACCAGGCGAATTGATATAACTATCTCTGATACACAGAGCAGAAGGATTGGTTTTGCTCAAACTTTAGTGCTTTTTCTTTATCCAGATATGTGTTTTAAAAGCCAAAGTCCAACCTTACATGATCCATTTTTTTTACATGATCCATTTTTTTTCATTCAACCAACAGGTTGAATGGAAAAAAAAACTGATTCCTCCATCCACACATTTGATGTAGATGAGGGAATCACTCTTGCAGAGCTATTGTATTCTGTCCACAGGAAGCCTTCCCCAACGGCAGAATACCACGATCAGTGTTACAGGCTATAGCAATTGACTCTGACCACTCAGGAAAAAGCCAAAAGGCTTGTTGTACAAAAGTTGATAGATAGGGTCCACTCCACTTTGGATAGACCCCACTTCATTTGTTGGATGGAGGATGTCCAACATCATCTAGCTTCTTCCTCCCCAGGAATACTATCCCTTGCCAGCCACTTTTATTCTGGCTATATATGGATTGAAATTTGACTGGTTCAGCAGGCACCGACCAAATTTGAACCTATGTATAGACAGACTGGTTGCACAAAATTCAATCTATTAATCAACATCTGAATAACCACCCTGTTGGAAATGTTTATTTTATTCAGCACCATCGACAGGAGCTGGCAGTGCTGATCCCTTTATCTTGATGGTGGGGAAGACTTCCCGCTGCCAAAATACAAAGGCTCAGCGTGAGTGATTCCCCCATTCAAACATTTGTGTAATTTTTATTTCGTTCCACCCACTGGTTTAATAAAAAAAAAACGACTCATGTGTGGTTGGCCTTGGTGTCACATAATTGTGTTACCTACGGCAGTCTGCTATCTAGGAATACCTATTCCTTCAGACTGCAATACTCCAAACAAGGCATTTTGGTATCTGCATAACTCCTTGCAAGAGCCTACCCAGTGTGTGCATCACTGCATCCAGGCCGAATGAGAGTAGTACTGAGCCAGGGTGCTGTAGTGTTTTCAGGAAACTATGTACAGCACCTTACTGGTCCCTTCCACCAGTCATGATGTGCCTCCATTGCATAGAGAAGCAGAAAGATCCAGTGAGAGTATCACTGCATCTAAAGTAAAGTATGTAATGAAAACAGAAAAGTTTTATTTAAAAATCCCATTAGCATGTTGATTGGTGAAGGAGGAACCAGAGAAGGCAAATAATAATCAGATTAAACGTCAGCATAATTGTGCTTAAGTTTCTTGACTATGCAGACAAACTAGGAAAAAAAAACCCCCATCTTTGCATGGACAAGCAGGCACTGTGGACTCACGCAGTTACATTACATTACAGTAATGCAAAATAATGGATTTATTCTACAATTAAAAAGTGTTTTCCAGTCATTAATGACCTCATGTACTTGCAAGCAGCTTATCTCTCATGGGATGTCCTCTGTTTTATTGAGCAAATGAAGTGTCAGAAAATGAATAGCGTTCTATACAATAAACTAATGAACCCCCACAATGTTGTGTTAAATAAGTAATACAGATTACAAATGCCCTGCCAGAAAGAGCGAGCTACATAATAATTACTTTTTGGATTAATCTATGCATTCTAAACACGGATGTACAGCAGTCGTCAGATCTGCATATCTCAATGGAGAGCTGTCCAAGTCACATTACAATGAAAAGTGAAACTCGCACCCATTATCTATAGCTATAATTCCCTGGAATTTATTTTATTCTTTCTTCTAACTGTAACATTCAAAAAAGGCAGATTTCACATGGAGAAAAAGCTCTCTGACTTATCACCCCTTTGAGAACATCTTTCACTAAATTAGAACTTCCAGCCTAGTTAAAAACATTCTTATTATAGGAGACGCTGTGTTTCATTGACTATCCAAAGCCAGGAAGTTCCAGATGACACATAGCTGTTAAAAATCCCCGACATTTTTGCATAATTCAATTGAACAGATACATTTCTTTACACTAGCGCTCATTATACTCTAGTGCATCATTATAACCTTCAATATGAAAATACCAATCCCTTTTTATCAACAGGAAAATGTCCTTCTTTCAGATATGTGCCATTTCCTGCACTTCTGATGTGCAAGGTTAAATATGTCAATCAGCTAATGAATGAATGCAGTGGCATATGGTGAAAAGTAGGGTAATGCACAGATAATTATGAAATGCTCTTCATTCATGTGATGCAGAGAGCGCGTTTCATTAAATGTATTACTTTAGCGCTGATGCACACAACAGGACACGTGGGGTATGCAAAAAACAGATCCGAATGCCAGCGTGTTTATCTGTGACTCTAGGGCCCTGCTATAATTTTTAAAAGAAAATGTATGCTGTAGTACAGCTCTGAAATAGCTTTAGAAATTTGCTGTCATGGATAATATAGTACGTTCTGTACTATGCCCTCCTAATTCCTATTTATCCTCAGTGAGCACCAGGTATGTTTCAAAAAACTCCATCAGGTTAAGGGAGTATCTGTGTGTATAATAGAGAAAATAGTCAAGCAAATCCTTACCAAATCCTTGCAATTGTTCATCATAATACACAGTTTTATAGCTGTCTAGATGAATACAGTGCATATTGATCTTCGCCACATTATTTATTTATTTATTTTGTTTACTATTATTTGTATTTATATACAATAAATCACACTCATAAATATTTGCTTTGTAGAAGGAAAAATATTAATAATTCATTCCGTTTCAAAAAATATATAAAACAAGTTTCAAAAATATAAAACATGTATTTTGTTTTGCAAACAATTCCTGTTATCGAATGCCATTTGCAATGTATGCGCTAATTATTAGAGATTTAGAAACTATAGGTAACTAACATTGGCGGCTGGTTTTAAAAAACCTTTTCTTGTATTTTACCAGCTGCTGAAAAAAAAAAAAAAAATTGGAATTTACATTAAATGGTTCAAAGCCTATAGTATGCCTGCATGACCACTGAGTCATCAGAGAAACGACAAACAGACACTTATGTGCACTTGGGTTATTATCTCTGTCTACAAAGCCAGCCCTAATGAGAACTAATTATCTGCTCTTCTTTGGAGGCTGCAGTCTGGAAGATCAACGGAACTGATATGTGGAACTGTGTTTTACCATTGTTCATCTGGGCTGCTACATTATAACAACTGTCATCATAAGAGCAGATACACAGTTGTGGAAGCTCTGCCTTTGAACACTTTTATCGGCCTATTAAAACGTTCTTTTTTTGTACGAATTGCTGTTTCCTTTTAATCTTGATTACATGCTTCATTATACTGACTTGTAACAGTTGTGATTTTTTTTTTTTACACTTGTGATGTTTTTATTTTTTATTTTTTTGTCCTTAATTGCTATGTTTAAACAATGCTTCTGACCAAAAGGCAAAAGTAAACATTCTATAATGATTTTCCCATTTTCCCATTAATTACAGCTTAAGAGGATTATCTTAGTTCTCCAGATTATATTTTCCTCAAGGAAAGTCGCTTATGCCCTTTGCACTTACTGTATATAACACATATTAATATTTTAAAAGGGATACACCTTTTTATTCAATTTTATCTTTTGTTGAAAACGAGAAAAAATACTTTCAATTAATTTAGTATGTTTTTGTATTTTAATTATTACAAGTATTTAAATTGTACTGACAATTTAGCAGAACCTAGGCTACATTCACACCAGCTATTACGGTTTGGTTCACATGTGTGCGGGTGGTGCCGCTGCGGATCCGCACGAAAATCCATGCAGCTGCATCACAAGCACAGAGAAATGCGGACCCGCGGGCAAGTGCCATTAGTTTTAATGGCACGCTGCCCGCACTGGAAAAACGCAACCGTACTGGGAACCGAGGTCCCTGTGTGAGCTGCGTTTACAGAAGAAGTGCAGGGACTTCTTCTCTGTGTGTCACGGTGTGCGGGAGTCCATTCAAATGAATGTGTTCTCGTGCCCGTGGAAAACGCAGCCCGCACGGCCGCATATATGTGAACCAGGGCTTAGGCTGGTGCAAATTGTAGCGACAGGAACCTTCTGATTTCTGCTCCAACTCTTAGCAACTAGCCGGCGACCTGTTAATATAGTGAACTCGGCCAGTGGCCGAACGTATTTCGGCTGTGCACACAGTCAGCAATTGCCTGCAGTCATTGCTGCTGGATGCCCACAAAGTGCTTCCAGCAGCATTCAACACAGGTAATCGATGGCTATGCAGAGAGTTGCGAATAGCTGTGGCCACCAGGCAACCTGTCATAGTGAACTGGGCCTAGCTGCTCAGGGCCACAGAATGAATCAGATTACTGCTGCTCAGGGGCGGACTGACAACTCATGGGGCCCCCGGGCAATAGGGGATCATGGGGCCCCTGTGTCCTTGCCCAAACTCAAAAGAGCCTATGAAAAAGGTACCAGGGGCATCTCATGGGGCCCCCTACTGACCCTGGGCCCTCGGGCAGTGCCCGAGTTTCCAAATGGTCAGTCCGCCCCTGCTGCTGCTACAATTTGCACAGGACTAAATCCTTGGTGTGAATGTAGCCTTATATAAACTGTATAGGTCAAACTATCTGCACTTGAGAAACTTAAAGCTGAACTCTGGCCAAACACAATATTTAAGCATGTGCACTGTAAAAATAAATTAGCACTAATGAAGTGTGGGCCATTTGTGTCACCTACAGTGTTCTGTAAAACTGTTATTTTATTCATCCTGTCCAACATAATACTAAGACTTGGACATCTGACTGGAGAAAGCAGGTGATAGCAGGCAGCCCACATTTCAGCTCATCTATTCAGTAAATGTCTTGTATTCTTTTCACAGAAACAAGGAAATCTGTGATTGGAGGAAGGAAGACTGTGCCGTTCATTCACACCTTCTCCATTCACAGAATGCTTTAAATTTTATGAATAGAATGCAAGATGTTTACTGCAGAGTGTTTTTAGCTTTGGTTTAGGGTTAGTTTAGGGGTTGGGTCAAGATAGGATTTAATTTGTAATTAAAGAATAGTATTTTAATATCGCGTCATTCTAAAGACTAAAACTAGAGCATATAGCACAGTGTACAGAGTGCAGTGGTGCGCAGTATAGGATATTGTGTAGTATGAAGTGTGAATAATGCAAAGTACTGTGTGCAGAGTGGAACAGTGTGAAGTACAGTATATAATGCATAGGAGCATACCGAGTGCTATTGTGTGACATGGAAAATGCAGTGTTACTGTGCCTAAGGATCCATGCACACGGAGCCTTTTAATAACTCTGGTAATGTTAGCTGTGTAAAGTCACATTAAAAACTTGAGTTTTTCAGCGGTTTTTAGCATTTTTGTATTAGCGTTTAGAAGCTTTTTTTTTGCAATTGCGTTTTTTAGGTTCTTTTGACCCCCCCCCCAAATTTTTTTTGTAGTAAAAAAAAATCCAAAAAAGCTGGTTTATTGCGACTTACCGTGTTTTAAGCGCTAGAGCATTTTTACAGCTAAAAAACTATTCTAGAAACCCACTAGTCCTGGGTATTTTTTCCAGCCAAAAATAGTCCCTGCCAAAAAATGTTGATCGCAGTCTATGTGTGCATGGACACATAGAATAACATGCTGGGGAGTTTACTGACTGTAGAAAAAAATGTCAAAAGCCAAAAACAGCCGCTGTAAAAATGTCCAGTGTGCATGAGAACTAACTGTTAATTTTTTCTTTTTAATTTTTAAAATTTTAAAATTTTCGGGTGGGCTAAAATGCAGTAAAACACACATTGAGATGTGCTAGAACGCAGTGGGCTGGAGCTCATAACACTGATTTAAAGAGATACGGCTTAGTAGCAAGGGGTGGGGATTTGTACGTATCATTGAAATGTCTGCTAACATGCAAGCTGTACTGGAAATCTAAAGGTTTGTAGTAAAATCGCCATGTATGTGTGTGTTTCTGCACCAGTCCTATACAAATCACCACACAGTGCATGAGGCCACCCTCTGTGCAACAAACATTTAATAGAAAGCAAAGCAGACTGCAAATTCTGGGCTCTCCATGTATCTCCACAGGACAAAGTGTGCCGTACAGAAGAAGACAGAATGCTTTCATAGGATACATTTCATGCAGAGCGGTATCACTCTTTTTTCTGATAATGTCCTTGAGGGAATCTGGCCACAACTGCTCTGATAACACCATACTGTATATACCTCTTGGGATAAATCTGCAGAAAACAGAAACGCATCTTGGTGCCCATTCACACCAGAGTGTGGCGTGAGAAATCCCCGTTCCGTGCGCATTTCCTGCACTGCATTCCATATGCATTGGTTGTGTGATCTGCTGTGGGTGTCGATAGACATGCCAAACACAGAATGCCAACGCAGTGTGTTAGCCCACATAGGATTGCTTGGTACCACAGTAACATTCAATACAGTTGCAATGCGTTTTTAAAAGTGCGTGAACTCATTTTGGTGTGATCCAGTGTGATTTCAGACCTTTCAAATGAATGGGCTTAAAATCACATTCCACTGAACAGCACAGGAACATGGAACACATTTAGACCTGCGGTTGGGGGGCAGCAAAAATGTGTGGTTGAGCCCGTTTCTGCCACTTGCCAACTGCCCCACCTTAACCACTTCAATACCGGGCACTTTTACCTTCTTTCTGCCCAGGCCAATGTTCAGCTTTCACATTTTTAATGACAATTGCGTGGTCATGCGCAAAGTAAATTTTTATAATTTTGTTTTCTTTTGGTGGTATTTAATCACCACTGGGGTTTTTATTTTTTGATACATTAACAAAAAAAGACTGAACATTTTGAAAAAAACAAACAAACATGCGCAAAGATAATTTTTATAATTTTGGTCACACAACTAGAGCTTTCTTTTGGTGGTATTTAATCACCACAGGGGTTTTTATTTTTTGCTAAATTGACAAAAAAAAGACTGAACATTTTGAAAAAAAAAACAAATATGTTTTTCTTTGTTTCTGTTATAACATTTTGCAAATAAATAATTATTCTTCATAAATTTAGGCCAATATGTATTCTGCTACATTTCTTTGGTGAAAATAACTCAAATCAGTATTTATTATTTAGTCTGTAGGAAAGTTATAAAGTTCACAAACTATTTTATATATCGGAAAATTGATCAATCCTGAAGTACTGACAGCCAATCTCTTGAGGCCCAAAAATGTCAGGAAAGTACAGATCAAGGGCGGACTGACCATTTGGAAACTCGGGCACTGCCCGAGGGCCCCGGGTCAGTAGGGGGCCCCATGAGATGCCCCTGGTACCTTTTTCATAGGCTTTTTTGAGTTTGGGCAAGGACACAGGGGCCCCATGATCCCCTATTGCCCGGAGGCCCCATGAGTTGTCAGTCCGCCCCTGGTACAGATATCCCCCAAATGACCACTTTTTGCAAAAATAGATAGTCTGAGGTATTTAGTATGAGGCATGGTGATTTTTTTGAATTTATGATTTTTTTGTCATAATTTGTTGGAAAATGAAGAAATTAAAAAAAATATCACAATTTGTTACATACTGTCAGCAGAGCAGTACAGTGTCATCATATAACTGGTGCAGTGGTGATCAGGGACACTGGTGACAGTATAAAAAAAATATAATTTTTAGAAAAATTTTTTTTTCATAATACACTGTGACCAGAGTGACCATAGTAACATTGTACAACTTTGGGGAAGTGATCAGTATTTCTTTTTTTTAAAAAACATTATGATTCCTTATAGCAAATAATTTCTTTGCCCGTAAGCCAAGAGAATTGGCTTGTATAAGCAAGCATTTAACTGAATGAAATTGATTCATTCAGGTTTTTTTTGATGTAATTAGTTGTGATTGGCTAATCACATGACACAAATGGGCAGTGATTGGCCCAGTCTGTACATGTGATCACTGTGAACTGTCAAAGCTAGTGACACAATTGTATACAATGGATAGCATGAAAGGAAGCCATCCATTGTTTACAATCATCATGTGATTGGTCACAGCAGCTCACATGGTACCGGCAACTGGACGGTATACAGGTCTGTCATCGGCTTTGTCCGAGGTACACAGCCGGAGACAGATCTTGCCACAGTGTGGCTCTGCATGCACACGTGAGGCGCGATCCAGGAAGGATGTTATATGGCGCCCACTTGGATCGAAGAGAGTCCCGCTCGGCCATCAGGGGTGTTTACAGGCTACGGCCGCGATGCTTCATGCCTGCAGCATAGCTCACCTGACAAATAGCAAGCAGTGGGCAGCAAACCCACCAGAAGTTACAGTCTAGCAAATAAGGAGGAGCAGCAACCGCCCCGCAACCACAGGCAATGCAAGCAAACAATTAGGGTTAAAACAGGTGGCGAGGAGGTGTCACATCACTTTCTCATTGGTCAGTAGCCTCTGGAGCGTGATCTGAACATGGATTGGACTTCAAAGGCCAGGGAGATTTCCACCAATGCCTAAATCTACCCTTAAAGTGTTACTAAACCCCGGACCCTGCATTCACTATATCTGGTCTCCCACAGTACACACAACATGGAAATGCAATTAGTTTAGTAAATATAAACTGATAAATACCTTTTCTCATCAGCAGTTAAAGCAGTCTTGTGACTAATATCAGTATTCAGCTGAGTACTAGCTAAAGCTTGTAGGAGGAGTTTTCTTTCTGCTCTAGGAGGATGCAAAATCCCTGACCTCTGTCTGGACAGTGCTGATTGGCCCCGTGCTGTGCACTCTCCCAAGACAAAAAAAAACTCTCTAGCAATACACACCAAACTGAACACGTGCAAATACCTATGGTTCAGTCTGTCTTATCAGGAGAAAAAAGGTGGTTGCTTGAAAAAGGGGAGGAACAGAGAAGAAAGGATCAAACGGCCTTTTTACACAATGCAGAGGATTAACCTCTTGGGTTCCACAGTAAGTATAACAAGCATGCTTTACTGCATATACTGATTTTACTGCTGTGGGTTTAGTAACACTTTAATGTAATTTTAGGATTTGATACTATTACTGCTGTAACAAATTTCTACACATAAACATTTTTTATATTTCTACGTAATACCAAGTTTGTAACTTTTATTATTTTTTGGGGGGGGGGGGTTGAATAGTCAAGATACCCTTGGTAAGAAAACTAAGGGGTGTACTCAAAGCAGGAGCAGCAATTTCCCTAAACTTGAATTTAACCCCTTGGTGCCGGCGCCTCCCGGCCCTTTAAGGGTTTCAGAAGCCGGGAGGCTGAGCAGGGTTTAGAGTCATGTGACCGCTGTGACACGCTGTCACGGTGGTCACATGATTGGGAAAGGTCCCGATAGAAAGAGGAGATCGGGACCTTTCCATGAGTACTGGACATGTGTGCTGGGAGCCCAGAAACCGGGACACCGGGAAGCCGCACATTTGCGGTCGGCCGGCGTGAAGAGGTTAAAATGCCCTGAATTTAATTACAGGATCTATCTATCTATCTATCTATCTATCTATCTATCTATCTATCTATCTATCTATCTATCTATTTATCTATCTGTCCCTATTAGATATATTGAAATAATCAGACAAAACATATTGTAACACAGAAATAATACAGTATGTTATGTATTGCTAGACAGAGGTGTCACAGGTTGTGATGCTGGTCACACTTACCCACATCAGACATCTCTGGGACAGTGGCAGTGTACAAATCCCTAGTAAATTTGGGTTCATTATCATTAATGTCGTGAATCTTGATGACAAACACAGAGTCAGGTTCAACAGGTATTCCTGTTTTTTTGTTCACAGCTTGCGCATGTAATTTATATGATGCCTTTTCTTCCCTGTCCAGACGTTTCGTTGCTTGGATGTCGCCAGTATTTTCATTGATTATAAATATATCTCCAGCTCCATCTCCAGACAGAATGTATTTCAATGATCCATCCCCACCGTCCTGGTCTGAGTGTAACTGAAAAAAAGAAAGAAAAAATGATATAGTATTGGTGGTCGTGCTTGCACATTTATTATGTAGAATTTTGCAACTGCATTCTATCATAAAACAATGAGCCGTTATCATCATCATCATCAGAGAATTGGCTCATCCAAGACTGGAATGAAAGCAGAGTAAGGAACACTGTGGAGAGCAGATATTTGCCATGGATCACCAATTTACTTGGCCGTGCTATCGGATACAGAGTATATAAAAGAGGCTCCTTACTGTTCACATATGCATTATACAGCAAGAATATGCTTCATCCTAAAGCACAGACTTGTTGCCCAAATACAGTGGGGACTCCTGTTTAAATGGGATAATGAGAGAATGGGGGATTTTGAGGTGGAATTTCCTATGTTTTATGACATAGTATATCCAATAAGGCGTATTAAGGAAACACCCAATAAGAAATTACAATACCTCCTTATGAGGCAGTGCCAGATTACCAAATAGGCAGAGTAGGCACTTGCCTATGGGCCCCATGCCATTTAAGGGTCCCAGGATCAAAAAATATTAGATTAATCTTACCTTAAGACTAGGTTTGCCCTTGTGTGGTGCTGGACACCACATGTGACTCTGATATCTGTGTGGTGCGATTTGAGCCATACATTTTGTGTAGCTTAACTTGCATCCACAGTAAAATGGTTCTGGACCCTTTTTTTCCGCACCTGAATCGCATTGCATGGGCGTTGACACTCATGTGATCCGATTTCTGGCAATTGCACTGCGTTTTGCGATCTGCTTCAGGGTGTTGTTAATTTAACATTGGCAAGCTAACAGATCGCATGCACGTCATGCGATTGCAATGCAATGCAAGAAACGCACAGGATTCGCTGCGTTTCCCGCATCGCATCAGTGTGAACCAGGTCTACAGTGGTTGTAAACCCTTATGTATACCAGTGAAATGGTTGGCCACATATGATACACAGAGAGATGAAACAAATTCTTCTACATACATTGTACCTGTCTATCTGCACTGTTCTCTTCTCTATATCCCTTCAAAGTCCAGAATTTATACAACTTGTCTGAGCTTGCAGAAAACGGGACAGAGAGCTGAAATTAGACACTGCAGGGCTCAGTGGAGGAGAGCTCTGAGAGCTGATTGGAGGGAAGGAACACACTCCCTTTCACACAGCACAAAGGAACAAAGTTGAGGCTGTCAATCACAGGCTGTGTGCTGGAGATCCCTCTTTTTTCTTTTTGGTGTCAGGAAAACTTGTCAGAAGTGATTCATGCAGATAGCAGGAAGGAGGTGGCAGAAATGGCACTTAGTACACTTAACTAAGACAAGTGCACGCTATAGAGCATGGATGTCAAACTGGCGGCCCTCCAGATATTGCAAAAAGTCCCACCATGCCTCTGCCTTTGGGAGTCATGCTTATAATTGTCAGCCTTACAATGCCTCATGGGACTAGTAGTCTGGCAACAACTGGAGGGCCACCAGTTTGATACCCCTGCTATAGAGGGATATGCTTTGTTCATATTTCATGTCGGAGGTTTACAACCACTTTAAAGACTCTATAAGAAAAATACTGTGTTAATGTAATGCACCCAACAACAACTTACAGGCCTCAGGTTCACATTACAGTATGCCTCCTAAAAGCTTATCTTCTTTCAGCTGTCAGACTGTAAAAAATGTTGTTTCAGCCTATAATGTACAGTAGTAATGGTCATCTTCATATAGGGGCCGATGTGCACACTACTTAGTTCAATGTTATCTCACTAGAGAAACCTCCAGAAACCTACGAGGGGGACCCAAGGTTTTCACCACCTAGGGGGCTCCACTGAGCTTATTCCGGTACTCTTGCTAGATATATTACATCATAGAAAGCTGAGCCTGGAGGTGAACCTCTCAGCTAGTTCCTGTATCCTGGGTAGATTTGGAATATCCATTGGAATAAATCTCAATGTTCTCCATCAGAGAAACTGATTTGCTTACATTTACTCATCACTACTTCCAACTCCTACGAACTCAAGAAAACAACATTTAGGCTCTATGTACACTGCGGCTGATAAACTCACCTTTTCAGCGTTTTTTTCAGCAGCCCCTGAACTTTCCCTAATGTTTTCCTATGTGTTTATGTACACTATGTCATTTACAGTCATTTACAAGCAGTTGAGTTTACAGTCGTTTTTTTTACGCACCAACCTTGCGTTTGGGAGTAGATTTTATCAGCGTTTCAAACGCCAAATGCTTGTAAACGCATGTAAACGTAGCTAACTGCATTTATAAGTGTTTGCATTTGGAAATTTTTTTTAACTCTTCCATTTCCAGATGCTGTCCAGAGACTTTTTTCATCATGAAAAATGCATGCAAATCGTTTTCCATACTTTGCGGTTTTGCATGACAGAAAATATGTTTTAGACACTGGAACACATCCAAACACCACAAAGAAAAAAAAAGAAAGCTAATCTCAACAAATACTGTTCTCTCCGCTTCTGCTCTCTATTTCTCTCAAAATGTCTGAAATAGTTAATTTTTTACTGTTTTTCAGTGCATTCTGGGCATTTGGAAGGTCTCCTGAGGTTATCTTTAAAAAACACTTCTAAATGCAAACGCTCATAAACGTGCATAGACGCGGTATGCAAACGCAGCTAAACAGACATTTTTTAACCTACGTTTTCCCAGCAGTCAGTTTCCATCATTCAGAAGTGTCCCGTGTACATGGAGCCTTAATGTACACAGATATATGGGCAGTATACAGATCTATTAACCTCCCTTGCGGTCTGATTATGTCCATATTTCTGTGCTCAAAGTGGTAAATTTTTTTGCATGGAAATATGTCTTTTTTTTATTGTAGGCCTGTAATTTTTAGGAATAACTCACTGAAATCTGTCCGAACAAGAGTCTAGTAAACATTCCGGATATGATAAAACTTGAAATACGAAATCATAAATTATAATTTAATAATAATAAATTTAATTCAATAATATAATCAAACCAAAAACACTGAAATTTGAAATATAGCGCCAAGTTTGCACATCGCTGAGCAAAGTCGCAGAATCGTTTTCAGTGTCTGATGACGAATTTCCCCACAAATCATTATCACTCAATTCTGCAAGTAGTTCTAATTTACTATCGCTGTTCTCTAGCTGGTCTAAAACCAATTTTGACCTAAAGGGACGCTTTTGGACGCCATGGACATTTCTCAGTTTCCAGGCAGAAAGAACAGTAAAATGCAGGCAAGGCACAGGACAAAGCACTCGGGACAAAATGTATGTGAAATGGTTTGATACAGGAATGTTTTACTATGTGATTTTAGTGTATTTAGTGAATGTCACTTTTTGTCATTTTCAAATTTTCCACCGTTCCGTCCCCGTTTGTCCCGACGTCGCAGGGGACGGAACCCAGAAGACAGATGCCGGCATCGGCCGGAGGACATTACAGGGGACACTGCAGGGGGGACATCGCGGAAGCGCAGGAACAAGGTAAGTGAAGAAGAGATCCCAGAGCAGCGCTGCATGGTAAGCCGAGTATAGCTCCGGGTTACCGCTTGTGGTACTGAAACTTTACCCCGAGCTACACTCGGGAATACCGCCAGGGGGGTTAAAGTGAATCTGCCAAAATGTGAAATGCTTGCTTTAGAAGTGATAGAGAAGGCCACTGATAGACTTTCATATCACATTCTAGTTCTGTGGAAGTGACTTGACTATTAAGCCTTGTATACACAATGAGAATATCGGAAGAATGATCGTCTGTTTTGTTTTTTTGCATGCTAGTCTCATAACGAAAGTGAATAAGATACTAAATTTCCTAAAATTTAGTAGGACAGAATACAACTTTGGAAGTGATGACATGTATTCTTTGGTTTCTGAGCATACGCAGTTTTGGTCATTCGTTTTTATATGGACGAATACTGTACAGAATAAGCGAAACTCATTTGTTCTGTTAACGTACGATAAAAATTTTCATGCTTGTCCCTTCAGATAATTTAGCATGAACTGTTATGATTGGATCTACAAAGCTTTGTACTAACGATCAGAATACCGGACGATAGCTCTGAAAGCAGTATTTTTCAGTTGATATTCTCATCGGGTGTACTAGGCTTTAGTCTCAGCTTAGTATGCAGCCTGTAAGAGATTGACCATAAAGCGGAGTTCCAGTTGAAAAAAAAAAGTCAGCATCTACAAAAACTAACAAAACAGCTAAAATACAGACACTCACCTGTCCCTCAGTCCAGCGGTGTCCTCACCATGACTGGTTTCACTGGCCGTCTTCTCTCCCCGGTGCCGGCATCTTCAGTGTGGGCAGTTTGTGGCTTCACAGCCAGGTACCCACTGCACATGCCCAAGTAGTGCTACGCTTTGTAAATGGTCCCATAGTCTTCTGTCATGTGTCCCAGAAGACTACAGGGAGGGAGGGGGGAGGACAACTTCAGCATCTGCTTTAATATATTTACAAATATATAGTTTTATTAAATTGTGTTTTTGTAAACTGCTTTAGCCCTTCTAGTTTGTTCATGAACATATTGGCCTATTTAATAAGGTGGTGCTCTGATAAGAAATATATATGTCTTTATTGCAAAGCAACCAATCAGAATCACGATAACTTGTCAGGAATGGCAAATAAGAAATCTGATGATCCATATTTATTAGGCTTACGAATTTATTAAGGTGTACTCAATATACCAGTTAGACCGGGTAGATGAATTGTGCTATAGTCTGACAAGAGTTAAACAACAATCTCAATACACTATATCTCTTCTATTTGTCCTGTACATTGACTAGTACCGCTGATGCTATGTATTTTATGAATAATAAAGTAGCAAAGGTCACCGAGTGTCACAAAATCTATGCAGATAAGTCTCTTTATGCCACCCTATTCTATCTGTGTGTGTGCACATAATCGATTATTTTCAGATCCCACACAGCTACTGGACATAGAAAAGTTGTTTAGACACCATGTCTGTCTTTTTCTGCAACAATGGCAGAAACAATTATTTCACCAAGTCTAAAACAAAGAGACAATCAATATATGGACAGTAGGGATGGGATTTCAGCTAATATATGTCTTTTCCTCCGTTTCACATCAGCACTTTCCGATCTTACACCGAATCCCAGATATAAAAGTGGAAAACGTCTATATCATATTATACTCCTGGAATATGGATGAACCGTAGAGCCCATTAATAATATTTTTAATTAAACTCTGACTGGTAATGTTCTTCATTTTAATTGAAAAATAAATATACATGCAATAAAAATGAATATATGGATATTTGTCATCTCTAATTTAGCTAGGTCAGTAACTTTAAGGATTTAAAATAATGGAGATATTTTTTGGGCTCCAAATGTAGACAAATATTTGGCAGGTTTATTCAACTGTGTTAAACCACAATGGCCAATGCAAATACAGCATTCACTAATCAGAGCCTAATAAACTAAACGTTTAATAGCCTGCTGTGGCCTACTGCACTTTGCACATCATTGAATAAATATACTAAATTCTGGAAATTGAACACGGTCACTAATTTGCTGCATCTATACCTGGGTTAGGCACAGAAGGATGAAGCTAATTTCTAAAGTTAGGCCTTAAGTAAAAAAGCAGTTCCAGAATTTGAGGTATAATAGCCAATAATTGCATTTTTGAGTATCTGGCAGAACTGTCAAACTAAGTTTAACTAAAAAGAAACAATACCACAGCTAACAAAGTTTACAAATACATTTCCAAATTCATTGGTGGCACTTCATTTCATGGAATGAGGTGACTTCTCCTGCTCTCGTTATGCCAGCAATCACACCAAGTCCTCAGATTTGCAGCAAATAAATTATCCCAAAAGGTGATGTGTTACTGAGTGCAGATATATACACTAGCTAAATGGCATGCCTTTTCTCCTAAATCAAAATGTTTTTACCTTTTTAAAAGGATATATCCACCTTTTGCAAAAAAATTAAATAAATAAGTAATAATAATATTAATAATAATCACACCATATTTGCAGAAAAAGAAAATTGTTTTTTTTTTTTTGCAAATTAGCCTGCAATGCATTGCAACTGCAATCAGATGATCACTGGTGCAATGCACAGGCTCCTGCAGTCTCTTCCTTCAGCTCCCTGCCCATACTGAAGTATGGGTTTTCAGAAGAAAGTGTCAATGGACTATGAGCGGAGAGATCACCGCACTTATGTTCCATTGATCACTACAAGTCCGTTTGGTAGATGGGACTAGTAGTTTATTCCTTTACAGATTTCTGTAAGTGAATGACATTGCTGTGTGGCCTGTGCATAATGCAAAACTGACAGCTTTCCTTGGGTAGAACCCCCCTCCCCCCAGGGGCAGACTGACCATTCAAGCACTCGGGCCCGGGGTCAGTAGGGGGCCCCATGAGATGCCCCTGGTACCTTTCATAGGCTTTTTTGGGTGTGATTTGAGTGTGGGTGAGGATTTAGGGGCCCCATGATCCCCTATTGCCCGGGGGTCCCATAAGTTGTCAGTCTGCCCCTGACCCCCCCACAGCAGTGTTGGGTGTAGTCTGGGGGTGGGGGGCGGCTTGGCACCGTGCTATATGTTACATACTAAATATGGGTGTAACATGCTGTAAAAAGTGGAGATAGTCTTAAATCCTTTATTACTTCTCCGTGGTGCCGATCTTCTGCAGCCTTTGGCTTAGTTTACATGGGTGACAAAAGGGTGGTAAAAACAGAGGGTTGTTTTCTGTTTTTACCATCCTCTGAACACCCACTGATAAAATAACATTGCAGCTAATCAGATCATTTTACATTGTGGCAGCCATGATGCTTTTCTTAGTGATGCAGCAAATTTAACATGGTATGACACATTTGCCAGGCGGTGCCACTTGCCAAATGTGCCCTTGAAGTCAATGCAGTGAAAATGCATAATCCTCCATGGGATTGGGAAAACTAACAGGCATTCAGGATGCAGCAGGATCAACCATGGGTTGAATTTCAAAGGGACAGTAAATTCACCACTTCTTTGAATGAAGCCTTTTTTGCAGCTACTTTCTTGTACTGCATATGTTCCAGTGATGGTTGCATGGTATTTCCCAAGGTGGGTTTCCTAATGGTGGCATCAGCTGAATATGCCTGCAGAATACACTATATTGCCAAAAGGATTGGGACACCTGCCTTTACATGCCCATGAACTTCATCCTAGTGATAATGGCATCCTAGTCTTAGTCTGTAGGGTTCAATATTGCGTTGACCCACCCTTTGCAGCTTTAACAGCTTCACCTCTTCTGGGAAGGCCGTCCACAAGGTTTAGGAGTGTGTCTATGGGAATGTTTGTCCATTCTTCCAGAAGCGCATTTGTGAGGTCAGGCACTGATGTCAGACGAGAAGGCCTGGCTCACAGTCTCTGCTCTAATTCATCCCAAAGGTGTTCTATCGGGTTGAGGACAGGACTCTGTCCAAGCCAGTCAAGTTCCTCCACCCCAAACTCACTCATCCATGTCTTTATGGACCTTGGTTTGTGCACTGGTGTGCAGTCATGTTGGAACAAAGTTGGGAGCATGAAATTGTCCAAAATGTCTTGGTATGCTGACGCCTTAAGAGTTCTCTTCACTCGAACTAAGGGGACAAGCCCAACCTCTGAAAAACAACCCCACACCATAATCCTCCCTCCACCAAACGTTACATCTGGCACAATGCAGTCAAGGAAGTACCGTTCTGCTAGCAACCACCAAACCCAGACACTCCCATTGGATGGCCAGACAGAGAAGCGTGATTAATCACTCCAGAGAACACATCTCCACTGCTCTAGAGTCCAGTGGCAGTGTGCTTTATACCACTGCACCCAACACTTTGCATTGCACTTGGTGATGTACAGTAAGGTTTGGATGCAGCTGCTTGGCCATGGAAACCCATTCCATGAAGCTCCCTGCGCACTGTTGTTGTGCTAATCTGAAGGCCACATGACGTTTGGAGGTCTTTAGCTATTGACGCTGCAGACAGTTGGCGACTTCTGTGCACTGTGCGCTTCTGTGGTCTACCACTTCGTAGCTGAGTTTCTGTTGTTCCCAGTTGCTTACACTTTGTTATAATACTACTAACAGTTGACTGTGGAATATTTAGTAGCAAGGAAATTTCATGAATGGACTTATTGCAAAGCTGGCAACCTATCATGGTACCACGCTTAATTCACTAAACTCCTGATTC
This sequence comes from Staurois parvus, assembly GCF_062004578.1. Taxonomy (NCBI): domain Eukaryota; kingdom Metazoa; phylum Chordata; class Amphibia; order Anura; family Ranidae; genus Staurois; species Staurois parvus. The sequence continues at coordinate 19,990,547 of NW_028317949.1, read as the reverse complement.
GTGCAGAAATGATTGTAGAAGTCTGCATGCCTAGGTGCTTGATTGTATACACCTGTGGCCATGGAGGTGAATGGAGCACCTGAATCCAATGATTTGGAGGGGTGTCCCAATACTTTTGGCAATATAGTGCATGTGTTGAACAGCCAATTGTAGTCTCCGTAGGAAGTCAATGTTTCTAGGTGACAAGCCAGGAGGACATTTGGGAGACAAAAACATAGCACTGTCACCTATAACAAGAAGCAGGTGTAGCTTTTAGCTTCTTTGCAGATGTTTAACAATATTTCCTTAAAAGAGACGCATGAGATTTAAAAAAAACCAAACAATCATACTCACTTAGGCTAATGCAGCATTGTTCCAATGCTGCATCTTTCCCCCACTGCATCTAAGACTGAGAACTGACTGATCATAAAACGCTGACCGCTCAGTTTTTGGTCTTCAGTGAGCAGCTTACCAGTGACCGTCAGTCACCACTCTGTGCTCTGCTGCTCCAGCACTCACTGGGAGTGACTGGCTCAGGCTCTTAGTGGTATGTTGAGAGGCTGAAAGCTGCCAGTCAAGTATCTGGGTAGATGAAAACTTTAAAGTTGGGATCCCACCAAAGTCTGGACTGGCTGAGTGAAGTCAGCTGACAGCAGAATGAGTATGAGTCATAGGAGTACAGAATTGACTGAACTCCTGTGATCCACGGGAGGAGAAAAAACAAAAGAGCTTTGGCCCTACTTCTCCGTTAGCAGCTCTGTTGTAAAAAGCCTGCTGTTTATAAAGCACAACAGCTAAAACTTAAAAAAAAAAAAACATGCAACTAAATGTGCCAGAGGAGCAACTCACCTCCCTCCTTTTTCCCAAATCCATGCTCTGCCGTACTGCATTTGGATTTTTATTTACATAGAGTCAGTCACAAAAAGACTACAAATTAGTTTTGCATGGCCATACGCTATTTTAAATGTGAATTGCTTAATATAAAAGTTCTGTATAAATAATAACAAATAATATAAAACATTGCTTCAAAAGGATTAAACAGCAAGCTTTCAAGAGCATTCAGGTTGTATTTCAGATGTTCCTTAGTTCCCTTTAATCTGCTTCTGATCTCCTTCTAACCTGTTTTGACTGTCTTCTGATCTGCTATTTGAATCTGCATTTTCTTTGACTTGTCTGAGTATAAAACAAATCTACAACTAAAGACCTGCAAAGCTAAACCCTAATGAAATACTTTAAACATATAACTTATTTTGGAAGCAGGGCACAGAAGCCTGCAAATCCAAACCTTCCTTTACATCTACACCCCTAACATATTGATCTTCTCACCAACCTCCATCATTATCTGTATAATCATACTGTAACTCTTGTGAACTTTGGTGAGTCAGATCTATTCACTTCAATGAGAAACCATGTAGAGTGAAGGAGGTTATCTAGTAAGCAGCTGCCATTATTTTTCTACTCCAAAGCCAAATTATGTCCCTGGAGTACTTATTTCAGCCATTTACTTTTGTAACCTTTAACCCTAAGACATTTTTTTTCCAGTGTCTCTATGTTATGATGCAAAAAGGGCTTCTCTAACCTAGTGACACCCAACTACTACCCACTCTTTCTGCAGTTCACATTATTACTGTTAATAGCCCTCTAATATGGTGGAAATGCAGGCAAGTGTAGAGCAATTCCAGGTACAGGATGAAAATCCAAATTTAAAAGTATTGCTTTTTGTTTTTTTGCTTTGTACAAGAAGCACGTCCAAAGGTGTTCAGAACATATTACTTTTTTTCATCTTTTCTGATAGAAGAAGCACTTCAGAAACCAAAATGATTAAGTGGTGAAAAATCCTTACAAAAATATTACTGATGAGCTGAACTGACTGGATGTATAAATGAAACAGGATTTGTCAAACGGTGCAGTCCTGCTCTAATGGCATATTAATACACATACAAATATAGGAAACAAGCATCTATTTATTCTTCAGTACAGGGCCGGGACTAGAGGGGGGGGGGGGGGCGGGGTGAGCGAGCACCTGTCCTGGGTGCTGTGATGAGGGGGAGTGCTGCTGAGTTGGCTGCTCATCCCTCTCCTTATTGACAGGTATGACTGCAGTGTCACTCCTGTCAGAAGGAGAAGCAGCCAATAGCTGCTGCTGGAGGGAGGATTCAGCTTTCTCCTCCCTCCAGCCTGCATGGGGTGGAAAAAAGCTGGTACTGTGACAGAGAGCTGTTCTCAGTCTCAGAGTGGTGCTCTGTCCTGACTATGTCCTTCTTCCTCTCTCCCTGTCATGTGACTTGTCACATGGGATATTTTTTACATTCACGTTTAATGATAATGGTAAACAGGACAAATAGAGAGGGTGAATCTCCCTAATGGGCACACAGACAGCAATAAAAACCTAGTAGGTAATCCATCTCTACTCTGTCCAAAACTATGAAAAAAAGTGTTGCCTTTAGTTATACTTTAATTGAAGAAGCTGAAGTTAGTAGCTGATTGGTTAATATGCACAGCAAATCTTCCCCATTGGCTAGTGCTGTGATTAAAGAGAATCAGTTAGCCATGTGCAAGAGCACATACACTCTATGCCTGAACAGATACAGGTATTGTACATAACGATATGTATTTCCTCTATTATACTGTAAATAGGAGATGCAAAGTGGCATCTCAAAAATACTGAAGAAATACATATAGGGAAGCTATTTTGCATGTCAAAAGGTTTGTATTTCTGGCCATATACTCTTGAGATTTACACACTCCACCACACAACACAGGGTAGGAAGCCTGATTATTTTTTCTGCTGCATTTCATTAACACTTACAGTGTTTGTCCCTTCCCACCCTGTGACTGGACAATGAAAGGAGAATTAGCACATTGATGTGCTTTTCCTTCTGTCACTCTACTCTCACTCTACATAACCGCTTTTTAGTACAGAGCTGCAATCATTTGTGTCTTTTGTATCTGGCCGGTGTTTAGCTTTCATGTGGATATCTTTTTAGTTTGTGATCACCTTTGGTGGGATGCCCCAGGTCAGTGTTTCTCAACCTTTTATCAGTCAAGGCACCCTATAAAATTGTGGACAGTCCTGAGGCACCCGTTAAAATTATGGACAGTCCCAAGGCACCCTTTAAAATTATGGACAGTCTCGAGGCACTCTTTAAAATTATGGACAGTCCTGAGGCACCCTTTAAAATTATTGACAGTCTTGAGGCACTCTTTAAAATTATTGACAGTCTCGAGGCACCCTTTAAAATTATGGACAGTCTTGAGGCACCCTTTAAAATTATGGACAGTCTCGAGGCACCCTTTAAAATTATTGACAGTCTCGAGGCACCCTTTAAAATTATGGACAGTCCCGAGGAACTCTTTAAAATTATGGACAGTCTCGAGGCACTGTATTCTAAAATGTGAAAAACTATTCTAATAGTTTTATATAACACAGCAACATCCACACATGTAGGACACCCAACGTTAGAGGTGATTTATTCTTCCAAAGCAAATACACTTTTGCACACTGGTACTGACTAGTATTCCAGTGTTTCTCTTCTCCCTCAGTTTTTCTCCATCACTGAGCTAATATGACCTCGGCACTAGGATGCTGTGCAGGCATCTGACATCTTCCATATCAACTGATGATGTCATTGGTTGTCAGAACTCCAGTGGCTAGAAGGTTGTAATGGTGCACAATGAAAACCTGTGGCTTTGTGTAACTAAAAGGCAGGCTTGTTCCACCTGCTGGCTTGTATACAAGTTTTGGGAAATTTTTAGACATTTTGACAAGGCACCCCTGAAGAAACCTCAAGGCACCCCAGGGTGCCTGGACACCCTGGTTGAGAAAGGCTGCCCCAGGTTATACTGCATGCCATCTCATTCTCCCACTGTAAGCTTCTATTTTCCATATGTACTTAGTGGGTAGATTAAGTTAGATAAAGTCCCCATATAAAAGCTTTGCATAAGCACACGGGTTTGTTTATACTAGATGCAGTAGATCTGGACTAATTATCTTGGTGCTGTTCTTTCTGACATCATTTGTCATAGTGCCATTGAGACTACTGCCATTCAGTATCACAATATCCTCAACATCATTCATCACATCCAGTGAAAGACAAAGTGCTTGTTAAATGCTAATATTTACTAGTATACATTATTGTTAATCATCATTGCCAGCCTCATTCTCGTCTTCATTGTTTGAATACACATGCTAACTTCCAATGTTTGCTGTGAACCATCAGCAATTCTTCCGATTAAGCAATGCCAGGATTTTGCTATTCCTACTGAAACACATATTCACAGATCTTAAAGTGTTACTAAACCCAGGACCCTGCATTCACTATATCTGGTCTCCCACAGTACTCAGAACACAAAAGTGCAATTATTTATTAAATATAAACTGCTAAATGCCTTTTCTCATCAGCAGTTAGAGCAGTCTTGTGACTTTTATCAGTGTCCAGCAGAGCACTGGTTAAAGCTTGTAGGAGGAGTCTTCATTCTGCTGTAGGAGGATGCAGGACCCCTGACCTCTGTCTGGACAGTGACGATTGGCATCACAATATCTTCAACATCATTCATCACAGCCAGTGAAAGACAATGTGCTTGTTATATCCTAGTATTTACTAGTATACAGTACGTTATTATTAATCATCTTTGTCAGCTTCATTCTCATCTTCATTGTTTGAATACACATGCTAACTTCCAATGTTTGCTGTGAACCATCGGTAATTCTTCCAATTAAGCAATGCCAGGATTTTGCTATTCCTATTGAAACACATATTCACAGATCTTAAAGTGTTACTAAACCCAGGACCCTGCATTCACTATATCTGGTCTCCCACAGTACACACAACATGGAAATGCAATTGTTTTAGTAAATATAAACTGCTAAATACCTTTTCTCATAAGCAGTTAGAGAAGTCTTGTGACTTCTATCAGTGTCCAGCAGAGCACTGGTTAAAGCTTGTAGGAGGAGTCTTCATTCTGCTGTAGGAGGATGCAGGAGCCCTGACCTCTGTCTGGACAATGCTGATTGGGCCTGTGCTTACCACATACACTCTCCCAAGAACAAAAAAAACCTCTCTAGCAATACACACCAAGCTGAGCATGTGCAGAATGACTCCACATGATATGTTTTATCAGAAGATAAGAGGGGGGCACTGTAAGAAGATGAGGATCAGAGAAGTCAGGATCAAACAGCGTTTTTAAACAATGCAGAGGATTAACCCCTTAGGTTCCACAGTGAGTATAAGAAGCATGCTTTACTTCATATACAGACTGATTTTAATGTTATGGATATAGTAACACTTTAAGCAGGGCTCTGAGTGGCTATGGAGGCATATTGGTAGAGTTGAGAGACTGAAGGGTTGATTTACTAAAACTGGAAAGTGCAAAATCTGGTGCAGCTCTGCATAAAAACCAATCAGTTTCCAGGTTTTATTGTCAAAGATGAATTGAACAAGCTGAAGTTAGAAGCTGATTGGCTACTATGCACACCTGCACCAGATTTTGCACTCTCCAGATTTAGTAAATCAACCCCTTTAGGTTATAGTCTTGATTGTGTGCATGGGCAAACACAAGAGAATTTTCTTAGTACAACTGTACTACTAAAATAATTTGAGGTCTGCCACAATGAATCACTAGAGATTACTACATATAGTTACATGTAGTAGCAATTAATTGCACAGTTTTGGAGTACTGTGCAGTCATTAGCAATTAGTCATGCCTACTTGTATACTCCATTGTTCCCTATGGAACTACACTACTCAAAAAAATTAAAAGAACACTTTGAAAACACATCAGATCTCAATGGGGAAAAATATCATGCTGGATATCTATACTGATATGGACTGGGTAATGTGTTAGGAACGTAAGGATGCCCCATCGTTTGATGGAAATGAAAATTATCAAACTATGGAGATCTGAATTCAAAGAAACCCTGAAGATCAAAGTGAAAAATGATGCAGCAGGCTAGTCCATTTTGCTGAAATTTCATTGCAGCAACTCAAAATGGTACTCAGTAGTTCATATGGGCCTCATGTTCTTGTATGCATGCCTGACAACGTTGGGGCATGCTCCTATTGAGACGACGGATGGTGTCCTGGCATATTTCCTCCAAGATCTGGAAAAGGGCATCACTGAGCTTCTGGACAATCTGAGGTGCAACCTGGCAGCGTTGGATGGACCAAAACATGATATCCCAGAGGTGTTCTATTGGATTTAGGTCAGGCGAGCATGGGGGCCATTCAATGGTATCAATTCCTTCATTCTCCAGGAACTGCCTACATACTCTTGCCACGTGAGGCCGGGTATTGTTGTGCACCAAGTGGAACCCAGGACCCACTGCACCAGCATAGGGTCTGATAATGGGTTCAAGGATTTCATCCAAATACCTAATGACAGTCAGGGTGCCATTGTCTAGCCTGTAGAGGTCTGTGCGTCCCTCCATGGATATGCCTCCCCAGACCATCACTGACCCACCAACAAAACGGTCATGCTGAATGATGTTACAGACAGAATAATGTTCTCCACGGCTTCTCCAGACCCTTTCCCGTCTGTCACATGTGCTCAGGGTGAACCTGCTCTCATCTGTGAAAAGCACAGGGCACCAGTGGTGGACCTGCCAATTCTGGTGTTCAATGGCAAATGCCAATCGAGCTCTACGGTGCCGAACAGTGAGCACTGTGCACATTAGAGGATGTTGGGCCCTCGGGCCACCCTCATGAGGTCTGTTTCTGATTGGTCAGAGACATTCATACCAGTGTATAGTAGGTAATACAATCATATAATCAACAAATCACCTGTGTGCAATCTAATTTAAAAATGTTTCTAGGCTATGGATATTTATATATTCTTAAGTAAATTAGCTCTAACTTTTTTATCTGCAGGCAATATGGAGAAATGAATCCTCAAATTTACGGTAAAATCACAAATCACCTTTATTTCAGCCTCTCAATTCATTCTGCCCTTACCTCTCAGTAGTGACTTAACAGCCTGTTGGTCTTGTGTACAGTGAACAGAAGTAACAGAGCAAAGTAATGAGACCTGACTTGAACAATTTCACTGCGTCTCTGGGCTTTGAGGATTAATTGATTCACAGCGTCTGCAGTTACAGAGGTCAGACAGAAGGTATATTAAAGCTTATTTACTGCTTCGTAAGAATATGTAAACATCCATAGTCTGGCCACAGTTCTTTACGGCCTCATTCACAAGGGCATACCTATCTGTATACCCATGTGAAAGGCCATCTTTGCCCGCACAGGATACATAGGTCTCCACCCGTCACCGTTAAAAACATGACAACATTGTAACTTAAAAATGAAGAAACCCCGGGTTTGATGTTAAAAATGCACAATGTCAAGTCCCCAAGATGGTATATTACTGGACTCTGAACCACCATTACAGGACATTAACCCAATGATTACTACCATTAGGGTGTGTATGGAGGCAGAGTCACAATATAGCAAGGAGGGGGACAGCAGATCCAAGTATATGCAAAGCTTAGGCTAAACATCAAATATACATATATCCATCTATGTTGGAGTATTTAAATTTCATGACCCTCGGCCGATAAAGCAACATAGAGAAACTGAAGCTTCAAGCAAGGATCAAACACAACTAAAAGTCCAGCTACCTTCATAAAGGTTATGCGGAAGTAGCAAATGGCTCATAGGAATGCAATCATATCTGGACATCAAACAAATGATGAAAGTCGTGATGGATACAAACTGATAGGTACAGTGCCATCTGGTGAATTAAAGAGTGCAATCATAGTGAACCTTCAGGAGGAAATCTAGTTGGGGAGCATGGCTGTTATCATGTCTGCTAAGGCAGTCTCAACATTGAGGCCCAAATAGGGTATAACCAAACAGGATGCCTCAAATAGTGACCAACAAGGGTTGTGGAAAAGCTGAAATAGTGAGACTCCGATGCAATCTCAGTGGCTTGTCCAACAGGGACCCTCGGTGAAATAAATTGGGGATAGAGCTAGATGAAAATCCCACTTATGTCCCGAGTGCCACCAGGGTCCAGGCATGCTCAGCGCAAAGTGTCCACATACCAATGGGAGAAGGGATTGATGCTGTCTCATGTGCAAGTGGCTATCACCATCTTGAGGCAAACAGCAACCACGTGGATAGTCCAATGTCCTAGCTCCATGTTAACCCCACATCACTCTTTCCAGGTTTAAAGCAAATCCAGACCTCCATTGGATAAGACTAGTCCGGTTCCGCTACTGTTACCCGGACAGGTGAATCATGGATAGCTTGACATTGAGACAAAGTCCCGGGGCATCCTAATGCAGGAGCTACTGTCTACGCGTTTCACCCGTTTATTTTGTCACATGGCTTTATCAAGACTCTTCGGCAAGTGCCCTCTCAGAACTTGTGTGAGCTCACTTTTGAACCTCCTTGTCTGCGTTTATTGACATGGACAGGGAGGCTTGGCCCTGACCCTGCTCCCTCATCACAGAATTTGATTGACAGCAACAGAAACCAATAGCTCTTGCTGCTATCAATCTGTCCTGTGAGAAGGGAGAGAGCCGAGAGAGTCACAGCTCTCATATACAGTGCTAGATCGAGATTGGGCTCAGGTAGGTATAAGAGGGGTGGGGGGTGCTGTGACATTGAAGTTTTTTTACCTTAATACATATAAAGCATTAAGATAAAACAAAAAACCTTTAGGCTTGAGAATCACTTTAAGACTATCTCATTCCAAGTAAGAGGCTAAAGCCATGCGTATGCATCCTGATGTTTTGTCACTTTAAAAAATATTGTATTCCTGTGGTGCATGCAGCACTTGAGTCTTTCTTCTGTAATCAGACAATGCTTACTTCTGGATAAAAAGTTATTTTATAGTTTGTTATTGTTGACTAACAAACAGCAGTCATGTTTTTTGAGAGATTACATAAATGCAGGCAGTCTAATATACCTATTTTTTTTTTTACCACCTGCGAGTGAAGCTGTGAGAGGCAACCTGAAAGGCTAAAAATATGGGACCTGTGATTGCTTTTCTGGTGCAGATTCCATTGAAAAGCTACAAGAAGGCATTCTGATCCTGGCTGTACTACTTAGTGAACCACTGACTCAGAACAAACACATGCCTATCAAGTGTCGGGACATCCAATTTGACTAAGCTTGTTCCAGATCAGTGAATTACCAAGTGGTAAACCAAGGATAAAGATAACAGCCCTGGAGCATGCTCCTTCAGAAATGGCAGCTCTTATATTTCTGTCCTAGAACGTATGACCTTCAGACTGAAACATATGTATTCCAGAATCGTTTTCTCTAATCATTTTTCAAAAATATTTTTTCATTGATTGCACTAAAGTATTATACTCTCTTCATATTCAGACAGTAGATTATCCACATAAGTAGTTTATTAAGATACAAATAATTTTTGAGCTGGTTGTGCTCCCACTAATCTATACAGATATAGATAATTAACATGCAAGCAATGACAAGTGTACAGAATGAAATTCCAGACAAACAATACTTAATTTAACAATGTATTCTATAAAATAAATTGTATTACAAAATAGTACTAATATATCTGCCTGAAATGTCTCTTTATGTTATCTTTCCCAAATCCCCTACCAATGAGATATCAAATTAAGGGCTCATGTACTCATGTATGATTTGTTTGCATCAGAGTTTGTTTTGTTCCCCACTTTTTTAAAGCAAATGAACAAGAGCAGGGATAAATCAGTATGGTAGACTTGCATTTGTTTGCTCACTTGATCCTTGAACTTATCTTGCTGATTGTACACTGATTTGTAAAAATGTACAGTGCAGTCTTAGGTTGGAGTCCATGTTGAGAATCCAACTAATGCTGCTTGTGTGCCTTCTGTTTCAACAATGTACATATATGTGTCAGCATTTTACATGAAAATAAACAAAAAACAGATGTGATCCCAACTATAAGAAACTGCATGCTATAAGCAGGGGCGGACTGACCATTTGAAAACTCGGGCACTGCCCGAGGGCCCGGGGTCAGTAGGGGGCCCCATGAGATGCCCCTGGTACCTTTTTCATAGGCTTTTTTGAGTTTGGGCAAGGACACAGGGGCCCCATGATCCCCTATTGCCCGAGGGCCCCATGAGTTGTCAGTCCGCCCCTGGCTATAAGGTGTAGTATCTATAGAACTCGGGCTGATAAAAGAGGCGAGGGGAGATATCAGTCAAAAGGGACTTGGTGGGTGGGAGGAGGGGGGAGCTTTGTGTACTGAGGGGGAAAGGGGGTGGGGGCTCTGCACTGGAAGCTGGAAGGAGGGGAGATCTCTGATCTGTAAGAGCTAGGGAAGAACTCTGTATTGGCAGGTGGGAGGAGGGGAAGCTGTGTACTTGGATGGGGGGAGCTCTGTACTGGGGGGTGGGAGCTGGGAGGAGCTCTTTACTGGGAGAGTGAAACGCTGTACTGGGGGTTGGAGGAGGGGGAAGCTCTGTCCTGAGGGCGTAGGAGGAATAGGGAGGGGGGGTCAGTGTTGAGGGAAGAGCTCTGTAAGGAGAGTGGGGGAGGAGCTTTGTAGTGATGCATCTTCGAGTGACACCACCAATGTAGGGACAATTGTTTTCTTTCACTGACACCACTGATGCAGGGATATTTTTTCTTTTCAGTGACACCACTGATGTGGGGACAATTTTATCCTTTCAGAGACACCACTGACTCAGCATGTAAGTAGAAAAAAATAATTCCCCATCCATATTGGGAATAGGTAGAACGAAAACCATGACCTATCCAGTACCACTTCAAAGCCTCTTGCCCTGTAAAGTGTTTGTGTCTGAACTGGTTAAATTAGAGATCAGCAAGGATAAACATGTATGTGAGCCATATGAGCAGGGCATATTGCAAGCTGAGGTTTTTCAGCTTCTGTTTGATGCTGTTTACAAATGGAGGTAGAGAATTCAGGATAAAGTGAGACCTGAGCATTTTCTATACAGAGCTGTTCCTTTAGTCTGGCTTGCCTGGGGATGGCATTCCTATTCCTATACTGTAATTTAGTAGCTGCATTATAAGGTGAGAGGGGGTTACCCAGTGATGGTGACTAACCCGGAACCCTGTGTACTCTTCCTGTGGTTAAGCTAGTGGAAAAGGAAGATCTACTAAATTCCATCAGACAGTCACGTTTCCTAGAAATCTTCAGAGCTGGCGCCCCCCAATTTTTCAACCATACCAACCATGTGGATACTATTATGTCTTAGTCTATTAAAGTCATCACTCTTTGATTTGGGATTCTAATTCCAAGCCCTTGGCAAATAGAGTTGCCCATGCCTGTTCTCCTTTCTCCAATTTTCTGGAGGTCCTGGAGTAGTATATTGAGATCTATTTCGATCTCTTCCACCTTGCCTATACGGAAGGGACACCAAGATAGGTGCCATTGGCAAGAGAGGTGGTGGGCATTCAAACTTCCTTTTCCCTATGCTTTGGCAGGCGGAAAGAGGCATCATCACAAAGTTATTCAAGAATGTTGAAGATGGAGGCACCTGGTCAGCAAGCAAGCTGTTAGTAACCACCTAGCGGGGCCTCTAGCAGTCCACAGGACAGGATTCCCCAGGGCGCGGAGTCTAAGGCCCAGTCTGCTTGTTCACCAGGGCCCTTGATGGTGGGGATGGGCTTGGAGCAGACAGGGACCAGGTCGCGGCCCCTGAGTACACCCGCCTGTGGTAGAGGGATCCGCCAGAGGTATATGCAGGTAGAGAGCCTGACGTGAAGAGGCGGAAGGCTGGATCCGAGCGGGATGGATAGATGGCAGAGTAGTAAGCGTGGTCAAACGGGCCGGGACAGTAACAGTGGGATCAGCGTAGTACAAGGCGGCAGGCAGAAGGATAGTCAGGTCACTCGCTGGGGTCGGTAACAGGAGTTCAGATCAGGTATGGGGATATCCAGAAGAAAGGTCAACTAGCCAGGGGATCAGAGCAGGAGAAGTTAGCGAAGGTCAGGTTCAGGCAAGGTCAGCAATGAATGTCAATAGCAGGAATACAGGAACACAGGGGCAAAGACCATACAGCAATGAGTGTCAGTGCAGGGCAGGTTTAAATAGTGCGCCCTGCCCTGCCATTGGATCTGGATCGGCGCTCCACGCATGCGCGGAGTCACTCACCGCCGCAATCCCTGACACAAGCACTTCTCCATCTTCACCATCTTTCAACCATCTCATGACCTTCATCATCTTATCAGACATCTGTCGTTTCCTGCATCCCATCCTTCAGAATAGATACAGAAAGGGTCTGCAGGTGATGGTGCAGCAAGTCAGGTTAGCAGATGCAACAAAGCTTCATTCAAGCAAAATTATGCAGGACAGAGATGGGTCCAGAAGAGCAGCGTAGAGCTGTGTATGTTCACTTGCATGCCAGCCCCTTTCCTATGGTACATTGTTTGATCATCAATAATGGTTTACTGTGGTGCTGCACTTTTTATCTGAAGCTTCACATTTGTCACCCATGAACAAAAAACAAAAAATAGAACTTAAAATTTCTCAGGAAAGCACTACTCCCCACAACAGCTATAACTGGACACATTTATATATCTGTGTTTAGATCAGGTGGGAAAAATTTAAGTGGAAAATCAATATCAAGCTTTTTGGTCTGCCTTTCCAAGAAAAATAATATTAAATAAAAGCGCACTGTGGAAATACTAGTAAAACACTGCAGATTTTCATGCCTCGGGCCGGATCAAAATAGAGAGAACTGTCTGCAAAGCACATTTTAACAACCTCTCATCTCTGTTGGGCATAAAAGACCCAAGATTATGGGTGGCAAAGGTTTTCCTAGCACTGTTACCATGCCTGGCAACCCAGCTTTGAACGATGATATGTAAGGTCAGTGTAATAGGTACTGAAATAGGATAAGCAAAGGATAAGTTTAACATTTAACTTCTCAAGAAAGGTTTTACTGCTTTTCCCAAGCCGCAGTGTAAACATTTGAATATTACATGGCAGGTTCTTTTTACTTATTGCATTGAGGATTTTTCCTGCTATGTGGTTCTTGAAGACCAAATGCTGGAACGGAGGCATCCAGCTGCCCAATTTACATTGGGAGGTCTGACAACTCTAGGATTTCCTCTGTGTGTCAGTACCATATGACATCACTGATCTTAAAGTCTTTGATTTCAATAAGGTCTAACTGATAATAATCAGACCTTGTCACTAGGATGTAATTTGACTTGCAGCGGAACCCACAGGTTTGAATGACGTTAGCTTGTGGAGGTTGTAATCGCTGCATGTGGGTAACATTATGCCGCATAAAGAACAACCATTACTTTTATATGGTACGTTAATCCTTTGAACTATAATGCATATAAATATTAATGCTTTTCATGCAGCCCAGATATCCGCTGAAAGATGTAAAACAAAGAAATGTATTGATTTGTATACATTTCAGCTAAAGATTGATTTATCTTATAATGTGCACCGATATTGATCTGCATGAGATGCAAAAAAAAAAAAAGAGCCACAAAAAACATTGTTCAGCATATAGCATGTATGTATCGGCTTCCTCTACAACCCATATTTGACATGAAGACAAATGTCTATAACATACCTGCATAATTACCTTTGGAGCCATTAATGCAAATGTAACAGTTTTGTAGATTAGGAAACAGCTTGTAGGAGCACAGGACTAGCCATTACTGGTGTCAGTGTACTGTACTATTGTAGGCTTGCTGTTAATAACATAGAAATAAGAATATTCTATATAAATACATTGTATCGCTGTACCTAGCTGTTCCGTCATATTTTTTACTCAATTTTATACCTGTCCAGGTACTTTGTCTAGAGCTACATTACTGGCTTTAGGCAGGTCAAGAAGATAAGCCCTTTACAAAAATTATGCATTGACTTTTTTACTTTTAATGAATACAAGTCACTCGAATGTCAAAAAGAGTAAAATAAAATCTGGCAGAAATTGTACAGGATTTTAAACTGCTACTTACTAAAAATAGATGCATGTTAGACAAATTCTTTTTTTTTATTTATATTTTTTGCCCAGTTAAGAGCATCTTCACACATATTCAAAGTGAACTATCATTATGTTTAACGCTATTGTGAAGTTAAAATTAAAAAAAAAAACACAAACATCTCATACTTACCTGCTTTGTGCAATGGTTTAATGGTTTTCCACAGGGCAGCTCTGACCCCCCTTCTTCTGAAGTCCCCTGCTGGTACTTTCGACACCTCCTATTTTCTGTGTGCTACCAAAGGAAGCTTCTTCCTATGGTGGCACTCATACAGGCTCGATCCCAAGCTGTGTGTGTCTATAGGCACACACAATGAGGCCTGGCGCTGAGCCTTTGTCACTGGATTTGATCGACAGCAGCAGTTGCTAATAGTTCCTGCTGCTCTCACTGAGTCCAGTGAGGCGGGAGAGAGGGCGCAGAGCTAAAGCAAGATCGGGCTCAGGTAAGTATTTGGGGGGGGGGGGGTTAACAATAGAAAGTTTCTTACCCTAATGAAGAGAATGCATTAACGTAAACAACCTTCAGCCTTTACAATCACTTTGCCAGAGGGCAGATAGCTCAAGATGCTTCAAAGTTGTAGAAAAAATTGAGAGCTGCAATAAGATTCCCCTCCTTCATATTAACAGTTAAAAATGTAGTATTTCTGAACCGCCAACATGACTGACTATAACTTGTGGAGGTCTATGACCTTTGAATTGCAGGATTGTCAAGATGTCATGTTCTCCCATGTCTGTCCTTTAAGTACTTTGTAAACTACTAGTAAATGCTGTGACCTGCTCTAGTTAAATGTACAATACATAGGAAGTGTGCATTATTACTGTCACTTGGTGTATGCCAATCAACTATTATATATATATAAATTACATGTACAAATTCCTGGATAATGGATTAAATAGTTAACTGCTTTCCCACCACCCTATAGTAGAAGTACTGCTACAGGGCGGCAGGACTGCACAAAATCACGTATATATACATGATTTGCATTTCCGGGTAGGGGCCGCACGCGCGCACCACCCTGCCCGTGCCGCCATTGGCGGCTACAGATGTCAATCACTGGGTCCCGGATGGAGATTCCCCGCCGGGACCCGGCATTCACCGAGTAAAACTCACAGGGGAGAAACCTGTATGTAAACAACACAGGTCTCTCTTCTGCCAGCAAGGACATGCTGCTGTGTATTTCACTGCACAGCAGAGAAATACACAGCAGCATGTTTCCCTAGTAAAACACACATAGTACATAATGTAAAACAAAGCACAGTTAACCCTTTGATCCCCCCTTCTTGCCCAGTGTCATTAGTACAGTGTCAGTGCTTTGTATTAGCACTGATCACTTTATTTGTGTCACTGGGGATGTCAGTGGCAGTTAGTTTCCACCCAGTGTCAGAATGCAGTCCTTAGTAGTCGCAGTCCCGCTATAAGTCGCTGATTACTGCCATTACTAGTATTAAAAAAAAAATTCCAGTATATATACCGCCATTTGTAGATGCTATAACTTTCACGTAAACCAATTAATTTACATGTATTGGGATTTTTTCTAGTAAAGCCATGTAGCAGAATGCATATTGGCCTAAATTTATGAAGAAATTTAATTTGTTTTAATTTACTGGATATGTTTTTTTAGTAAAAAGTCAAAAATATTTTTGTTTTCAAATTTGTTGATATTTTTTTGTTTATAGAGCAACACATAAAAACAGGGTGATCAAATACCACCAAAAGAAATCTCTATTTGTGGGAAAAAAGGACACAAATTTCATTTATGTACAGCATTGCATGACCGCACAATTGTCAGTTAAAGTAACGCAGTGCCGTATCGCAAAAAATGGCCTGGTCAGCAAGGGGGGTAACTCCTCTGGAGGGCAAGTGGTTAAAGACGTCCAACTGTAGTTTGCACAGAAACTATATAGTTAAGTGTGCTATAAAATGCATTATTTTAATTGTAGATCATGACCAGGGTCAGAACAAAATCTAAGACACAGGCAGCAGTGGAAGACTGCAGCACTATGTGTGAAAGCAGTGGTCTCTCTGCATTGGTCTGACATGTCCGCTTCTGGGTCGCCATTACAGAGCTGCAATCAGCAGGAACTCCCTGTGCAACAACCATATCTCTTCCTCTTTGAAATACACGTTATTGCTGATATCATGTCATATTTGCAAGCGTTGCTCAACCTCAGCGGTTTTGTTTGCTTCTATCTTGCTGTCTATGGTTGACCTACTCTTACAGTCCTCAACAGTGTGAAATGTAACTCTGTTTTGGTACTTGTCTAAGAATACAAGTGTTGCTGTACAATTACTAAGTCTATGCATTAGGACCTCTATCAATGGGCTTTAGTGTGTATCTGTCAGGTTTTTAGTTCCCATACAAGTCTATAGGGCTGAAGCAGGTCAAAAGGAGGTTGAATGCACCAGTCAATAAATTCTGAATAGACCCATAGAAAAGTGATAGAAAAAAGACCAAGTGGTCCATAGAGTCTATCCTCTTTTTATTTATGGTCCCTTGAAGACTTACTGTTGACTGACTCACTACCTCTGCTAGAAGTCTATTCCAAGCATCAACTACCCTTTCAGTAAAATGATCCTTTCTAAGATTAGTTTTGAACTTCCCTCCTGTTAATTTGAGGTCATGCCATTTTCTTGATCCTGGTTTCATATTGAAAATCCTATCTTCTTATGAATGATTTCAGAAGCATTTCAAATTGCTGCCTTAGTGATGCCATGAACACAACTCAGCCCAGCGACAAAGGCCCTTAGATGATTTCATAGTAGATAGGTCACAATGGGGTTTATTTACTAAAGATGGAGAGTGCTCACATAGAAAGCAATCAGCTTCCAGGTTTTTATGCCAAAGCTTAATTGAACAAGCTGAGGTTAGAAGCTGATTGATTTCTATGCAAAATGGAGCCTGATTTTGCCCTCTTCAGCTTTAGTGAATGAACCCCAATGTGTTTCCAGGTTGTCCTATCATTGCGACTCAAGTTCTCAGTCCATCATTTAGCTCACAGATCTAATACATTACTCTCGTTTGCAGTCTTTAAGGGCTATATGCAAACTCTTTGCAGCTTCAAGAGCCACTTCTTTCTTATTACCTGCTACATAATTAGATGAGTAGTTGTCTCTAACTCAATACATGTGTTTTGTATAGTTCTTTAATTACATTTTACACATTTTAGTCATAATGTATGTTTCTTCGTAACGCTAATTTGTTTTCCATCTTTTTTTCCCCCTTAATGTCATTTGTAGAAAACACACTAAAATATTTATTATAAACCTCTTTAGTAAGAATGTTTGGAAAAAATATCAACATTGCTTAATTTAGCTTGCACCTAAAATCTGTTAAGTAATGCAAAGAAAACATTGCAGATCGGCAGAAAAGACTTTGTAAGTTAATGTTTAAGTTTTGCAATCATTGTAAAAGCAAACATGTTTCTCCCAGGAAAAAATGTGTCATTACTTACAGCAGAATGACACACAGTTTTACTGTATAAGATTGGGTTATCAGGTATATGCTGAATGTACAGCTTAGTATAGGCCACCTATTCTCAATCAGGATTCCACCAGAGGTTGCTATAGGTTCCTTAAGCTGTAGCTGCTTCCCAGTTGATGGTACCTGCATAGTTTTAAGGCCAATGTCACTTGGCAGAGCCATCAGCATGACATCATTGATCTTTTTAGCTTTCTGTAAGAGTGTCTTTCTGACCACAACTGTAAGGAAGGCCTTCTTGCCTATAGCCACCAATGTAAAGGGTGTTGGGAATACAACAGCATGTACTATAATGTACTATATACAGTATTCTGTGGTAATATCACTTGACCAGTAGATGGCACTGTACGCTAAAGGTTACTAGTTGTGTATGTGTAAAACTTGCTTCTTCTTTCTTCTTCTCTATCATCTCTTCAGGAAGTAATGTGTCTGTAATATGTCTGCTGCAATGTGCTCTGTATGTTTGTAACTTAAGCCACACAAGTAAAGTCTGAATTCTGCTATCACTACCAGTGTCTTCTCTAACACATAACCAACAGGTTATGGGCCCAGCTCCAGACACTGGAAAAAGGAAAACTACAAGCAAGTAAGTGCTGCATTTACAATCCAATTCACTGAAAGATGGCAAGTGCTTCAGATATGAAGTTTACAATAGCAAAGCTCAACAACACCAACTACCAGCTATGGAAGTTTAAGCTTGAAATGCTGTTATCCAAAGATGACTTGTGGCAGGTACTAGATACACACAGACCCAATGACAACCCAGAAGAATGGGACAGAAAAAACAGGCAAGCAAAAGCAGTCATAAGCCTGTTAGTGGAGGACGATCAACTCATTCATATAAGGAAAGAAAGCACAGCTAAAGGTATGTGGACTGCATTACAAAGACTGCATGAACGTGCAAACCTAAACAGTAAACCATATCTGCTACGCAAACTGTATAAGATGAGGCTGGAAAAAGGGCAGAAAATGGGTGAACATGTAAATGCTATGCTAGAAATTGTGGACCAGCTGGGTGCAATAGGTGAAGAAATAAAAGGCAACCATGTTGTGGCGCTACTTCTGTGCAGCCTTCCAGAATCAGACAGTGCCCTTATAAATGCTCTAGAAACTAGACCAGAAACTGAACTGACGCTAGAATATGTTAAGGGAAAATTAACTGATGAATACAGCAGAAGAAAGGAAAATTTGCATAGTGAAGAGAACGAGAGACCAGAGGCAGCTCTGAATGTGCATGAAGGCATAAGACAAAGCAAAGAAACCAGGGTATGTTTTCGCTGCAAAAAGGCCGGTCAGCTGAAAAAGAACTGTTCAATCTGGAAAGCTGAGCAGCGAAAGCGGGAGCTACCCACAAGAGAAAGAGCTAAAGCGGTCATGAAAGAAAATGAAAGTGCATCATGGAGTGGTACTTTTAAAGTGACTCAGAATAGTACCTCACATGGATGGTACATTGATTCAGGGGCAACAAGTCACATGACAAGCGACGAGACATTCTTCACAGAAATTGATTTTAGTGTAAAAGATAAAGTCTTCCTAGCAAATGGGAAAAGTATTACAGCGGAAGGTAAAGGTCAGGGATTTCTGAACTGCAAAACGCCATCAGGGGGCAAGCAGAGCATCCTTGTAAAGAATGTTCTATATGTTCCAAGCCTAGAAGGAAGCCTCCTATCAGTTAAAACCCTTGCAAGCAATGGACTCACTGTCCAGTTCAGAGGTAATGAATGCACAATTCAAAATGGAAAGCAAATTTTAGCAAGAGGAAGATTAAATGAACATCTGTACAAACTCATCACTGAAAGTGAGAAGGCTAATGCGGCAACTCATAACCCATATGACAAGTGCATCCACCTGTGGCATAGAAGACTGGGGCACCGAAACCCAGAAGCTATAAAGGACTTTGCAAAGAGAGGTCTATCAGAAGACATGAAAATATTGCCTTGCCACAAACTCAGCAAGTGCACGTGCTGCATCAAAGCAAAGGCCACCCGAACCTCTCTTCCACAGACCAGTCAGAGTAAAACCATTAAACCCATGGAACTGATACACAGTGATGTGTGCGGACCAATGAAAACCATCACACCTGGCGGGAACAGGTATTTACTGACTTTCATCGACGATTATTCCAGGTACACAATAACGTATCTAATGAAGCACAAAAGTGAGACATTAGAAAAACTTCAAGAGTTTGTAGCTATGACAAGCAACAAGTTTCAAAGGAAACCTGGAATAATACGCACTGACAATGGAGGGGAATATATGAATAAAGAGATGGAATCATACCTAAAGAAACAAGGTATTATACACCAAACAACCGTACCATACACTCCTGAGCAAAATGGTGTAGCGGAAAGAAAGAATCGCACTCTTGTAGAAATGACCAGATGTATGATTACGGACGCTGCCTTACCTAACAAATACTGGGGAGAAGCAATAATGACTGCAACATACCTACAAAACAGGCTCCCATCAAAATCTATTGAGAGTACACCATATGAAATGTGGAATGGATCAAAACCTAACGTAGGACACATCAGAGTATTTGGCTGTAAAGCATATGCCCACATTCCAAGTCAGAAACGCTCCAAGTTGGAGAACAAAGCCATAGAAGGCATTCTGGTTGGCTACAGTGAGCAGAGTAAGGGATATAGAATCCTTTTTCCAAAGACCAACAAGGTCACAGTAAGCCGCAGTGTTTATTTTGATGAAA
Source organism: Staurois parvus (assembly GCF_062004578.1). Lineage (NCBI taxonomy): Eukaryota > Metazoa > Chordata > Amphibia > Anura > Ranidae > Staurois > Staurois parvus. Next base: position 19,970,455 of record NW_028317949.1, on the reverse strand, counting down.
GTGAAGCACCAGATAATACAATTCTTGAAAAATGTGGAGATTTACACACTAAATCGTCAAGAGACACTGACCCATGCGAAGCAGGACAAGAGCCAGAACAAGAAGAAGTGGAACTTACAATCAACGAGCCAATAGAACCCACTGAACAACAAGAAATCAGAAGATCCTCTCGAATGACAAAAGGGATACCACCCCGCAGGTTATCATACGCTGCTAAAACACATCAAACACAAGAGCCAACATCCTGGGAAGACATAGAAACTTTGCCGAGAAGGGAAGCCGATTAGTGGAGAAAAGCAGCTGAAGAAGAAATAAAATCACTTCAAGAAAATAAAACTTGGTCACTAACAGAACTCCCTCCTGGTCGCAAAACCATCAGAAGCAAATGGACTTTTAAAGTAAAATATGATGCAGAAGGAAACATCCATAGATACAAAGCAAGATTAGTTGCCAAGGGATACTCCCAGAAATTTGGAGAAGATTACGATGAGACATTTGCTCCAGTTGTGAAACATTCTACCATAAGAACACTCTTTAGTATTGCTGCCGGAAAGGGAATGCAAGTAAAGCATCTAGATGTCAAAACTGCCTTTTTGTATGGAGACATCAAGGAGGATCTGTACATGGAACAGCCACCAGGCTTTGAGAAAGAAAAGAACTTTGTATGCAAACTGCAAAAGAGCATCTATGGGCTCAAGCAAGCGGCGAGAGCATGCAATGAAAAAGTGAACGAAATACTCAGAAAGGAAGGGTTCTCAAAAAGTAAAGCAGATCCATGTCTGTATTCAAAGAATCGAGAGAACAAATGGACATACATCCTAATATACGTCGATGACATCTTGACGTGTTTTGAACAAGAAGGGGACTATGACCAAATAGTTCACAAACTGAAACAAAATTTTGAAATTAAAGAGTTGGGGAACATTACTCACTACCTAGGAATTCAAATAGAGCGGGAAGAGAATGGAAGCTATCTTCTTAACCTAAGTCAGAAAATTACAGAAATGTTTGAACAGTTTCACATGCAAGATGCAAAGGAAGCAAAAACACCAATGGAACCAGATTATCTAAAAAACAATGGAACAGAAAACTTGTTACCTAACAATGATTATTACCGCAGGGCAATCGGAAAATTGCTATACATCGCCACCGTGACAAGACCAGACATCGCCCTAGCAGTGGGAATACTTTGCAGGAATGTCGCAACACCGTGTTAACGCGACTGAAATGCAGTAAAGAGGGTAATGCAGTACCTAAAGGGAACAAATCGGATGAAGCTGCAACTTTCAGCATCATCAAACCCAAAACTGATTGGATATGTGGACACCGATTGGGCTGGAGACACCATTGACCGCAAATCTACAAGTGGTTACATCTTCCAGTATGGACAAGGAACCATAAGCTGGTCTAGTCGGAAACAAGTGACTGTTGCACTCTCTTCAACTGAAGCGGAATACATAGCAGCAGCACATGCATGTTAAGAATCCATTTGGATTCGTCAACTTCTACTAGACATGGGACTGAATATGTCACAACCCACACCCATCTTTGAAGACAATCAGGGATGCATAAAGCTTACACACTCTGGGAAGATTAACCCAAGAACCAAGCACATTGATGTAAGATATCATCTGCTCAGAGACATGCAAGAACAAGGGGTTATCGACATCCAGTACTGCCCATCAGAGGAGATGACTGCAGACGCACTCACCAAACCTTTGCCAAGGGAACGTCATTGTTTTCTACAAAAGAGACTAAATGTCATATAATTATGCACATGCCATTGAGAAGGGGTGTTGGGAATACAACAGCATGTACTATAATGTACTATATACAGTATTCTGTGGTAATATCACTTGACCAGTAGATGGCACTGTACGCTAAAGGTTACTAGTTGTGTATGTGTAAAACTTGCTGCTTCTTTCTTCTTCTCTATCATCTCTTCAGGAAGTAATTTGTCTGTAACATGTCTGCTGTGAAACGTGCTCTGTATGTTTGTAACTTAAGCCACACAAGTAAAGTCTGAATTCTGCTATCACTACCAGTGTCTTCTCTAACACATAACCAACAAAGGGCATTTTCCATGACTCAAATGAATTAGTTTAGGCAGAGTTTCCCTGAGGCATCAACAGCAAGGCTCTTACTTTCCATTCATCATACATCAGCATCAGAGGTTGGTCATCAGCTCTGAGGAAAGGGATTTGTCCCCGAAACGCGTCAGCCATTTGAACGCACTGACAGTGAGAACACCTTGCCTGCCGTTGTGGCCATTGTCATTTTTCTATGCTTTTTTAGATACATGCTTCGTCTGTGAGTATGTTTTTATTATTCTTTCACTCCTACAATAAACCTTGGATAATGCACTAGGTGTGTGCGGCACCTGTTTTCTCTCTATACAGTTCCCCGTCTGAGGAGGGCTGCACCCCTGAAGCATTTCCTTTGGTTGTCGCTGTCCTGGTACCCTTGGCTTCCCTTTTGGCTGTGCATATCCTGAGGTGCTGGAGAGTACATACGATATCCGGTTAGAGTTTCCCTGAGTGCAAAAAACGTTTAAGTGTCCCCCTGGGGTAAAGAGGTTGAAAAAGGCTAGTATAGACTGACGATTATAAAAAGAGACCAAGTGTCCTCAAAGAGATGGCATGTGATAAATATGGCAGCCATTACTATGCCTATACATGAACTGTAGCTACATTCCAAATCTACACAAAAACTAGATTGCTTGATTAAGGGCAAAACTACTATTGTTTCTCAGGGTGGGTTTCCTGGTGGTGACAACAGTGGACCATGCCTGAATGGTATGCAACAACCAATTGCAGTGATATGAAACAGCCACTTGTAATCTTCACTGGAAGCCCATATGACAAAGTGATAATGCAGTAAAAGAATTGAGATACAGGGACAAAATGTCATCATCCTATGGCAGGAGCCTGAACAAGGACCTTGATGGCAGGAGCAACAAATATTATTTAAAAGAAAGTTGCAGATGTTTACAAGCTCCTGGCACTACGACTGACATCTGAAGCACATGCCCACTGATCACTGGTTTCTGGGAAAAGAAACTACATGACAAGTTAGTGGGTGACCGAATTCCCAATGAACCTCAAATGACTGTGTTGTCTATGCTTTCAGGTTCATATAAAAAAAGCATGGCTAGACATTTCCTGACTGTCGCTTGATCTGTGATAGCTAGACACTGGTGACAAGCTGAACCACTGTCGCTGACTGAATGAGCTAACATCGATCACTTGGAGGGCATGATAGCCTGGGATGATGACAAAACGGAATCCTATATACTCACATGGACAGTATGGTCCCACTTTTGATTCTCTTTAAATTTTACATCTTTCATATCAGGCAAGAATTGAATACCGGGTTGAGCTTGGGACCTCCATGGATACAAAGCTCCCCCCCCCTTTTTTTTCTCCCCCTTACCCTAGTTGTGTGTATGACCCCTCTTGCCCTCTTTTTTCACACTACCTCATTACCTTCCTAGTTACTGTGTAAGATGTTTCCTTCTGTATGTTCATTTAGTGCCCCATTTAGTTCACCCGTGGAGTAAACCATAACAGTGATATGGTTATTTTTTCTTAATGCTGACCAGGCTAGAATGCTGAGAGCAAACTGATACTTTCTAATTCCCTTATGGGTACCCCATGTATATTCTTTCTGTTTGTAGTTTCAATACGATATCCTGCAGAGCTGAAAGTGTGTTATACTACTGTGCTCCCGAACCTTGATGTTTGAGCTGCTCTACTGTATATTGTACACAATCTGTTTTGTGCTGGATCTTCTGAAACCTCAATAAAAAAGCTTAAACATAAATGAAAGCTACAGATTTAAAATATTGAGTATAAGTTTTTAAAAGATAATAACATGTTAAAGTTTATATGGGATGTAAATGACTGGATTTAAATAAACTGTGATAAAAGCAAAAAAAGCAAAATTACAAAGTGTAAGTATGCGTGTGGCGTTGAAGTGGTTGTGAGGGTCAGTAAAAAAAGAGAGTGGGTGGCAACATAAAAGGCTATGCATTGCATTTATGTTTCAAATATAACAAAGTAATGATTATGTTGGATAGATATACCTGTGAATTAGAAAACCGTTTATCAAACGAATAATTTTTTAGGTGTGCTAACATCCATACACACAGTGGGTTTCCCTGCTATTTTTAACATCATTGGTAATGACAGCTAAATCTGTCAGGTACTTAGGTTCCCTAGTTAATTCGCCTACCCACACTTGGCATGTTCGCTAAGTAACTCTGGGATTCAACAGTGAACTGACTCATCGCTGAATCCCAATCTATTCAACTGCAAGTCTTCCGAAAAACCTCTTTATTGTTCTGCCTTGATGTTCCCTTTTGTGTTCCAATGAAGCTGCCAGTTTGTCATTTATATGGTGTCAAGCAATTAAAGATTGTGTACATACTTTATTTGGTTCTAGATCCTCAACATATTCTGAGCATTCATGGATAGAGAGAGTGGAGAGCATTAAATCCAAGAGTCTGCAGTTGCCAGATAGGCAGATATACAGATCTCTTTTACAGTGGGGGTCCCATTCTAAGCTAGCAAGCTGCAAAATGAACATTTATTAAAGACGTTAGTACGGCGATGTCTGTATCTTGTTCCTAGTGCTAATTCTGCTGAGCAAAGAACGTAGCAAAGAACATTTTGCAGTCTGTTATTACAAATTACATACACAAAATTAAATTGGAATCACATTTAATATGTCCAGATAAGACTTCCATGTATATTAAGATGTGTAATTACTTTATATACAGAATGCCAGGGATGTAGGAATCTCCAAATGAGGTATATTTTTGTATGTCGGGCACTATATCTACAAAATATTATATTATATTTAAACAACGACCACTGATTTTCCAACTGTTCCTAGTAAATCTGTGCTCATTAAATTGTTTCACAGTGCTCCACACTGTAGGATATTTCTTCTCAATTTCTGTGTATATAACATCATTACTAAATAGTAGCAATTATTCACTTTTCAGGCTTACTAAGGAGACTCAAAGGAAAATTGGCTTCTGAACAACAGCTCAGACACCTGTTTGAGACTTGAAACAATTTCAGCTGCAAAAAAAAAGCTGCATTCCTATTAACATATAATACTGCTAAATGTCAGCATACAGCCCTCCAGCTCTTTAGTGTCAAGGAATCTGCCTCTTACTTAGAAAAAGACATTTAAAGTCAGAGACTTTAAATGGTTTATATGCTTTCATTATGGCTAGTGTGCTAAGGACACTGGATCATACTTTACATTGGAAGCAGAGATGGCAAAAGTATGTCTCTGAACTTTTCAGGTCAGTCCTGAAACTAAATAAAGGTTCTTTCAATGATAATAAGTAGGGCAGCTTACTACATAAATCTTAGGTTCTACAGAGACCATACTCTACAATAATATGATAATTAGAGCCTTTTTAGAGTCTGGAGAAAAGAAAACACAAGAATGAAGTCTAAACTTAGAAAAAGAATAGAAATGCCACAAGCAAAGATTTGCTCGTTTGTCAGTTCTACTTTATAAAACATTTTCTTTTTCAAACATGAAGGAAAAAAACTATAGTTAAGTAAAAAAAATTCCAGTTGAGCTGAGAAAACTGGGCTGGGGTTAACTGTTCACATCTAGCGGTTTTACTTGCCTGATACTACACACTCATCCAAGCTGCTAGACAGGTCCTTGCAGCTTCTTCTCCCTATGCTTCGGCACTCTCTGTTTTTTTTACATCATCAAAACCAATACACAGCCTACAGCCCTGCACTGGATATGAGGACACTGATGGAAAGTCCACTGCAGGAGCATAGGAAAGCACCGTTTGTTGGGGGAGTGGAAGATGAGGAAAGTAACAATGCTTTTCATGTCCTCTAGGTCTAAATGAGCAGTTAAATCTATGTACAGCCCCACTGCAAGGGAGGACTTTTATTTTTTCCAGAGTTGGCCATAACATGTATATGATTCTGTTCCTACTTCAGTTTGCTCTACTTGTTATTACTTATAACTGACTAGTAGTACCCCAGCAATCTTATTACCGGAGTCCCCTATCTATTCTGGGTTGCTATCTGGGACTGACAACTCATGGGGCTCCCGGGCAATAGGGGTTAATGGGGCCCCTGTGTCCTTGCCCAAACTCAAAAAAGCCTATGAAAAAGGTACCAGGGGAATCTCATGGGGCCCCCTACTTACCCTGGGCCCTCGGGCAGTGCCCGAGTTTCCAAATGGTCAGTCCGCCCCTGGTTGCTATGCATATATACACTACTGACTGATTCTTAATTTTTTTAATTGTTTTGTCATGGAAGCAAGAAAATTGGTGTAGATTAGTTACATGTTCACTTAGTAAAGTAAACGCTGTATTCACTTCAAGCCTCAAATCATGTGCAAAGGAAATTTCCACTTTGCTTAATTCACTAAGCTGAGTGAACATTCTTTCTTTACTGGGGTAGTAAATCAACACCATTGCATACACTAAATACTACATTTATTTTACAGGTCACAAAGCTTTTATCAGATATAAGGATCTACTTTTTCATTACACCCGTGTGTTCAATATACTAGTAATATACTAGTAATGTTTGTGATACTTAACATTGCCCTCTGATACCTGCTCATGGTGGTCTCATTCTGACTATCCCAAGGACTTCAATGAACTCCCACTCCAACATGGCTGCTTTATAGCAATTCAGAATATAAAACATAAATCCTGACAAAATGTATGCACTAAAAAGACTAAAAACGTTCATATTGCCTTCTAATGCAAGCTTTAAGGCTGAATTACAACCAAATATTTATGTTTAGTGTTGAATAGAGTGTACCAGGGCTAGACCATTGGTCTAATGTGACCCCTACTTTGGAGATTTTTCCACACTTCCCATTGTATTAACAAAACTGAACTCTGGTCAGCTTTTTAAAAAAAATCTCCTTTGAATAGCCCCTCCCAACCCCACACATCTTATATTAAAATTCTAATGGTCATTTATTTTAGGAGAAGTTACTTACCTTATTCCTCACTCCCACAGGCTTTCTCTCCTCTGGACAAGCAGTCCCACAATGCCATTCTTCTTCGATGGCCATATGGCTACCTCCTCACCAACATCATAATGTACAATTCAGGACCAGCGGTCCAGGGCTAAAGCAGGAATGCAGGATAGGCTGGCTGCTTGGGAAATGAGGAACAAGGTAAACAGCCAGACCCTCATTCAGAGACGCAGAAGGAGCGCTCCTAATGATCTGCAGAGGGTCTGGCTGTTTTATTGTTGTTTATGACTTTTGTTATTCATTAAAGTATATCTGGTTATTGATGAGCCTATCATTGCTGGGTTTTGGTGGCAATATCCAGAGTCAATTGCTTACAGAGAAGTAGTATTGGATGAGTCTTTATGAACTGCACCATTATAGCCTGTTCAGTGGCATTGAGTGAACCTATGTATGGATGGAGGATTAGTGTTCCATTTGCTGAATCCACAAGGCGGTCTCTTGATTGGGAATTTTACATGCTGATTTAAATCCACACTCTGGTAAGGGTATTCAATCCTTATACTTAGAAGTGGACACATCTTTCACAGTATGAACACTGCATGCAAGTGTCACTAGCGTTTTCACGCACAAGTTCACACTAATACTCACCTTTATTAGTGATCACGTGTGGTTTAGTGTGATTCACATGCATTTGCAGTGATGTTCATTTGATCCCATGTATAGTTATGGTTTTACACTATGTGAGTTCTTTTTCCTTTGAGGTCTGATCTCCAGAAACAATTGGGAATATCACTTTGCTGGAAGTTACTCTGTGGACTGTTTCTTTGGAGGACTATTTAATACATTTTTTTGGACATTATATAATTTTTTTTGGACATCATCATTTATCAAGGATTCTTATCGAATATTATATGTATTATGATATATTGTTATTTATAGCAATCAGCACTTTATACTTTGTAATTATTTTTCTAACTGTTACATTTAGGTTGGCATAAATACAGCACCAGAATCCCAATCTGATTAATTTTAACTTGACTGCTTTAGGTAGTTTGGGCTGTTATACACAATTTTTTATCAATTAACAGGTAACAGGCCTGATCCATTAGGCCTTGTGGAAGTAGTAGCTAAAACTCATTTAAAAGCTATGAAAATGTTTACTCCTAAAAAGCAGAACTAAAGCCCTCAACTGCATACAAATTGGCCAGTGGTACAACTGTTCAGAGACCAAACTGTTCTTCTTCAGAAGACGATGGTCTTTCTCATGTGCAATCATTGCTCCTTTCAGATGCTGAGGATGAGAAAGATAGTACCATCACTATGAGACAACATTTTGCTGCTGCATCCTCCACAACAGCTGTGGCCTTTCCTAACAGGTAGAGAAGACTCACAAGGGGTTTCGAAGGCTTAGGATACGTAATGTCAAAAGGGGGGCATTGGGGCTACTATGGAAAATTCTTCTACACCCACCATTACATCTCTAGCACCAGTAAAAAAATATTGCAAAATTATCCACATGCCCAGTGCCTTAATGCCAGCTTGGAAAAACTGCTGTCATTGCAGCTGATCCCATTCCAACTCATAGAATCAACCTCCATCCCTGAGTTTATATCCTGTGCTACAACACAGTAGCAGGTATCCGACCATTATTTCCTCTTCCTTCCCTACGCTAGCATATGTAATGTATCTGTGTTGGTGGACCACGCTGTCAGTGTTATGCCTGGTGATACCACTACATGCCTTGTATTATGATGATGATGCAGTTAAATGTACCCCCACCTCCTTATTGGCCTCTTCCTCCTTCTCCCCATCCATATCCTCCTTCCTCTCCCCTTCATCCTTCTTGACCTCTCCTTCCTCTACTTCTACTTCTCCTCCTTCTTTACTTCCTCCCTTACTTGTTCCTTCTCAACCCCCACCTCTGTAAGGCAGAATCCGTCTATGTGATTATGACTACATTTTTCAACCATCTACTGGCGCATCATCTAAGGTACCTGTACCATTTTGGATCTTTTTCAAGAAGAAACTAAAATGGTGAACTGAGATGAGGCAGGGGCTAGTGATGCAATACCTTTTGAGCTCCTTCTAGAGATCACACTGAATGGCTTAATAGATAGGATAACTAACAAATACTGTAACTCCACACTTATTTAGCAAGTTCTTGGCCTGGGTTGTCCCACATAACATATTTGACCTGCCATCACTTTTTTTTTTCACTTTTTTTACAATTTTCATTATTCACAATATTTTCTTAATATTTTGTTTTCCCTTGTAAGCTTGTACCGGCTCAGGGAAAATAAACATGGTTAACATGCAATAGAAATACTTACAAAATACAACAGAAAATTGTGCTTTGTTTGCAGGAGGTTGCAGGGTAATGTGACCACTGCAGTTTGTTCAAAGCAATCAGTTTTTGGGCATGCCTTACTTAACCTATATAGACAAGCAAAAAGAAAATTGCCTTTGAATCATACTTGGTGAAGATGGGTTACAGAAAAGTGTTGATCACTCAAAAAAAATTCACTGCAAGTCCTCCCACACCTAGTGAAACGGTCCTTGCCTTGGCGTCCACACAGTAGCATGTTCCCAGCCACCAGAACATTTTTTTTATTTAAAAATTGATAACTTTTAAATTGCTTTTTATTTAAAAAATTTTTTCCTTGTTGCCACCTCAAGTAAATATGTACAGAAACAGCAATACAAACTTGGCAAAAATATTGAGCTCTGGGAAGGAGACCAAGTTGGATTTTATGGGGCAACCTCATTTAGTGGGAGACTCATTTCAAGCCACCTAAAGCAGGGTATACATGGACTGAAAATCAGCCAGTTCAGCTGACTTTTGTCTGTGTACTTCTGCCTGTTCAACAGAAGCAAGTCTAATGACTGGCTTCTGTCCAATGGTACTGCTGGAAAACCAGCATTTGATTACCATTTGCAGCCAATGTTTACAAGTCCTGCATTCTGAAGAGGGGGGAAACCCCAGCCATCAAAATACAATTACATGGCAGAGGAAATCCCTGCATCACACATCATTTGTGTGGATGCGGGGATCTGTATTTCTTTTTTGTTCAAAAGCAGAATGTGTATGCCCAGCTTTAGTCCTCATTGGCCTTTTGCTGTAAATCTATATCCAAGGACAAAGGAGAAGGGCAAGCAACTTCAAAAACTAAAGCCTAACTCTAGCTTTGCTGCTGCCACTTGCCCTGTGGGCAGCACAGTGGATAAATGGTTAGCACTCCCGCCTGGCATTACTAGGGTCGTTGGTTCAAATCCAAGCCACAGCACCACCTGCCTGGAATTTGTTTGTTCTCCCTGTGCCTGCGTGGGTTTCCTCTGGGTACTCTGGTTTCCTCCCACACTCCAAAGACATGCTGGTAGGTTAATTGGATCCTGTCTAAATTGGCCCTAGTATGTGTATGTATGAATGTGAGTTAGAGACCTTAGATTGTATGCCCCTTGAGGGTTAGGGACTGATGTGAATGTACAATATATATGTAAAGCACTGCGTAAATTGATGGTGCTATATAAGTACCTGAAATAAATAAATAATAAAATAAAGAAATGTATAAGCTGCTGTGCTGATGCACTTTTCCCAGGCATATTCCATATATATTTAAAAAGGCCTGTGAAAAAAAATCTGCCTCTTATTACTGTAGTGCCTTGTGAACAAAGATAGGTGGCACATCAACAGCACTAAAAGATAGCAAAAGATGAAAAAAAAAAATAAAAGCTCTTCTTTCTCCCCCCATTCATAGAGATGCACAGCATTGTGCCACCTGCTTGATATTTAGTAAGGGTTTACCTGTATTTTAACAGACCAGTTAGTGTCTACTAGCCATATGCTAATGTCCTTTGTCAGCAGCACTCTATGCTTTGCCTATCACAGCTAAAGCACATTTTTAATATGGCTCCTGTGACCCCTTTTATTGTGAGAGGGCTGGTGTATTCTAAAGCCATTTAATTGGCTCCTTTAAGCCACAATGTATGTCCAACGGCCAAGCAGTGTGTTATGGCTACAAAAAAAATCAGTTTTGGTGAATTGGGACCACAAAACTTGACACACAGGGTTTGTCTCGAATCCATGGTGATGGCAAACCCAAACCTTATCCCTATTGTTGATCAGTGGAACCTCTAATGGTAGCCAAATTGTGTAAATATTCTGGCACTCTGTGCTTGTACTGAGCAAAACAGGTCCATACATCATCAATATTGTTAATTTTTAATTTATTGTTTTTATATGAAACATTCTAATGATTTGGTGAATGGCATAGTTGTGCATAAGTTACTGACAAAAAAAGAACACATCGATTGATTCAATATGATACATGCGGTACATTCTGTTGTAAGACATCCTTTGCTGTTATGACAAAGTAATGACATACTGACACCTGAGGTACTAAAATATTGGGACAACAATAGTTAGGGACATAGCGCCTATAGCTCCTGGTGCTGCCTGTGTCTCCTGTAAGACCAGGAAGAGGTAAGAGTGGTGCTGCAACTGGGACAGCGCTGTGAGAGAAGGAAGATAGGTGTTTTTGCTGTTAGAACAACTTTACAATTGTGCAAAAATCTAAAATATTATCCTAGTGCAGGGGTGGACTGACAACTCATGGGGCCCCCGGGCAATAGGGGATCATAGGGCCCCTGTGTCCTTGCCCAAACTCAAAAAAGCCTATGAAAATGGTGCAAGGGGCATCTCATGGGGCCCCCTACTGACCCTGGGCCCTCGGGCAGTACCTGAGTTTCCAAATGGTCAGTCCGCCCCTGTCCTAGTGTTAATAAGATCCAATCAACTTTCTGTGTTTAAGAAGTGATAGCTAAAATAGAAATGACCCTACCGAATGGGACGGATGGCTATCAATTATAATTGTGTGGTTAAACTTATTTTCAAGAATTGGCCTTTCAGGATTACTCAATATCAAATACAGGCATGACTCATGTTTTCCCTAAAGAATTTAGGTCACTGAGCCAACACAAAAGCACTCAAGTTATTACTTAAAGAATAAATGATAGTTTTGTCTTTGTCTTCTGTTTATAGGCAGGGCAGATAATAATGTTAATGTAACATAAGGAAACATTTCTTGCATAAATGTAGGTGAATAGTAATGATAGATAGATAGATAGATAGATAGATAGATAGATAGATAGATAATAGATTGATAGATAGATAGATAGATAGATAATAGATAGATAGACAGATAGATAGATAGATAGATAGATAGATAGATAGATAGATAATAGATTGATAGATAGATAGACAGATAGATAGATAGATGATAGATAGATAAATAGATAGATGATAGATAGATAGATAGATAGATAGAGATAGATAGATAGATAGATAGATAGATAGATAGAGATAGATAGATAGATAGATAGATAGATAGATAGATAGATAGATAGATAGATAGATAGGCAGGTAGATAGATAGATAGATAGATAGATAGATAGATAGATAGATAGATAGATAGATAGATAGATCTATATATAGGTATATGTCTCATGCTGTCAATTTGTATTAAACTGGCAAAGACTACATAAGAAATATTTTGAGCATGCAGTAATAATATAACCACCTTGAACCTACAGCTTGCACAACGAACTCCCACATACGTCTGCTCCATAAATATGCATGATAAAGACCTTGATGCGCAGTGCTTTAATCAAACAGCTCAATTTGTCAGTGAGTAGGCTTTTTAAAATGTAGTACATACAGGTGAAAAGTTGGCCAAACATATTCGAATGTAGCCAGACATCAAGGGACTATCCAAATGCAAAAAAAAATCTTCTACCTGTACCATTCTCATACAGGAAATAAGTGTGCAATTTTATGTGAAGAGCAGTCACCACCAGCTCATCTCTTATCTGAAGGAGGACAAAAAGTCCATAGTTAAAAAAAAAAAATACAAAAACAAAGCTCTGCTAAAGGCAACTACTATGACACTGCACTCTACAGCTAGTTATAAATGGATCAAAATTCATCCAGTTCAACATGGATCAGACAAATTTAGATTCATTTATGGAGGTTCCTAGTAGAGAGAACTCAAACTAATGATCAGCTACTCTTGAATCAAACTGCTGGTACATTTTCATTTGATCAGCCAATAGGTTGCATCACTGCTCAGTGTATTCTGACAGTAGAGGAGGCCTGCTGTCAGAATACAATATTGCAGTGGGGAGGGTTTCTCCATATTTCTTAATTCAGTGGATGGTAGAATTCTTTGTTATTATTATTATTATTATTATACAGGATTTATATAGCACCAATGGTTTGCTCAGCGCTTTACATTATAGTGGGAGACAATACAGTAACAATACAGAGGGATTTGAGGGCCCTGCTCCTTGGAGCTTACAATCTAGGAAGTTTTTTTTTTTCACAAGCCTGTTGGCTGATCAAAACCAAAACAATCCACATATAGCAAACATAAGAAAATCTTTCACCATATCGCAACATTTTTATTATTAATCTTGTTTCACAGGTTACAAAATAAAACAAATAGGGACAAAAATGTTTTCCAGTGGATGTGCCGCATTCTATTGATTCTAGTGACCAGGCAATGCTGCTTTAGGTCCACTTTACTGTACTTGGTCATTAGTGCACTGGTCATCTTGTTCAGGGAACACAAATTACAATTGTAATCGTAAAAGGTAAAAAAATAAAGATCCATGCTTTCTTTTCTGTAAAAAAATCTACTTTGAAACCTCTTCTTTGGGAATGTGCTTTTAAGAGAATAAAGTTTCTTCCTAACAAATTCATATTCTGTGCAATTGTCCAAGTATTATCTCTCTTTTTGTTCCAGCAATGAACTTTGTATTCTGAGCAAAACAGGCTTAATGGATCAGTGATTTGGCAAACTGTAACAATGTCTTTGTCCTCTAACTATTTCCAAAGGCTGCCTTGTTAATGTCAATTATAGGATAACTAGTGAGAATGTGTTCTAGATATTTTTTGTTCCTCAGCATACAGCATAAAGACAATTTAAATCATTAGTTTTAAATAGGCACATTCAGTCTTTTACACTGTTGTTAATCAGTTCATTACCTGCATGCAAACTATAAGCCTTATCTATGATAATTTACATTATCAAGGTTATTTTTCAGTTGTATATAACTGAAAAGGAAAGTCCATCCAGAAGTCTTATTTCAATTTTTGGAATTTGCTAGAAGGGAAAACCACCTGAGAGTTTCTTTAAAACTTTGGGTTCTCCCATTCTCCTTGCTGAATATCAAGGTTTAATAGTTCATTTAGTGTAGGTAGTGTGTAGAGTACAAGAATACTAACCATATTCCATGTTCCAAAAGGCTTTCTTTCCACTGATCTCTTGGTCTAAATGAAGCCAATCCTTTTTGCCACTTGTCTGGCCATGGCCTAACCACATCATCACTGGTCCTGCATTGTACAAGAGGACGCCTTCAGAGGTGTCAACTTAGAGTATTTTTCTACTGCTGACTGTAATTCAGCTTTAAATTATTTTATATTATAGATATATATAATATCTATATACAGTGGGGAAAAAAATTATTTAATCAATTGTGCAAGTTCTCCCACTTAAAAACATGAGAGAGGCCTGTAATTGGCATCATAGGTAGACCTCAACTATGAGAGACAAAATGAGAAAAAAAATCCAGACAATCACATTGGCTGATTTGGAAAGAATTTATTTGCAAATTATGGTGGAAAATAAGTATTTGGTCACCTACAAACAAGCAAGATTTCTGGCTCTCACAGACCTGTACCTTCTTCTTTAAGAGGCTCCTCTGTCCTGCACTCATTACCTGTATCAATGGCACCTGTTTGAACTTGTTATCAGTATAAAAGACACCTGTCCACAACCTCAAACAGTCACACTCCAAACTCCACTATGGTGAAGACCAAAGAGCTGTCAAAGGATACCAGAAACAAAATTGTAGACCTGCACCAGGCTGGGGAGAATGAATCTGTAATAGGCAAGCAGCTTGGTGTGAACAAATCAACTGTGGGAGCAATAATTAGAAAATGGAAGACATACAAGATTACTGATAATCTCCCTCGATCTGGGGCTCCACGCAAGCTCTTTTTAAGTGGGAGAACTTGCACAATTGGTGGCTCACTAAATACTTTTTTGCCCCACTGTATATATAATATATAAGATATCAGTAAGATACGCTGGAACATGCAAAGATAGGTGGGCACACCCAAAACTACCAGGGTAATGGAGCAGGAGCCTGCAATTGTTGACAAATATTGCTGTCAAAGTATCCGAGACATATAGGAAGCCAGATATTTTCTCAGCTCACCAGGCTTTTTTATGAAAATATCACTGTTCAAATGCATTGGTCCTTTAATTTTCACACAATGGTTTTATTCCTGTTTTAAAACTTTGTGCCAATGGCACACATCAGATGATGATTATGTATGTATGTAAAAAGCTTTGCTGGGGAGCCATATGAAATGATAGTGAAATAAAAGGCTATGAGAATACTGCAAAAACAGACATCAATGTACATCAATGTACAGTGCACACCAGAAATAACGTACAGGCAGTTGCTTTTACTACCATCTTACTACAACATATTTAAATTGTTCTTGAAGTAAACATGTATTATTTAGGTCAAGGAAGTGTTATACTATAGGACTGCCCTGCATAAACTTATATCTTGAAAACTAATGATGGCACTTTTTCTCAAAAAGGTACAGCTGATTGCCCTGAAGGAGGTACAGTAAAAAAAAAAAAAGTGATATAAAAATAATCTGATATTTCCACTTACAGATTATTTATAGCGGAGCCAAGGGAACTAGTCCAAAAGACTGAAGCATTATCAATCACATGTTCCCTTAGGCAGGGATTCCATCATTACCAGCATTGTTAGTGGTCACTGAAGAAAGCAGGTCTTGCACAGCTGGTGTTAAAAGAACCATAAGGCAGTTGGGGCCTTAAAGAATTCCACATCATTCTTTAATATACTCTCACGTTTTCTCATTCACAAGGTGTGCCCTATTTCATTTTTCTGTTTGAGAAATACACACGCACTATAATTATTTTCATATATTCATTATTAAAAATTCTTAACAAGTTAATCAAAAATTTTAATCATTTATTTAAAATTCCAGTTTTAAGTCATTACTACATATTAGGACTTTTGGTACTTTGTTGCCTAAAATCTGTTATAGTGTTTAAGACTGACATCCATAGTTAGTTGTGCAGCTCATAAAAATTACTGACCTATCAACAAGACTGTGCAAAAAGGAACATGTTTAACTCCTTTAGAAAGGTTTGTCATTATTTGCCATTATAGATATGGTACACAGCATTTAGCCAGTGGCTCCCACTGCTGTGTCTTAGCAAATGAGGAGAGACCCAGGAGAGCCGCTCTTTTGCACATCGCTGGATTGAGATTGGGCTCAGGTATGTATTAGGGGAGCTGCACACTGAAAATTTTTTACCTTAATGTATGGAATGTATGAAGGTTATAAAACCTCCCCCCAGGGGCGGACTGACAACTCATGGGGCCCCTGGGCAATAGGGGATCATGGGGCCCCTGTGTCCTTGCCCAAACAAAAAAGCCTATGAAAAAGGTACCAGGGGCATCTCATGGGGCCCCCTACTGACCCCGGGCCCTCGGGCAGTGCCCGAGTTTCCAAATGGTCAGTCCGTCCCTGCCTCCACCCTTTGCAACCACTTTAAACCTTACCCTTAGCATGAAAAGTTTGACTGCCCAGTGACACTAATACAGTGATCAGTGCTAATAAAAAGCACTGACACTGTACTAATGACACTGGGCAGGTAGGGGTTAACATCTGGGGCAATCAAAGGGCTAACTGTGTGCTGTGTGTGTTTTACTGTGTGCTGTGCTTTACTATGTAAGCATGCCGCTTTGTATTGCACTGCTATGCAGAGCAATACAAAGCAGCTTGCTGGAGCTGACAGGAAAAATATCTGTATTGTTTACATACAGACCTTTTCTCCGTCAGTGTTGCTTGGTGATCGCCAAGTGCCAGCGTGGAATCTCCATCCGGGACCTGGTGATTGACAGCTGTAGCCGACAATGGCGGCATGAGCGCCCCCTACCTAGAAATACGAAATCACATGATTTTGCACAGTTGTGCTAAAGGGCGGTCAGGATGCGGTTAAAGTGGAACTAAACTCTCTCAATCAACATGAACTATTTTTATTCCTTATGCTGCTAGGCTTAGTAAATAGATAGGAAGGTCTATTGTAGTTACTTGTGCTAAACTGTTTTTACATTTTTTCTTTTGATTCCTGGTTTCTGGCCTAGGCCAAAATACCACACATCCCAAGTGTCCTCATAACCATTTTTTTCTTTCATCTGGAGGAAAGGAGGAGAGGCTTCTCAGCTAAGCACACCCTTCTGCCTCCATGGCTGATCAATGGGCAGAAAATAAATGCTACATGAAGAATCCTCTGCCCTTACACAAGATGACCACAGATAGAAGTGCTAGGGGATGTTCTTCAAAGTGATTTCTTAATAAAATAAAGCATGGAGACATGAATGGATGGGGGAGTTTATTTTGAATAATAAAAATGAATTAAATAGTATTTTCAGTGTTTGGTGCTCAGATACAGTTATGTTCTGCTTTAGGGAGTTCAGTTTGTTTGATCCTCCCAGCACCCATCAAGATGCCTTAATGTTTGAGGTGGAGTTATATAGCAAAAAATATATTACAAGTCTTTAGCAAATAGCTTGTTAATGTAGAGAGGTGCTTATAAATAATATATAAAACTTAAGCCTAATGCCTAGTACACACAATCAGAAAATCGGATGGAAAATATCACGATCATACGATAATCTGATCGTTCCTACACAGTTTTCGAGAGCTGATCACGACAGTTCATGTGAAATTAAGGTACAAACACAAATGTCTAGTATGATACCAGAGTGAACAATATTACTTTAATCAACACAGTATGTGTCCGAAAAAATTGGAAGACCAACATTATCCATGCTCAGAAACGAAAGAATACAAACAATACAGTAAATGACATCACTTGTATTCTATTGTACAATAATGTTTGTAAGTTTAGTAAACTCTTCATTTTTGATATAAGACTAGCATGCAAAGAAACCCAGACAATCATTTGTCCCATATTCTCATTGTGTGTATGAGGCTTTAGAGTGAGATCACATGGGAATTTTTGTGCCACACATGACAGAGTTGATACTGAAATTTGCCTTTAATTACAAAATGACTCTATTGCTGTATGATATACAGTATAGTACATTAAACATATTAAAACAGTTATTTCTGACTATAGATTGTTAGGCACACATTTTTTCACATGGAATACAAACAAGGGTTTTCAAATCCTGTCTATCCTGTACATCTACACTGTGAATGAGATCTGATTTAGATTCAGTATGAATTTCATGAATTTGGATGCCCTGAACTGAATCCAAATTTCAGTGTTGCTTTCAGCAGTTCAGAATTACAAAAGGACCCTCTTACTGTATGACATGTAATGCATTAAACTTTATTAATGTAGTTATTTCTGACTATATAATGTGGGCACACATTTTTTTACTTGGAATACAAATATGGGTTTTCAAATCCCGTCTATCCTGTACATCTACACCATGAACGAGATCTGCATTAGATTCAATATGAATTTCATGAATTTTGATGTCCTGAACTAAATCCAAATTTCAGTGTTGCTTTCAGCAGTTCAGATTTAATGAAAGGCTTCTGGGAAAAAGGGACCAAAGACTGTTTCAAATGCTTTTTTTGTTCCCATATCTGCTTTTTTTTTTTTCGCATGAACACTCTTAGCTTAGCCTGGTTTGAATTTCCATTGACTTCAATGGGAGTTCCAGTTCAAATACGTTCGGAAATTTGGAGGCCCACACATTTTTTAATAGTTTGTTTGAACCGCAACTGTTTGCAAAAAGGCTATAGAGGATACTAAATGCACAAAATATATCTGGCGTTTGACACTGATAAGTAATAGCACCACACAGTGTTGATCCAGGGAATATCTAATTGCCATAAGCAGCCCATAGATTATGCAGTTTTCTTTCCTTCCACCATGGGTAGTCAGTGGTGATGGTGGAATCCCATCCACAGCGCTTCTGTGTTCTGCCAACAGGAAGCCTTCCCTGCTGGCAGAACACAATGGTCACTGCCGGAAGCTGTGTAGCATAACATGAAAAAAAATCCAGCAGGCTGGTTGTACTAAAGTTGATTGCTGGATCAACTTCAGTACAACCAGTCTACCCATAGATGAATCGAATCTTGGCCAGTTCCTACTGAACTGACCAGGATTCAATCCATCTATGGCCAGCTTTGGGGAATCAGAAAGTAGTTTTATCCCCTGTTAGAGCAAACTGGAACATACATTCTAAGATTTTTTTGCATTCCCCTAGATCTTCGGTAAACTTGGGGTTGTGTTATACAAGTTTTTAATCTATTTATTCATGTTTCTTTTGGTTGAACTCCATAAATTTAATTCTGTTTTTCAACCTAATTATATAACTAACTAAGTAGACTGAAAATGTTTCAGAAGTTTGGTTATCCATAAAAACAGTTAAATGCTACTGAACCATTGCAATAGCTTTTAACTATTGACTAAGTGTTGGTTCTGGCCAGCTCAGTGGATTGCTTAAAAAAATGCCTTTATTCCTTCTTAGATACACAGACTATAACTGGATACTAACATTTATAGGTAAAGTTGATCCAGGGAATATCCGATTGCCTCTCAGGGGATCAGGAAGGAATTTTTCTCGCAGCAGGAGCAAATTGGATTGCTGGGTTTTTTTGTCATCCTCCAGATCAGTGATTCTCAACCTTCCTAATGCCGTGACCCTTTAATAGAGTTCCTCATGTTGTGGTGACCCCCAACCATAACATTATTTACCCAGTAATTATAATTCATGAGTGTCGTTTTACCTCCAATACTGCTGCTTTCAACACAGCAGCTGCTTTCTACACAGTAGCTGCTCTTTACACATCGGAAATATGTGTTTTCTGATGGTCTTAGGGGACCCCTGTGAAAGGGTCGTTTGACCCCCAAAGGGGTTGCGACCCACAGGTTGAGAACCACTGCTCTAGATCAACTGTGGGTATAGGATTATAACTTTTTTTTTTTTTAATGGTTGAACTGGATGGACTTTTGTCTTTTTTCAGCCAGACTAACTATGTAACTATATAACTATGCATTTTTGAAGCATCATATACAGTATGTTTAGTCTGGGTGACTATTATTTATCAACATGTTATACCTTATTAATTCACCACACAGAAGGCACATATGAAGAGTGTGTTGATAAAACGATTAGCAAAGTGCTAACATTGAACACACACGACACAAGACAGTGTTGCACTGTAGACATCTTAAGCACTATAACAACCTGTCTAGCAGTTGTTAAAACTAAAATAACCATAATTACCCTTAGTTAGGGAAAAGAAACAAAGACATCGAGCAAGACAGCCTTTCCTAAGTGTATTAGGAAAAAAAAGAAGACTGAAGTGAAAGCCAAGCAGGGACAAATACTGGAGTTAAAATCTGCTTGGGGCCTTGAACTGTCTTCGAAGGGCACACCGATGAGCAATAGAACAATGCATGCACAGTGCTCAGTGTTAGAGAGCGGGAAAACTGCTTTCGATATCTGTCATCTAATTTAAATTATGATGACTTCAGCAGCAGTTAAGAGAATATCTTCGCTGGGGGAGCACTCAGGAGCAAGGATAGAAAGAAATCCAATCTGGTTGAAAAAATAAAGATATCCGTGATAGGATGTTAAATAAAACATCATGCCTTCTCAGCAGGTAGCAGCCTCTTTACTACTCCCTGGGGTATAAGTTGGTAGGTAAACTTGCATCCTTTGCTTGCTGACAGATGACCCCTTGATATTTTAAGTGCTTGAAGCTGATAGACCTCTGTATGACTTGCTTTGTACTAGATACATCATCCGCTTTCTATCATCATACTGAATTCTATAAATCACTACGGGCTATGCCGCAGGGAGCCATCAGGAGAAAAATTTATGTTTATAAGTTTCCACTAACCTAGGATAATCTCAGGAGTGGCAAAACAGATGAAAACTGAGTTATTTCTTAGAATCCTACAGAGGGAAGAAATGTTGCCTTTATTTACAAAAGGACCCTCTTACTGTATGACATGTAATACATTAAACTTTATTAATGTAGTTATTTCTGGCTATAGAATGCTAGGCAGACATTTTTTTCACTTGGAATTCAAACACGGATTTTCAAATCCCGTCTATCTCATACATCTACACCGTGAATGAGATCTGCTTGTGCTGCTGCAATGAAAAACAACTCTACGATGGAAAATGGGGGAAAGCAAGACAGAAAGGTAAATGACACACAAAAATGAACACGTATAAGTATTTTAAAACAACCATTTTATTTTGAGGTTGCTATAGTAACAGTCTGATTTTGTTGTACAGGGTGTGAAAAAATGACATACTCTCAGTGATGATTTGTCAAGAGTTTCTTCCAAAAACACACTGTTATTATTGATCATGTAAAAAATGTAGTTACATTACGAGCTCCTTTATCCCTGCCGCCCGTGACTTTCCTCTGCTTTAATTGGCAAAAGCATTAGAAGCTCAATGAGCTGTGAGCATAAAATTAACATTAGGACAAACATTACATAAGCTCTGCTGTTGCAGCAGTTGGTGGGGATAATTTCAGGGCAATCACAAGAGTGAGATGCCCTCATATCAAATAGTTTTTCAGCAGAACTGCAAAATTCTGTTATCTACCTATTCAAAGAGTTTTCAACTGATAAAAGACCCTGGTGGTAGATAACACAGAGGGATATACTGTATAAAACAATGAATATCATTTCCAGCAATCATTCACTGGTGACAGATCAATCACTCATTTAAAACACATTCCAGAAGATTCACTTGTAGTAAATGCTTGGGGAATGTCAGATTCACTGCTTTATGAACAGACCCCACTCACAATGTCCTCACTTAGTCCTGTCTGCTTTCCTCTGACCATAACAATAATTACTGCTGTGGTATCACTGCAGCTCATTTCTCTATCTCTTTTAGAAGGGGAGGAACTGTATCAGTTAAAGACGAACTTCAGTCCTTTCTGTACTGGCTCCACCCACCCCTCTGGTGCTGCAATTATGATGTGACGGCAGATGTGCCGAATGGCTCTACCAAGCTCCCAGAAGGCCATGTAGAGTCCTTTGGCACATCTGCTCAAGAGATTTCCTGTGCTTGCACAAAGATGGCACAAGTTTTGGATTTCCATAATAGCCCATATTTGCGCATGCACAGGAAACCCACATGTGCACAGATGTTCAGAGAAACCTGCGCATGTGCAGATGTGTCACAGGCTCACTCACGTGAAAAATAAGGAAATAACTGTCATTAAAAATATTACATTTATATCAGATCATGAGAGAGGGTTAGTTCACGTTTTCATTTTTTCTGAAGGGTGAACTAACACTTTAAAGATGGCACCACAGGTCTAACCCCAAGCAAACAAACATCACCAGCCTAGGGCTAATTATGACTCTCTTATGCATTACTGCAGAAATGTATAAATTCTATGTAGAACCAGTCCAACTCAGGACCAAACCCAAACTCCAGCAGCAAAAAACCACAATAAATATAAATATCTTTAGCTCACTATTTAAGAAACTGACAGGCTGATTTTATCTACAGTCTCTATGAGTTCTAGAGATCGCATTGATGTGTCCCAAGATCTAAAGACATTTAATATATGAATTTAACAAATTAGACAGAATAAAAAAAACTGAAAAAAAAAGTTTGCCGATGGGGAATGAAAAAAAAAGAAACATTTCATGCTCAGCTTGGCTGTCATTATTGGGTATTTTTACAAATACATTTCATCCAGTATATCTCAGCAAGTTAAAAAACCTACATGGATAGGGACATCATAAGCTTCCCGGCTCCTCATTCCTAGGAGACTAGAGTGGTAAAAAAGCATTTTCTAAAGAACATGTGTTGGTTCTGGTGGCTATATCTAAAACAGTGTACAAGTCTATGAACAGCTAAGATCACTGAGACTAGGTAGTGATCAAATCTAGCCCCAGGCAGTAGCAGGTGAGATATCCTTGGGCTACAACCAGAAAACAGTCTATTGAAGGAAAGCCCCAAAGCTATGAAATTAGACAAGTAAATTAAACTTGAGCATGGTTAATATCACAAAGGAAGATTAAAGGGAGTCGCATGTGGCTTTTGATTGACAGCTAATATTTATGTCCAGTAACTGTGTGATGTTCTGAAGAAACCATTCAATTAAGAAAGAGCTTGCAGCTAAACACTACAGCTAATGAATCAGCTAAAAAGAAGAGAACAAAACGTGTAGTTGTCAGAGAAAGACTTGCACCAAATTATTTAAGGACTTAAATAATGTTCTAACCCTTAATTGTTGACCCTCCGGTTTCAAGCTAAATTGATGCTGGGGAGGAAGCAGTGTCATTCCAGTCACCAGAGATAGCTTGTTTATTATGACTCTCATTGACAAGGACACACAGGTACTTAACTACTTGCCCTCTTGAGAATTTATCCCCCTTCCTGACCAGGCCTTTTTTTGCTATTCGGCGCTGCACTATTTCAACTGGTAGTTGCGCAGTCATGCAGAGCTGTACCCAAAAAAATTTGTCCTTTTTTTCACACAAATAGAGCTTTTTTTGATGGTATTTGATCACCTGCTTTTTATTTTTTTGCGCTATAAACAAACAAAGACCAAACATTAAAAAAAAAGCCAATATTTTTTACTTTCGGCTATAAAAAATATATAGTAAACTCAAAGTTAGTCATAAATTTAGGCCAAATATTGGTAAAAAAATCCTAATAAGTGTATATTAATTGCTTTGTGTGAAATTTATAGTGTCTAGAAACTATGGTATAGATACTGCAATTTACGCCATTTTTTGCTATACAGCGCTGAACTAGTTTAACTGACAATTGCGCAGTCATGCAATGCTGTACATAAATGAAATTTATGTTTTTTTCACACACATAGAGCTTTCTTTTGGTGGTATTTGATTACCTGTGCGCTTTTAATTTTTCGCGCTATAAACAAAATATCCCAGAAAATTTTAAAAATATATTTTCTCATTTCTGTCATAAAAAATATCCAAAAAAATCACATTTTGTCTTAAATTTAGGCTAAAATGTATTCTGCTACATGTTTTTGGTAAAAAAAAATCCCAATAAGTGTATATTGACTGCTTTGTGTGAAAGTTATAGCATCTACAAACTATGGTATAGATAATGGAATTTACAAAGCTTTTACTTTCTGACTGCTCATCACATTTCTTGAGGTGCTAAAATACCAGGATAGTACAAACACCCCCAAATGACCCCTTTTCGGGAAGTAGACAACCTAAGATATCTGCTGAGAGGCATATTGAGTCCATGGAAGATTTATTTTTTTTGGAAAGCGACAAAAACATTTTTCTTTTTTTTTTAACACAAAGTTGTCGCTTAAATGATATATTGCTCACACAAGCCATGGGTATATGGGGAATTACTCCCCAAAATACATTCTGCTACTTCTACTGAGTATGGGGATACTACATATGTGAGACTTTATGGGAGCCTAGCCACATACAGGAGCCTGAAATCCAATGACCACTTTGAAAGCCTGAAGGTGAGTAACTTCCTCATTTCACTTCCTCACTACCTATCACAGTTCTGGAGACCCTGAAATGCCAGGATAGCACCAAACCCCCCCAAAATACCTCTTTTTGGAAAGTAGACACCTCAAGAAATTTAAAAAGAGGCATGGTAAGTATTTTGCAGATCTCATTTTTTCTCACAAGGTTTTGAAATATAAAAAAAAAAAAAAAAAATATGTTTTGTTTTCTTTCTTCATTTTCCAAAAACTTGAGGCAACAAACGAGATCTGCAAAATACTCACCATGCTTCCTATCAAATTCCTTGGGGTGTCTACTTTCCAAAAAAGGGTCATTTGGTGATATCCTGGCATTTCAGGGCCTCTGAAAATGTGATAGGTTGTCAGGAAGTGTAATGAGAAAATAAAGCCCTTTAAAAGCTTGAAGGTGCTTATTGGATTTTGGGGTCCTGGACACGGCTAGACTGCCAAAAAGTCTTTCACATGTGGTACCCCCATACTCAGGAGAAGTATCAGAATGTATTTCCACATATACCCATGGCATGTGTGAGCAATAAATCATTTAATTGACAATTTTGAGTAAAAAAAAAAACATTTTTTGTCATTTTCCAAAAACGTATTTCGTAAAAAAAAAATAACTTCTTCTATTGACTCAACATGCCTCTCAGCAAATAGTTTGCAGTATCTACTTTCCAAAAGGGGGTCGTTTTGGGGGGTGGGGGCATTTTATGTCCAGCATTAGAAGTTTATGCCACACATCACTCACTCTTCTAACCACCTGAAGACCAAGCCTTTTCTGACACTGTTTGTTCACATGAAAAAAAAATCAGTATTTTTTGTTAGGAAATTACTTTGAACCCCCAAACATTATATATTTTTTTAAAGCAGACACACTAGTGAATAAAATGGTGGGTGCTGCAATGTTACATAGTACTCAGGCAGTAATTTTTCAAACACAAATGTAAAAAAAATTTTTTTTCCTTTTAATGCACAAAAACACAATATATTGGCCAATTATTTGGCACAATATAAAAGATGATGGTATGCTGAATAAATAGATACCAAACATGACATGCTTTCAACCTGCGCATGCCCTGTGCAATGGCAACAAACTGAATACATTTTTAATATCCACAGGCAACGCTTTAAAAGCCTTTACAAGCTACCATACAAGTGAGGCTGCTTTTTTTTAAGTTATTTTGTCCCTTTCATTTTTTTTTCCTATCACTTTTAATGCTATCACAGGAAATGCAAATGACCCCTATAACTTCCATGGGCATTGTCATATTTTTTTTTTTTTTTTTAGAAATCTGGGGTCTATCAGACTCTAGATATCTCCTCTGCCCTTACATTATCTAATCTCACCAAGATCAGTGTGATCAGATGCTTTCCCAATTTACAAATGGCGCTGTTTATATCCTGCAAAACTGAAGTGGTGAAATGCTCGTAGCTTCTGATTTCTTAGACTATAGAGATGATTGGCACCATTCTGGTCTCCAATCAGCTCTATGGTCAGCTGGCAGAAACACCGGCTGCATTCTCAGGTTCCCCCGATGGCACAGGACTGTCCGAGAAGGCTGTGGAAGGCAGTGGGGGAGGGGGAGCATCTTCTCCCACTGCTTGTAAAAGCAATCCTGCAGCTAATTAGCCATTAGGATTGCTTTTACATGAAAGCCGATGCGCTGGTGGGGGACATGAATAAAGGAGTATCTGGGCTGCTCTGTGCAAAACTACTGCACAGAGTAGGTAAGTATGACATATTATTTAAAAAAAAAAACATTAAAAAAAATAACAATGCTTGTTATTAGAAAAACAAAACAAAAACAAAAAAAAACAAGACTTTAGCATCACTTTAATGTTGGGATCCACCCAGATGCTTGACCAGCAGCTGGCTCAGCCTCTCAGCACGCTGGGCCAGCCACCTCCACCAACTCCAGAGCCTAGCATTCCAGTGAGTGCTGGAGGGGCAGAGCACAGAGTGGTGACTGACAGTCACCGCTCTGAGTTTAGAGCAGACCTGAGAACTGAGTGATCAACGGTCTTTAATAGCACAGTTCTCAGCATAGCATCATGCTCAAGCCACCTAGGTTAGCATGAATGTTTATTTTTTCAAAACCCACACTTCTCTTTTAAGTTTAGGGCATATGTAATTGCTTCCTCGCCTGGTTTTCTGGTCAGGGTTTACTATGCAAACTTTATATGCCAACCTAGCATATGGACCATTATAAACCTATGGTTTGTTTCCACTTCATGTCTTGTCCAGGACCAGCTTGGCATTAAAGCCCACCAACCCAGTGGCCACATATATGAGTACGGTCAGTGGAAACAGGTTACAGTGTGAAAAGGCTCCTCACCCCCTTCTGTTAAAACATTCTCTACTGGTCACTCTCAACACTGCCCTGCAGAGTGTCTTCCCTCTACTCTCTTTTCCTTTATAGCCATTTTTCACATTCCCCTCCTCCTTTATGCAATGTGGGTGTGCTGACCCAATCAAGCATATCATCAGTCTTGTATGTTATTTATTATAATGTATAAAAAGTATTAGTCTGTCCTCATCTGTACAAATTACTTTAATATATTTTAAATTAACACATTTTTAACACATTGAACTTATACATAGTTAAATCAACTTTCAGATGCTGGACAGCTACTTTTGAAACAGGATACGTGCAAAAAAAAGTATAAATAGGAGAACCTGTAAACCAATGTATCTCTCAATCTACCATCTATCTATCTATCTATCTATCTATCTATCTATCTATCTATCTATCTATCTATCTACCTATCTATCTATAGAAAATTGTTGCAATTACAAATGTTTAGGCATGTTCATGTTTATTTCTTTTGTTTGTACTAGTATGACACAAAAAAGTGAAGAAACAAAAAGCCAAATCTGACACATTCCATGCAAAACACCAAAAATAAACTGGATGTAGATGAAAGAGAAAAACTTGATCAAGAATTGCAACAAAAGATTGTTCTAATGGTGGCTAAAGAACGTCAATCAACTTCCAGACAAATCCAAACTGACCTTCAGGCAGAGGGTACAACTGTGTCAGCGCACACTATATGTCGCCATCTAAATGAAAAAGGATGCTATGATAGGAGACACAGAAGGACCCCACTGCTGACACAGTAACTTAAAAAAAGCCAGATTGGAGATTGCTAAAACTTACCTGAGGAAGACAAAATCCCTTTGGGAGAATGTGCTGTAGACAGATGAAACAAAATTATAGCTTTTTGCTAGAGCCCATCATTCTACTGTTTTCAGAAAAAGAAATAAGGCCTTCAACTGCTTCCTAACTGAGCTATAGCCGAAAGATGGCTACGGTGTGGTTGTCCAGTTCTGGGAGGGCGTCCATGGACGCCCTCGCAGAAGGTGCC